>NC_069504.1:759283797-759656297 GCF_027579735.1 Bombina bombina
TGGAGAGAGAGAGAGAGAGAGAAGAGAGAGAGGAGAGAGAGAGAGAGAGAGAAGAGAGAGAGAGAGAGAGAGAGAGAGAGAGAGAAGAGAGAGAGAGAGAGAGAGAGAGAGAGAGAGAGAGAGAGAGAGAGAGAGAGAGAGAGAGGAGAGAGAGAGAGAGAGAGAGAGAGAGAGAGAGAGAGAGAGAGAGAGAGAGAGAGAGAGAGAGAGAGAGAGAGAGAGAGAGAGAGAGAGAGAAGAGAGAGATCTGTGTTCAAAATTGTGAGACCCAAAAGGTTCTTTTCAGAGCCATTAACCCCTAGCTTGCCAGTGATCACTATAAATCACTGGCAATAGCATAGCAGCACTTTTTTGCTCTCTGTGCATTTTTTTAGGGGTTAATATTTTTTTTTAGTAATTTTTTGTGAAACCCAAAGGTTCTTTTCAGAGCCATTAACCCCTAGCTTGCCAGTGGTCACTACAAATCACTGGCTCTTGCACAAAAGCACTTTTTTGCTCTCTGTGCATTTTTTTAGGGGTTAATTTTTTTTTAGTAATTTTTTGAGACCCAAAAGGCTCTTTTCAGAGCCATTTAGTTAAAAAAAACAAAAACGCAAAATTTAAATTCTCTGTGACAGATAAAATTAAATCATGTCACAGAGAACATATAGTGCTGAGGAGGCATATGCCTTCCTTGCGTCAGAGTCAGATGCTTCTATGTCTGACTCCGACCCCAATTTGACCCTGCCGTATGCTCAGATACATCATTAGATACAGTCTCAACTGATAGTCATGTATCTGTGGCTGCTAGCCCCCCAGGTAGCCCCCCTGCTAGAAGGAGATGTGTTGCTCCAGCTGCCATTGCTGCTGAAGAGTGGGTAACGCCTCATCACTTGAGGCCATATATCCCACCCTTCACTGCAAATCCTGGCATCAATGTGGATGCGGCAGGATTTAGCCCCCAACAGTTTATGGAGGTGTTTCTGGGCGATGATATATTGGGGAACATTGTCGCCCAAACTAATTTATATGCCCATCAGTTCCGTGCTGCAAAGCCTGACACTTTTTTTGGCAAAGCAGCAATGGGTCCCCATTGATGTGCCAGAATTAAAAAAATCTGGGCATTGACTATGCTGATGGGTATCATAAAGAAACCCTCCATCCGCTCCTACTGGAGCAGTAGCCCTATTTGTTCTACCCCCATTTTTTCCAAGAGTATGTCGAGGAAGAGGTATGAAATGATTCTATATTTTATGCACTTCAGCGACAACAGCCTGTGCCTCCTTGGGAGCATCCCCAGTTTGACAGGCTGAATAAAATCCGCCCCTGATTACCCACTTTACTGCCAGGTTTGCAGAGGCTTATACACCTGGAAGGAATATATGCGTGGATAAATCCCTGATGAAATATAAGGGAAGGCTGGGATTTAAGCAGTATATTCCTTCCAAGCACTCCAGGTATGGAGTAAAGGTGTATAAGCTCTGTGACAGAGAGGACTGTGGAGGTCTCTGTACGTGGCAGAGCTGAGAGCACAATGAAGCCAGTGTGTATCAAGGCTTATAACCGGCATATGGGTGGGGTTCATCTAGCAAATCAGCTGCTGCAGCCCTACCTAATTATGCGGAAGACAAAGGCCTGGTACAAAAAGGATGCAATTTACTTAATGCAGATTGCAACCCACAACGCTTTTTTGTTGTTCAAAAAAGCAAACCCCTGACTTTTTTAGTTTCAGCTCCATATCATTTCGGGGATTTTGTACCAAGATGCACCTGCTCACCGGGCAGTGATGGGAGAGAGCAGAGTTGGGGCTACCCATTTTATTTTCTGGTAAATTTTTAATTTTTTTTTTACATTTGCCATTGTGTTGGGGGTTTTTTTGGGGGGGGGGGTTACATTTACTGTTACTGAGTTTTTGTTCTTTTTGTTTTTTACTTTTACTGTGCCAGATTTTTAAATTTCACTGTTCTATTTTTTATAAGTTCTAAAATTGGTGTTTTAATTTTACCAAAACCCCTGGGAGTATGGGTGTACTCAGGGGGTCTTGCAGAAAATAACCTGGAGTGTTTTCTTGCAATAACTTACAACAGACGCTCCTAAATCATAGTCAAAAAGCAATGTGTGTGTAAAAATAAAAATTGAAAAATTACTGCTAAAACGGTTTCATCAAAGCACTCCACATACAATACCTTGGGGTGTCAACGTTTCAAAAATATACACTTTCATGGAAATAAATAAAACTGGGGTATGCAATAGGCCCCAAACTAAATATAGGCCTATCAGAAGAAATACTCTCACTTTCAACTCAAATTAAAAGTCATACAATTGTAACTAAACCTTCCCAAAATCCAGGCAAACCTATGCATGGGGGGCATGGGTGTAGTCAGGGGGTCTTGCAGAAAATAACCTGGAGTGTTTTCTTGCAATAACTTACAACAGGCTCTCCTAAATCATAGTTAAAAAGCAATGTGTGTGTAAAATTGAAAATTGAAAAATGACCACCATACACTTTCTCCAAATGTTTGGCCTAAAACAGTTGCATCAAAGGCATCAAAACACTCCATATACAATACATTGGGGTGTCAACTTTTCAAATGTATGCACATTCATGGCAAGCAAATAAATTGGGGTATGTAAAAAGGCCCCCCAAAAAGAAGATAGGCAAAGAAGATATGTTAAATGTGAAAAAAAATCACAAACACATGTCAGAAGTTTGGCATTGCACCCCCCAAACAAGCCAACAAACCTATGCATAGGTGGTATCATTGTTGAACACATATTGAGGTGTTGTGTCTGTAACACATAACAGGAGCTAAGAATCCATGTCTAAAGTACAATGTGTGTGAAAAAACATAATTTATGCTTACCTGATAAATTTATTTCTCTTCTAGTGTATCCAGTCCACGGATCATCCATTACTTGTGGGATATTCTCCTTCCCAACAGGAAGTTGCAAGAGGATCACCCACAGCAGAGCTGCTATATAGCTCCTCCCCTAACTGTTTTATCCAGTCATTCGACCGAAAACAAACAGAGAAAGGAGAAACCATAGGGTGCAGTGGTGACTGTAGTTTAATTAAAATTTAGACCTGCCTTAAAAGGACAGGGCAGGCCGTGGACTGGATACACTACAAGAGAAATACATTTATCAGGTAAGCATAAATTATGTTTTCTCTTGTTAAGTGTATCCAGTCCACGGATCATCCATTACTTGTGGGATACCAATACCAAAGCTAAAGTACACGGATGATGGGAGGGACAAGGCAGGATTAAGCGGAAGGAACCACTGCCCGAAGAACCTTTCTCCCAAAAACAGCCTCCGAAGAAGCAAAAGTATCAAATTTGTAAAATTTTGAAAAAGTGTGAAGCGAAGACCAAGTCGCAGCCTTGCAAATCTGTTCAACAGAAGCCTCATTTTTGAAGGCCCATGTGGAAGCCACAGCTCTAGTAGAATGAGCTGTAATCCTTTCAGGGAGCTGCTGTCCAGCAGTCTCATAGGCTAGGCGTATTACGCTCCAAAGCCAAAAGGACAGAGAGGTTGCCGAAGCTTTTTGACCTCTCCTCTGTCCAGAGTAGACGACAAACAGGGAAGATGTTTGACGAAAATCCTTAGTAGCTTGTAAGTAAAACTTCAAGGCACGGACTACGTCCAGATTACGTAAAAGACGTTCCTTCTTTGAAGAAGGATTAGGACACAATGATAGAACAACAATCTCTTGATTGATATTCTTGTTAGAAACCACCTTAGGTAAAAACCCAGGTTTGGTACGCAGAACTACCTTATCTGCATGAAAAAATCAGATAAGGAGAATCACATTGTAAGGCAGATAGCTCAGAGACTCTCCGAGCCGAGGAAATAGCCATCAAAAACAGAACTTTCCAAGATAAAAGTTTAAGATCAATGGAATGAAGGGGTTCAAACGGAACTCCTTGAAGAACCTTAAGAACCAAGTTTAAGCTCCACGGAGGAGCAACAGGTTTAAACACAGGCTTAATTTTAACCAAAGCCTGGCAAAATGCCTGAACGTCTGGAACCTCTGCCAGACGCTTGTGCAAAAGAATAGACAGAGCAGAAATCTGTCCCTTTAAGGAACTAGCTGATAATCCTTTGTCCAAGCCCTCTTGGAGAAAAGACAATATTCTAGGAATCCTAACCTTACTCCATGAGTAATTCTTGGATTCACACCAATAAGGATATTTACTCCATATCTTGTGGTAGATTTTCCTGGCAACAGGCTTTCGTGCCTGTATTAAGGTATCAATGACTGACTCGGAGAAGCCACGCTTTGATAGAATCAAGCGTTCAATCTCCATGCAGTCAGTCTCAGAGAAATTAGATTTGGATGATTGAAAGGACCTTGTATCAGAAGGTCCTGTCTTAGAGGCAGAGTCCATGGTGGAAAGGATGACATGTCCACTAGGTCTGCATACCAAGTCCTGCGTGGCCACGCAGGTGCTATCAGAATCACCGATGCTCTCTCCTGTTTGATTTTGGCAATCAGTCGAGGGAGCAGAGGAAACGGTGGAAACACATAAGCCAGGTTGAAGAACCAAGGCGCTGCTAGAGCATCTATCAGCGTCGCTTCTGGGTCCCTGGACCTGGATCCGTAACAAGGGAGCTTGGCGTTCTGGCGAGACGCCATGAGATCCAACTCTGGTTTGCCCCAACGATGAATCAATTGAGCAAACACCTCCGGATGTAGTTCCCACTCCCCCGGATGGAAAGTCTGACGACTTAGAAAATCCGCCTCCCAGTTCTCCACGCCTGGGATATGGATTGCTGACAGGTGGCAAGAGTGGGACTCTGCCCAGCGAATTATTTTTGAGACTTCTAACATCGCTAGGGAACTCCTGGTTCCCCCTTGATGGTTGATGTAAGCCACAGTCGTGATGTTGTCCGACTGAAATCTGATGAACCTCAGTGTTGCTAACTGAGGCCAAGCCAGAAGAGCATTGAAAATCGCTCTTAACTCCAGAATATTTATTGGAAGGAGTTTCTCCTCCTGAGTCCACGATCCCTGTGCCTTCAGCGAGTTCCAGACTGCACCCCAACCTAGAAGGCTGGCATCTGTTGTTACAATTGTCCAATCTGGCCTGCGAAAGGTCATACCCTTGGACAGGTGGACCCGAGACAACCACCAGAGAAGAGAATCTCTGGTCTCTTGATCCAGATTTAGCAGAGGGGACAAATCTGTGTAATCCCCATTCCACTGACTCAGCATGCATAATTGCAGCGGTCTGAGATGTAGGCGCGCAAATGGCACTATGTCCATTGCCGCTACCATTAAGCCGATTACCTCCATACACTGAGCCACCGAAGGGCGAGGAATGGAGTTTAGAACACGGCAAGCATTTAGAAGTTTTGACTCCGTCAGGTAAATTTTCATCTCTACAGAATCTATAAGAGTCCCTAGGAAGGTGACTCTTGTGAGTGGGGATAGAGAACTCTTTTCCACGTTCACTTTCCACCCATGCGACCTCAGAAATGCCAGAACTATCTCTGTATGAGACTTGGCAATTTGAAAGCTTGACGCCTGTATCAGGATGTCGTCTAGATACGGAGCCACCGCTATGCCTCGCGGTCTTAGAACCGTCAGAAGTGAGCCCAGAACCTTTGTAAAGATTCTCGGGGCTGTAGCCAACCCGAAGGGAAGAGCTACAAATTGGTAATGCCTGTCTAGAAAGGCAAACCTTAGAAACCGATGATGGTCTTTGTGAATCGGTATGTGAAGGTAGGCATCCTTTAGGTCCACTGTGGTCATGTACTGACCCTCTTGGATCATGGGTAGGATGGTCCGAATAGTTTCCATTTTGAAAGATGGAACTCTGAGGAATTTGTTTAAGATCTTTAGATCCAAAATTGGTCTGAAGGTTCCCTCTTTTTTGGGAACCACAAACAGATTTGAATAAAAACCCAGTCCTTGTTCCGTCCGCGGAACTGGATGGATCACTCCCATAATTAGGAGGTCTTGCACACAGCGTAGGAATGCCTCTTTCTTTATCTGATTTGCAGATAGCCTTGAAAGATGAAATCTCCCTTGTGGAGGGGAAGCTTTGAAGTCCAGAAGATATCCCTGAGATATGATCTTGAACATCTCTTGCCCATGCCTGGGCGAAGAGAGAAAGTCTGCCCCCTACTAGATCCGTCGCCGGATAGGGGGCCGTTCCTTCATGCTGTCTTAGAGGCAGCAGCAGGCATTCTGGCCTGCTTGCCTTTGTTCCAGGACTGGTTAGGTTTCCAGGCCTGCTTAGATTGAGCAAAAGTTCCCTCTTGCTTTGAAGCGGAGGAAGTTGATGCTGCACCTGCCTTGAAATTTCGAAAGGCACGAAAATTAGACTGTTTGGCCTTTGCTTTGGCCCTGTCCTGAGGAAGGGTATGACCCTTACCTCCAGTAATGTCAGCAATAATTTCCTTCAAACCAGGCCCGAATAAGGTCAGACCCTTGAAAGGAATGTTGAGTAATTTAGACTTCGAAGTCACGTCAGCTGACCAGGATTTAAGCCATAGCGCCCTACGCGCCTGGATGGCGAATCCGGAATTCTTAGCCGTTAGTTTAGTCAAATGAACAATGGCATCAGAAACAAATGAGTTAGCTAGCTTAAGTGTTCTAAGCTTGTCAATAATTTCAGTCAATGGAGCTGTATGGATGGCCTCTTCCAGGGCCTCAAACCAGAATGCCGCCGCGGCCGTGACAGGCGCTATGCATGCAAGGGGCTGTAAAATAAAACCTTGTTGAATAAACATTTTCTTAAGGTAACCCTCCAATTTTTTATCCATTGGATCTGAAAAAGCACAACTGTCCTCAACCGGGATAGTGGTACGCTTTGCTAAAGTAGAAACTGCTCCCTCCACCTTAGGGACCGTCTGCCATAAGTCCCGTGTAGTGGCGTCTATTGGAAACATTTTTCTAAATATAGGAGATGGGGAAAAAGGCACACCCGGTCTATCCCACTCCTTGCTAATAATTTCTGTAAGCCTTTTTAGGTATAGGAAAAACATCAGTACACACCGGCACTGCATAGTATTTATCCAGCCTACACAATTTCTCTGGTACTGCAACTGTGTTACAGTCATTCAGAGCAGCTAATACCTCCCCAAGCAATACACGGAGGTTCTCAAGCTTAAATTTAAAATTAGAAATCTCTGAATCGGGTTTCCCCGAATCAGAGTTGTCACCCACAGACTGAAACTCTCCGTCCTCATGATCTGCATATTGTGACGCAGTATCAGACATGGCCCTTACAGCATCTGCGCGCTCTGTATTTCTCCTAACCCAAGAGCAATCGCGCTTGCCTCTTAATTCAGGCAACCTGGATAATACCTCTGACAGGGTATTATTCATGATTGCAGCCATGTCCTGCAAGGTAATCGCTATGGGCGTCCCTGATGCAATTGGCGCCATATTAGCGTGCATCCCCTGAGCGGGAGGCGAAGGGTCTGACACGTGGGGAGAGTTAGTCGGCATAACTTCCCCCTCGTCAGAATCTTCTGGTGATATTTCTTTTATAGTTAAAGACTGATCTTTACTGTTTAAGGTGAAATCAATACATTTAGTACACATTCTCCTATGGGGCTCCACCATGGCTTTTAAACATAATGAACAAGTTGTTTCCTCTGTGTCAGACATGTTTAAACAGACTAGCAATGAGACTAGCAAGCTTGGAAAACACTTTAAACAAGTTTACAAGCAATATAAAAAACGTTACTGCACCTTTAAGAAACACAAATTTTTGCCAAAATTTGAAATAACAGTGAAAAAAGGCAGTTACACTAACAAAATTTTTACAGTGTATGTAACAAGTTAGCAGAGCATTGCACCCACTTGCAAATGGATGATTAACCCCTTAATACCAAACACAGAATAATAACTGACAAAAACGTTTTTTTTTTTTTTTTAAATAGTCACAACAACTGCCACAGCTCTACTGTGGCTTGTTACCTCCCTCAAAAACGACTTTGAAGCCTTTTGAGCCCTCCAGAGATATCCTGGATCATGCAGGAAGAAGCTGGATGTCTGTGTCTGTAATTTTTGCTGCACAAAAAAAACCCTCCCACTCATATAACAACAGTGGAAAGTCAGGAAACTGTTACTAGGCAGAATTCAAGCCAGCCATGAGGAAAAAAACTAGGCCCCAATAAGTTTTATCACCAAACATATATAAAAACGATTAAACATGCCAGCAAACGTTTTATATTACATTTTTATAAGAGTATGTATCTCTATTAATAAGCCTGATACCAGTAGCTCTCACTGCATTTAAGGCTTTACTTACATTAGTTCAGTATCAGCAGCATTTTCTAGCAAATTCCTTCCCTAGAAATATATTAACTGCACATACCTTATTGCAGGAAAACCTGCACGCCATTCCCTCTCTGAAGTTACCTCACTACTCAGAATATGTGAGAACAGCCATGGATCTTAGTTACTTCTGCTAAGATCATAGAAAACGCAGGCAGATTCTTCTTCTAAATACTGCCTGAGATAAACAGTACACTCCGGTACCATTTAAAAATAACAAACTTTTGATTGAAGAATAAACTAAGTATAAAACACCACACTCCTCTTATGACCTCCATCTTGGTTGAGGCTTGCAAGAGAATGACTAAATATGACAGTTAGGGGAGGAGCTATATAGCAGCTCTGCTGTGGGTGATCCTCTTGCAACTTCCTGTTGGGAAGGAGAATATCCCACAAGTAATGGATGATCCGTGGACTGGATACACTTAACAAGAGAAATAACACAAAAAATGACTACCCAAAAGTTTGAGAAAGACTGGTGGTTGCATTAGTGCATGGAAAGTGTTAAGCATTTCAAATACCCTAGGGTGTTATCTTTTCAAAAATATATGGTTTGATTGGGGGTAAATTACATTGGCCCACTTCAGAAATGTCCCAAATAGGGCATGGGTGCATAATGACAGATGTGAAAATTTCAAGTTGGAAAACTTGAATGCGCCCCCCTAAAAATAAGGCCTTTTAGCCCCCCCAAAGAAACTGACACGCCTATACATAGGTGGTATCACTGTACTCAGGAGATGTTGCTGAACACATATTGGGGTGTTATTTGGCAGTAACCCTAACGTTCTCAGTAAATGTATTCTTAAATTACTACTTTGCCAAAAAAACACCACATTTTTTTTTATTTATTTTTTATTTGGCATAGATAGGTGGTAAAATGATTGCATGAAAAGAGTCAAAATACCCCAAGTTTAATACCTTAGGTTGTCTTCTTTTAAAAAAATATATACATGTAAAGTGTTATTCAGGGATTCAAGACAGATATCAGTGTTACAATGTAACTATCACTAATTTTGACAAAAAAAATGGTTTGTAAATAGAAAAGTGCTACTTGTACTTATTGCCCTATAATTTGCAAAGAACATGTAAACATTGGCTATTTCTAAACTCAGGACAAAATTTAGAAACTATTTAGCATGGGTGTTTTATGGTAGATGTAGAAGTGTAACAGATTTTGGGGGTCAAATTTAGAAAAAGTGTTTTTTTCCATTTTTTCATCATATTGTATAAAAAAAAAATGTAAATTATAAGATATGATGAAAATAATGGTATCTTTAGAAAGTCCATTTAATGGCGAGAAAAACAGTATATAATATGTGTGGGTACAGTAAATGAGTAAGAAGAAAATTACAGCTAAACACAAACACTGCAGAAATGTAAAAATAGCCTTGGTCTCAAACGGTCAACAAATGGAAAAGTGGTCTGGTCACTAAAGGGTTAATAGATGCACCCCAGGCTTATTTTACTGGCCAACCAACTAAAATTTAAGAAAATATTAAGCTAAACTAAGCTAATATTAACATTCAGTGTTTATTGCACAAATTATTAAAGTGATGGTAAATTGTAGCTTTTCAAAAAATAGGTGACACTTCACAGTGCCATAGGGCTAACATGGCTATTAGCTTAGAGGTTAAAATGTCTACTCATTGAAAAAACAAGCATGAAGACAGCAGTAAAGAAAAGGTAGTTTTAACATACATTTTTTTTAAATTATGACTTAAAATCTGTTTACACATCTACAACCACTAAGAAACACCCATGCTAAATAGTTTCTAAATTTTGTCCTGTGTTTAGAAATACTCAATGTTTACATGTTCTTTGCTTTTCTTGCAATACAAGTAGCACTTTGCTATTTCCAAACCACTTTTTTTTCAAAATTAGCGCTAGTTACATTGGAACACTGATATCTGTCAGGAATCCCTGAATATCCCTTGACATGTATATATTTTTTGTGCAATTATGGCATAAATGGTTGTAAATGCTTCTCTGGGATACCCTTTGTTCAGAAATAGCAGACATATATGGCTTTGGCGTTGCTTTTTGGTAATTAGAAGGCTGCTAAATGCCACTGCGCACCATGCGTGTATTATGCCCAGCAGTGAAAGGGGTTAATTAGGGAGCATGTAGAGAGCTTCTAGGGTTAATTTTAGCTTTAGTGTAGTGTAGTAGACAACCCCAAGTATTGATCTAGGCCCATTTTGGTATATTTCATGCCACCATTTCACCGCCAAATGCAATCAAATTAAAAAAAATTGTTCACTTTTTCCACAAACTTTTTCACAAACTTTAGGTTTCTCACTGAAATTATTTAAAAACAGTTTGTGCAATTATGGCACAAATGGTTGTAAATGCTTCTCTGGGATCCCCTTTGTTCAGAAATAGCAGACATATACAGTATGTCCCTGCCATCTTAAGTACTGGCAGAAAGTCTGCCAGTACTAAAATAAAAGGTAGATTTATTTTTTTTAGCATATATACATATGCTGCTGTGAAGTATCCACCCTTAGCCCCCAACCTCCTGATCCACCCCCAAACAGCTCTCTAACCCTCCCCTTCTACCTAATTGGGAGCCATCTTGGGTACTGGCAGACAGTTTACAAAAAAATGAGTTTACAGATTATTTTTTTTAAATAAACAGTGTAGCTTCATCCCCCACCCCTCCCAGATCTGTTTTTATTGCACGTTTCTCCCTCCTCTCTCCCACTTTTGCCAAAAAAAAAATTCTGTAGTGTAGTGTAGCGGTTCCCACCCGCTCCCTCCCTGTGCACGCGCGTGCATCCGTACGCGCCCCCGGCGAGCCCGCCCCCCTCTTACTGATCCAAGCCATCGATGGTCGCCCACACCGACTCCCGCCTACCAACGATACCGGCCATCGATGTCCGGTGCAGAGAGGGCCACAGGGTAAGAAATGTTATTGCAGGATGCCGCGTTATCGAGGTATCACTGCAATAACCAGAAAGCAGCTGGAAGCGATAAGGATCGCTTCCACTGCTTTCCAAGACAGACGACGTACGCCGTATGTCCTCGGTCGTTAAGGGTATTTTTTGTGAGGACGTACGGCATACGTCGTCGGTCATTAAGGGGTTAAACAACTTTCCAATTTACTTCCATTAACAAAATGTGCACAGTCTTGCTATATTGACATTTGAGTCACCAGCTCCTACTTACTGGCTGATGGCTGTAACATGATGCAGTGGGAATGGAAATAGACATAACTGAAATGTCAGAAAAAAAATGTACTATTAATTTGAACTTCAAACTAAGTGCTATTGTATTGTCTTATCATGCATTTGTTGATTATGCAAATCTACTGTATTTACTGGTCGTTGCATTTATTTTTTGTGCTGGTAAATCCTAGCATTTTTGAAATGCTAGGATTTAGCATCACTTTAAATTATTAGTAAGAGAAATGTATGTTTAATTATGCAATTAACTTGTGTTTGAAAAGCAGTAAATGTTCTATTACAAAGTCTTACACTGCTTTCACCCGGCTGGCAAATTTTTCTGTGGAGAACACCGAGTATAAATCACACACAAGACATGAAAACAGAACCATTTTCTGGATCCTATATTTTTAGTTTTGCTCTTGAAACAAATTTTTCAATCCCTGGCTTAAGTTACATTTAAAACATTATTGCCAAGTACTACATTGCCAACACATGTCTACTTCATAACGCCATTAAGCTACTAACATTCTCTGGGGGAAACACTGTATAAAATTAAATTCTCTTAAATGTGTTTCCAATTACTTGTTATTCCCGCTGCAGAGTATGAGAGGGACATTGTACTGTAAATATACTTTAATGTGTTCAGAATTATCCATTTTATATGTTGGAGTACATTAGATTGTTTTCAAAACAGCCCCGTTACTTTTATTTTCTCATTTGAAATGGTTGATTTTTTTTCATGCTGAAACCACTATACTGAAAATATGATATAGGATTACTGCAGAATCATCTTTAGAAATTATATGTAAACAGAGACAGCAAAATAAATTAACCTGCCTGAGATAACAACTTTATCTAGAATTTAGATAGCTATTTCATTCATAAAAAAAGCAGAGTAGAAGCAGTCCACAACTGGTGACCAGGGCAACCCGGTCTACTGCCTATTAGTTGACACCAGCTGACAGCCACACATAGTTATGCAGGCATAAGCCATCTTAGTAAGGAGGTAAGACTATATGGGGCGCGATCAAATATACGGCGTAGGTTTCGGCGCAAGCGTGGGAACCCGCGCCGCCCGTAATTTCACCTCGCAGATCGGGGTATTACATATACTGCGCCGTTAGATGCTAAACTGGCGTAAGTAGGACAAACTGGCGATCTTATGAAATGTGCGCAAATACACATTTTAGTCATCGCAAGTAACTTAAGCCAGTATTTTGTCCACGGAAAGTCTCAATAAAGAGTAGTTTTATGCAAATTAGGCTAACACTCGTAAAAATGAACCGCAACTTCATCTAAAAATGCGACACGTAATTACGCTATTCAAAATTCATATATAAACCCATGCGCAGCCGGCATTTTCTTCAGTGTGTTTGGATGGTTCGTTGAGCTACAGCACACTACAGTGGAGTGGAGGATTAGTCAGAGTAAAGAGAGAGGCGCAAACAGAGGAGTTAGTTAGGTCGCATTGTTGGTTGATTAAGCTTGTACACTTACACATATTTTTACATATTGCACACATTTTGCATACACACATATACAAAGACACCACACTTTTTTTTCTAGCACCTCACACATTTTTTTCAATTTTACAGTGGGATAGGCTGAGTGTTTGGTTGTGATTGAACTGGGAGTGAGTGTGAGTGTGTGAGTGTGTGTAGTGTGAGGATGGCAGGGAGAGGTATGGCGAAGAGGAGGAGGGGGAGAGGAGTGGCAGGGAGAGGAGTATTGTAGAGGACAGGAGGAGCAGTGGGGTCCCTGTCAGGGAGTAAGTGGACTGGGGAGAGGGAGAGCTAGAAGGGATGATGGGAGGGGAGATGCCCGAGAGCCCCAGAGACCAGGCACATTTAGGAGAGGGAAAAGAGATAAAACTTCTTGCGCTATAAATCCAACAGCAAGGACCAGCACCACAGATGGATACTAGTTCCCTACAAACTAGCAAAAGGAATATTCAAGTGAAAAAGCAAGTACTGTGGGCGCCTTAAAGGGCAAGTCAAAAAAAAATATATGAGTTGATTATGTCCTAATACATATGGAAAAAAATCTTTTAACAAATGATAAATGATCAAGAAAAAAAATCTTTTAACAAATGATAGGTAAATGATCAAGAAAAAAACAACAGCCAATTGAAATGAATGTTAAAATATAATTTAATTAGACTTTACTAAATGTATTAAAAGAGTTGTAAGCAAAATAATTCATACGAGATAAATATAAAAAGGCAATACTAAATGTACATAAATAAATGCATAAAAACTTGTTTATATAAAATGAGTAATACTCTATAAGTGACCTATCTATGTAGAGAGAAGACCTCTAAAGACACTTCAAAATACTTAGCCTCTGCTGCAGACAGGGTTAAGGAAGCAAAAAAGCAGTACTAATGAGAGAAAACGAATCCTGGTTATTTAAGCAAAATAACAATGAGCTGCAACAATGATGCTCAATTCAATTTCAAAGTTTTAGGATTGATGTAAAACGGCAATCCTGCGCAGGTTATAGCCGTGGAGAAACAGTACCTTAATTTGTTCAGGAGCTCCAAGTGTTTTTGTAATCCAGTGTAGCGGTTATACCGCCAGCATGAAACAGCTCTGGGAACCCTCTGTGTGTGATGGGAAGAAAGCCGCCGAACTCCTCTCCCCTACACACTCTGGAAATTCCACCCTCAGCTGTGTGATGTCCGTTTGTTGCCCTGGGTGAGGAATACATTTGCACTCCAGAGGAGGCTCATAACAAGCTCCGAGAGCAGACAAAGATGCCAAGAGAGGTTCTTCAGGAGCCAAGAGAGGAGACAACAACGTAGCATAGAGCTACAGAGGGACATAGCAGCATCGTTAAGTGCAAGTGTTCATAACCAATCACAGATGATGCGAATTCTGTCTGATATGCAGATGCAAATGGACAATAGATGGAGAGAACAAAATCAACTCTTGGGTGTGTTGGTTGAGCATTTTACACACCAGCAGGACACTGCCTCCAGCCTATCATCTGTGGCCAGCACACCAGCAGAAACAGCAGAATCTTCTCAAACCAGGAGAACAATGCAATCCACTACAGCCACCTCAGCTCCCTCATCCAAGAATCCAAAAATGAAATAAATATTCTTATAGCTCACCATAAATCTTGTCCTCTGTTATTTACCATATAATTGTCATCCACATCCATGTGAGGTGTGTTTTAGTACACTAATATTGTTAAAACATATAATATGACCTGTGTGGAAATGGCAAACAAAGGTAATATTATCATGTTTATGACATATTCATGTTCTATAAACCACATCACATAGTTGTGTATGAAGGGTACATATAGTAATATTCACTTCTAAGATGTAAATCAAGGTTTCTCACATCCAATATAAATTGACACATGGGTATATATATATATATAAATAATAATGTATTTACAGAAGGTGTGAACATAAGGTATAAACATCCATTTTAATTCTTATTAATGATAGTCAATAAATCATAGTGACCTAAACATGAATTAAACAAATTAGACATTTTCAGTAATTAGGGTGGTTAAGGGAAGGGGGTGGGATGTAGTAGTTTCACTTACATGCAGTGGAAATCCGCAGTATGTAATTCTGCAAGACATGATATATACACATGCAATGGTTGGTGAGGTACAGTCAAAGATCATAATACATGTGAATGTTACGGTTTACTGTACTTATGAACAAGTAACTTACAGGTGAAGTATTCACGGATGACAAAGTCCCTCACTTCATTCCCCCTCAGTGTCCCCCTGGTTCTATGTCCCCCAATATACGTGTGTCCACAGCAATGTTGTGTAGAATACAACATGCATTGACAATGGAACACACTTTGTTGGGGTTATACTGTAAAGCTCCGCCTGTCAAATCCAGACACCTGAATCTGGTTTTGAGAAGGCCAAAGCTCCTTTCTATTACATTTCTGGTCCGTATGTGGTACCTGAGTTGTGGCTCTGTAAGGGGGTGTGCCAAGGGGGTTAACAGCCATGGTCTGCAGCCGTACCCTGCGTCACCTGTCATGTAACATATGTATTATGATTACTACAGGTTCATCATGTGCTTAAAGGGACATAACATGGATTTCATTTAAAATATATATTTTACAAAAACATTAAATTGGTGCATTGTAAGCAATTAACTTTTATGCCAGGATTAGTCTAGACAAAATACTATTTTCATGATTCGGATAGAACATGCCATTTTAAGAAAATGTCCTTTTAAGTGAAAAACTATTTATAGTATACTGTCCCTTTAAAGGGACATGAAACACACATTTCTTATTTCATGAGTTAATAAGAACCTGCAATTTTATTCAACTTTATAATTTACTTCTATTATGTATTTTGCTCCATTCTATTGATATCATTTGCTGACAAGCATATTAGATATGCTCATTAGCTGCTGATTGGTGGCTGCACATCGATGCCTCATGTGATTGGCTCATCTATGTGCATTGCTATTTCTTAAACAAAGGATATCTAAAGAATGAATCAAATGTGATAATAGAAGTAAATTGTAATGTTGCTTAACATTGTATTCTCTATCTGAAACAAGACATAATTATTTTGTGTTTAGTGTCCCTTTAGTAGAAATATACAGACAGAATGAAGGTAGTGCATACTCACCAAGCAGCCAACCTCCCGAGAGTTTTAAAGAATCAAAAAGCTGGAATAAGGAGGTCTTGCGCAGGATGTAGGAATCATGGGCACTCCCTGGAAAGCCTACATACACATGTGTGAATTTCAGAGTGGTATCATAGACCATCTGGCAATTCAAGGAGTAAAACCTTTCCTGTTAATATAGAGGAATGGCTCCTCATGTGGGGCCACAATACGCACATGTGTGCAATCAATTGCCCCCATGACATTGAGAATACCCCTAGGTCGATAGAAGCCTTGTTTAAGACTGTTCCATTCCTGGGGCGTACGGGGGAAATGAATGTATCGCTGTGTCTGGTTATCTAGAGAAGTCAAAACCTCCCCTAGGAGCCTGGAGAAGGTGGGCTGCGCTAGGCCAGACACAAGCCCCTCTGTTGACTGGAATGAGCCAGATGCCAGGAAGTGTACAACACACAACTTCTGCATACCAGTCAGAGCTAGGTTCCTATCCGCTTGAGGGTCAATATCATCCTTCAAGACCTCATATAGGTCAATGAGGCTTGCAGAAGTCAAGCGATACTTTTCCCTGACCTCCCCTTCTGTCATTCCAAACAGGGTGACCCTAACCCTGTGTATCCTTGGTGCCCTTGCTCTTTCCCTCTGCTGATGCCGACGTCTTATAGGCCCTGCTGGCCTATGACCAGCTGCAGCAACAACAGCAGCAGGGGCAGCACCAGGAACAGCAGCAGGAGGAGCAGGGACAGCAGCAGCAGGGACGGCTACAGCACCATGACCAGGGACCTCAGCAGCAACTATAGCACCAGCAGGTATATCCTGAACAACAGGGGCTTGTAGGGCTTCCAGCACCCCTTGTGCCCCACGATGCTGTCTCTCTATGTGTTGTAAGTAAAGCAGAGGAAACATGGTGGCTAATGAGGGTGTGCATTGCCAGGTGTTTTAAGGCTGCAGGTGAGAGGTTGTGCTGTTTGTGATTGGTTTGACACACTTGCAGGGGCAGGAATAATAAATGCTTAGAAGAGGTTTAACTGTTTGAGATCAAGCGGCTGATATGTATGTGATTGTGCATGCGTTTGTTAGGCCTTCAGAGAGTTACGTTGGTTTTTTAGTCAGTGCAAGGGTTGCTGCACCTGCAATTTGTGGCGAGATGAGAATGGAGTAGATTTTCCTAATTCTGCGTGCTAAAGTCCTTACGCTGTATATTGGATACCAAATTGCGCGTCTGTTCTATGTTAGTCTATGGGTAAAAAATATACGTCCAAAGGGTGAAAAATACGCGCGTAACTTGTATGCTACGCCGTATACGTAATACCAAAATCGCGTAAAATCTGGCGTCGCCAGCTTTTGCGGGCAACGCTGCATATGTGATCGAGGCAATGGTTGGGAAATTAACTTAACAACTTTAACAAATGCTATTGTGTCCCCTGTATTTTAAAAACAAGTTAAGAATGAGGATAAATGTGTAATCAAGGGACTTAAAGTATTACTAACTTTTGGTTTTGCTATTCAAATTGGAACAAAGATTTAGCATTGCAATTATCTAAACAATGTAGTGTACCTTTTTTGTTTCAGAAACGAAGATCCCTTTATCAGTAAAGAAATTATTTATTTTATCCTCATTACATCACGTAATCCAGCCCTCAAATGTGGGCCATCTATGGTCTAACATACTTGCCAATCTGATGGCGAGTATGTGCATAAAATTAAAATACATTATCGTCATTCCACACATGCGCAATAGGATCAGGTTAGTCTCACATGCGCATATAGCAGCACAGAAGCAGACATGACCGACAATAGACTCAATAAAACGCATGCAATGGTGTATGCGATGACGCTGCGCTAACTCGCGCATGCGCATTGAGTCGTCTTGCAGTCGCCATCTTCCAACTGCAGTTGTCAGTCCGGATTGGAAATCCGTAACGGCGGACAACTTCAGTGGGTTTGGAAATAGTTACATTTTCGAAATAGATATTTATAAAACGATACGTATTTAATTACATGAGACACATTGAAAAGGGCTTTATTTATAGTTAAACTATTATAATATCATGATTCTATTTTTCACTACAGTATCCCTTTAACCCTTTCTGTATTAACATGTCCATACAGTTTCTTTTGTGGTCACAAAATCACAAGCCAGAGAAGGAGGAATTAACTTGCAACACTCCAGATCTCTGTCAAGGCAAGTGTTATTAAGGCTCCTGAAGATGAGTAAATGGAAAGCAGTAAGATCCTGATAGAATATTTGCAAGCCGTTACCTAAATACTTCATTTAGGCCATGGGCAGACCTGTGTGCAATGAGCTTTGTTTTTCAACAGTTAGAGCTGCACCATTGTATATGCTTTGTTTTAAAATAAAGCTAATAATAATAATAATGCTGTTGGTCCCACAATAGAAAAGCAAGGCTTGTTGCACTTGTCTCTGTACAGTGTACACAGCAATGAGCCTTAATGAGCTGTGCACTTCCTTTCAAGAAACTGCAGTGCATTAACAGTTGATTGGTAGCTGGTGCACAAGCATTCTCATGCCACATCTCATTTCACATTTGAAACTCCAAGTACGTGGAAAGCTTCAGCATTTTAACATCAAATAACTTAAAAATCCAATAAAATAAATAGTATATGCTGATATACATTACTAGATTGTTTTAAATGTTTTTTCGTTATAAAATGACCAGAATGTCCCTTTAGACACTCCTCATCCAACTGTAAAACAAATAAAATGGTCATAAATTATAGTCGACAAATGACATATGATACTCTAACTGCCGAAAAGGGGTTAAACACATAGACGTACTGCTCAGGACCCACAAATTAGAGCTTGTCACTTTTCTACTATAATGACCCTTCATACCGTTAGAATTTAGAAATGTGTAAGGTTTATCAGTAACTTGTGTAAAACAGAAATCAATATACAGCACTGTTATAGATAAATATAGATATCAAATGATTTGTCTTTATACATGTAATTGTTCTTACTCAAGTACGGACAACGTTCTATAGTAGAAAATTGTTACTGAACAGATCTAAAGAGATATGGGCAATGATTCATTTGTAGCTTGAAGATAAACACTTCTTACAGTTGATAAAATAGCTAAAATATGCCAGAATTCCAACACATACTAGTCTATTTTAGGAGAAGCGGAAGACTAAATCAAATGCCAAACTTCACAACCACCAGCTGCACGATCGTATGAGAAATATCTTATAAATTATAGTGTGTACGTAGTATGGCCACTAAACTTTATAAATACAACAGTCGGTACCCAGATGCATCATCATAAACACTACTATACAAAAACACACAGATTTTTATTTATTTTTTGGCAGGACACACTTTCTGTATGAATAACTGATATGGTAGCGGCTAGATTCTATCCCTCTAAAGGACACTCTGATATGCACTTACGTTTTTGCCCGCTCCGTCATCGAATTACAACAAGCCAATGACGTTGCAAGCACGCTTACCACACGTGGCGATTTATTGACAACGAGAGCAAAAATTTTGAGGCAGGAAAAGAAAATGTGATGTTTTACAAATATTTGCTGCCATCTAGCAACGGATGTATTAGTTGATTTTATCTACAAATTCTATCCGTTATGAGTATGTACATCTCTGTGAAAAATCTTTCTCTATGCACATGAACAGAAGGAAATGGCAAAAAGTCAGACAGGAAGTAGGTAGTCAGAAAGTTCTATACAGATATTAGATACAAAAAGTATGCACCAATTTAAATGCAAGAAAGGTAGTTTTCCATTAATGCAGTGGAAACCCTACATTAGGCAATTGTTCCTGAAAAGATAAATCATTAGATGTATACTTTTTAATGCGCTCCATATTATTATTTTTCCTTTTATAAATGTGTGCACAGTTTGTTGTGTACTTTTCCATTAGACTGCCACTCTGTTGGTGAATACAGAATGCCAGCAGGTGTCAATATAGAGTTTTGGTCTGTCAACACCCTTCTTGTAAATATAATTTCCCAAGGTGCACTTGGGGTGGACTCCAGAGGAGGATTCAAGATTGGCGGAGTGGAGCGCATAACTTCCTTCTCGGGTGCTTAATTCTTTTTACCCACATTGTTCTTGCTCCTCTTGGCGGGTGTTCCACCGATCCACTGACATCCACTCTCAGTGAACCTTGGGGAAGGACGTTTACAAGGTGGAGGCAAAAAAAGATAGTGGAGATGGGTGAATTTCTTCACCCATGGGTACTTTGCCATTAACAGACTCTGTAGCGCCATCTGCTGGCATTCTGTATTCACCAACAGAGTGGCAGTCCATTAATGGAAAAGTACCCAACAAACTATGCACACATTTATATCAGGAAAAAGAATAATATGGAGCGCATTCAAAAGTATACATCTGATTTATCTTTTCGTGAACTATTGTCTACTGTAGGGTTGCCACTGCAAGGTGTTCAGTATTTAGCTGGGCAATCTTGTATTTAATATTGGACATATAACTGTCCCTGAGCATTAGCTAAATGTAAAAGGCCTCATTTGCCTCAATACATTACACATATATATTGCAAAGAAGTTAGGGGAAGTCACGGGCCAAATCTCTACTGTTAATGTGTTATTGGCAAACAAAGAGATACAATTATTCATTTTTATTTTAGACCTTTGGTAGAGGGGTGCCATTGTGTCCCCACAGACCATAGTTCCCAATCAGCTACAGATTGTCAAGTATTTTTATGGAGGGCAGCTGGCAACCTTACCTACTAGTTAAAATTCATAGGGGAAGATTTTTTAAGCTGCAATCGCTTCTTTTGAGGCTGTGCTGTACAGGTTCAAACTAGCAAGCAACATAAATCATCACAACACTCACTTGTTTTGGGTGATTGACATACCCTGATGATGTGCAAATTGGTAGTGCAAGAGCAAGGCGGCAGCATTTCACAAGAGAACCAAAAATGTTCAATAGTATGAAAAGGGAAATAAAACCCAATATTTTTCTTTCATGATTCAGATAGAGCCCATAATTTTAAACCATTTTCCAACTTCTATTTCAATCATACTTCATTATCTTGGTATCTTGCAGCAATGCACTACAGAAAGCTAGCTGAATATATCTGGTGAGCCAATGTCAAGATGCATGTATGTGCAGCCACTCATCACTAGAAAATTAGATAACAGAACTAAATTGAAAAGTTGTTTACAATTACTTTTATATTAACAAATGTAAAAATAAATGTATTAATGCATGCTGCATGGATGTGTGTGTATGTATATATATATATATATATATATATATATATATATATATATATATACAGGGAGTGCAGAATTATTAGGCAAATGAGTATTTTGACCACATCATCCTCTTTATGCATGTTGTCTTACTCCAAGCTGTATAGGCTCGAAAGCCTACTACCAATTAAGCATATTAGGTGATGTGCATCTCTGTAATGAGAAGGGGTGTGGTCTAATGAAATCAACACCCTATATCAGGTGTGCATAATTATTAGGCAACTTCCTTTCCTTTGGCAAAATGAGTCAAAAGAAGGACTTGACAGGCTCAGAAAAGTCAAAAATAGTGAGATATCTTGCAGAGGGATGCAGCACTCTTAAAATTGCAAAGCTTCTGAAGCGTGATCATCGAACAATCAAGCGTTTCATTCAAAATAGTCAACAGGGTCGCAAGAAGCGTGTGGAAAAACCAAGGCGCAAAATAACTGCCCATGAACTGAGAAAAGTCAAGCGTGCAGCTGCCAAGATGCCACTTGCCACCAGTTTGGCCATATTTCAGAGCTGCAACATCACTGGAGTGCCCAAAAGCACAAGGTGTGCAATACTCAGAGACATGGCCAAGGTAAGAAAGGCTGAAAGACGACCACCACTGAAAAGGACACACAAGCTGAAACGTCAAGACTGGGCCAAGAAATATCTCACAACTGATTTTTCTAAGGTTTTATGGACTGATGAAATGAGAGTGAGTCTTGATGGGCCAGATGGATGGGCCTGTGGCTGGATTGGTAAAGGGCAGAGAGCTCCAGTCCGACTCAGACGCCAGCAAGGTGGAGGTGGAGTACTGGTTTGGGCTGGTATCATCAAAGATGAGCTTGTGGGGCCTTTTCGGGTTGAGGATGGAGTCAAGCTCAACTCCCAGTCCTACTGCCAGTTTCTGGAAGACACCTTCTTCAAGCAGTGGTACAGGAAGAAGTCTGCATCCTTCAAGAAAAACATGATTTTCATGCAGGACAATGCTCCATCACACGCGTCCAAGTACTCCACAGCGTGGCTGGCAAGAAAGGGTATAAAAGAAGAAAATCTAATGACATGGTCTCCTTGTTCACCTGATCTGAACCCCATTGAGAACCTGTGGTCCATCATCAAATGTGAGATTTACAAGGAGGGAAAACAGTACACCTCTCTGAACAGTGTCTGGGAGGCTGTGGTTGCTGCTGCACGCAATGTTGATGGTGAACAGATCAAAACACTGACAGAATCCATGGATGGCAGGCTTTTGAGTGTCCTTGCAAAGAAAGGTGGCTATATTGGTCACTGATTTGTTTTTGTTTTGTTTTTGAATGTCAGAAATGTATATTTGTGAATGTTGAGATGTTATATTGGTTTCACTGGTAAAAATAAATAATTGAAATGGGTATATATTTGTTTTTTGTTAAGTTGCCTAATAATTATGCACAGTAATAGTCACCTGCACACACAAATATCCCCCTAAAATAGCTATAACTAAAAACAAACTAAAAACTACTTCCAAAACTATTCAGCTTTGATATTAATGATTTTTTTGGGTTCATTGAGAACATGGTTGTTGTTCAATAATAAAATTAATCCTCAAAAATACAACTTGCCTAATAATTCTGCACTCCCTGTACTGTATGTGTATATTATTATTATCAGGTATTTATAAAGCGCCAGCAGATTACGTAGCGCTATACAAGAAATAATGGAACATTACAGGGATGCATTAAACACACAAACAAGTACAATATTGGGTACATTACAGTTGTAGGTGCAATAATTGAGTTATACAAAAGGAGAGGAACGCCCTGCCCTTGAGCACAATCAGTAATAGTTCACTTTAAATACAAAGTGGCCTACAGGTAGAGAGGCTCTCAAGCTTACAATCTAAAGGAGAGGGAATGGACACAAAAGGTGAGGGAGAAGGGAAATATGTCTGATATAAGGCAGTGCAAACTGAGAGTGAGTGGAATGTGTGGTGAGTAAATGAGGGTTGGAAAAGTGTAGCAGAATATGATAAAGTGTCAGTTCAGAGGCTGTGGGTGTGAAGTAGTGTCTATCTATCATTAGTGACAGCTGCACCTAATTGCTGTTAGATGTTTATATATTAAGGTAAACACCAGGATGGGAGGTGGAGGAAGGCTTGGTGGGCTAGTGCGTGCAGAAAGCCTGTAGGATTGTTTGATGCTGTGAGGTCTTCAAATGGTTGTTTGCAGAAAGGGATCTTTAAATGTATGTTTGCAGAGAAAGCCTGTAAGATTGTTTGTTGCTGTGAGGTCTGTGTGAGAAAGAGAGTTTAAAGGTAAGACTTTGTGTTTATAAAGGGTAGGTGTATGGGGGGAGGTGTAGCTGGGCGAGGGGAATGTTAAAACCAATTCCAAATTAGCCCAACAGATATAAAAATAAAATGCACTCATTGTCTTGATTGGAGATAGATGAATTACCTTCTAATGGTTGTTTGCAGAAAGGGATCTTAAATGTATGTTTGCAGAGAAAGCCTGTATATATATATATATATATATATATATATATATACAGTATCCCACAAAAGTGAGTACACCCCTCACATTTTGCGTCAATGTAAAGTAGTGACTTCCCCTAACTTCTTTGCAATATATATGTGTAATGTATTAAGGAAAATGAGGCCTTTTACATTTAGCTGTTATAGGCTTGTATAACAGTGTAAATTTGTTGTCCCCTCAAAATAACTCAACATACAGCCATTAATGTCTAAGCCCTTGGACACAAAAGTGAGTACACCCCTAAGTGGAAATGTCCAAATTGGGCTCAAAGTGTCAATATTTTGTATGGCCACCATTATTTTCCAGCACTGCCTTAACCCTTTTGGGCATGGAGTTCACCAGAGCTTCACAGGTTGCCACTGGAGTCCTCTTCCACTCCTCCATGACGACATCACAGAGCTGGTGGATGTTAGGGACCTTGCGCTCCCCCACCTTCCATTTGAGGATGCCCCACAGATGCTCAATAGGGTTTAGGTCTGGAGACATGCTTGGCCAGTCCATCACCTTTACCTTCAGCTTCTTTAGCAAGGCAGTGGTTATCTTGGAGGTGTGTTTGGGGTCGTTATCAAGTTGGAATACTGCCCTTGCAGCCCAGTCTCCGAAGGGAGGGGATCATGCTCTGCTTCAGTATGTCACAGTACATGTTGGCATTCATGGTTCCCTCAATGAACTGTAGCTCCCCAGTGCCGGCAGCACTCATGCAGGCCCAGACCATGACACCCCCACCACCATGCTTGACTGTAGGCAAGACACACTTGTCTTTGTACTTCTCACCTGGTTGCCGCCACACACTCTTGACACCATCTGAACCAAATAAGTTTATCTTGGTCTCATCGGACCACAGGACATCGTTCCAGTAATGCAAAGGGTGTACTCAGGCGCCAACAATACGGAGGCTAAGGTAAAAGATAAAGTTTTATTACATATAATCACTAAAATATTGTTACAAATGCATGGATCCACGCTAAAATAAAAACAATAATCTAAAAATCTAAAAAACTAAAAACAATTCTATCACAGTGATGAGGATGCAAACTGTTACAGTAGTTAGCAATGTGTTCCAATGTGTTACCAAAGGGAAGATGCAAAATAGTTAATGGTGAAAAATAAAATAATGTGCAAATATATAAAGTTCAAATGAGCATCAAAAAGGTCCAAATATGTTACACTCGTGGGTGTCTGAGTTACCCCAAGCTTGTCTGGGATAAGATCCAAAAAATTCCAAATGTGTGGTAAAAATGAAAAATTTGTGGTAAAATTGAAAAAGTGAAAAATGAAAAATGTTAAAAATAACCGGCTAGATTTGGGGTTTTGTCGGTAACGACACGAAAAACTAACGCCGGCTTTTTTCTGGCCGCACCATAAAAATAACTCTGGTATTGAGAGTCCACATAAAGGCTGCATTAGGCTCCAAAAAAGGAGTGTAGAGCATATTTAACGCAGCTTCAACTCTCGATACCAGAGTTGCTTACGCAAGCGGCCAGCCTCAAAAACGTGCTCGTGCACGATTCTCCCATAGGAAACAATGGGGCTGTTTGAGCTGAAAAAAAACCTAACACCTGCAAAAAAGCCGCGTTAAGCTCCTAACGCAGCCCCATTGTTTGCTATGGGGAAACACTTCCTACGTCTGCACCTAACAATTTAACATGTACCCCGAGTCTAAACACCCCTAACCTTACACTTATTAACCCCTAATCTGCCGCCCCCGCTATCGCTGACCCCTGCATATTATTATTAACCCCTAATCTGCCGCTCCGTAAACCGCCGCTACTTACATTATCCCTATGTACCCCTAATCTGCTGCCCTAACATCGCCGACCCCTATATTATATTTATTAACCACTAATCTTCCCCCTACAACGTCGCCTCCACCTGCCTACACTTATTAACCCCTAATCTGCCGACCGGACCTGAGCGCTACTATAATAAAGTTATTAACCCCTAATCCGCCTCACTAACCCTATAATAAATAGTATTAACCCCTAATCTGCCCTCCCTAACATCGCCGACACCTAACTTTAATTATTAACCCCTAATCTGCCAACCCAATCTCGCTGCTATTCTAATAAATGTATTAACCCCTAAAGCTAAGTCTAACCCTAACACTAACATCCCCCTAAATTAAATATAATTTAAATCTAACGAAATTAATTATCTCTTATTAAATAAATTATTCCTATTTAAAGCTAAATACTTACCTGCAAAATAAATCCTAATATAGCTACAATATAAATTATAATTATATTATAGCTATTTTAGGATTAATATTTATTTTACAGGTAACTTTGTATTTATTTTAACCAGGTACAATAGCTATGAAATAGTTAAGAACTATTTAATAGCTAAAATAGTTAAAATAATTACAAATTTACCTGTAAAAGAAATCCTAACCTAAGTTACAATTAAACCTAACACTATACTATCAATAAATTAATTAAATAAACTACCTACAATTACCTACAATTAACCTAACACTACACTATCAATAAATTAATTAAATACAATTCCTACAAATAAATACAATTAAATAAACTTGCTAAAGTACAAAAAATAAAAAAGAACTAAGTTACAAAAAATAAAAAAATATTTACAAACATAAGAAAAATATTACAACAATTTTAAACTAATTACACCTACTCTAAGCCCCCTAATAAAATAACAAAGCCCCCCCAAAATAAAAAAATGCCCTACCCTATTCTAAATAACTAAAGTTCAAAGCTCTTTTACCTTACCAGCCCTGAACAGGGCCCTTTGCGGGGCATGCCCCAAGAAGTTCAGCTCTTTTGCCTGCAAAAGAAAAAATACAATACTCAAGCCCCCAACATTACAACCCACCACCCACATACCCCTAATCTCCACAGAAGAGAAATGGGGAGAGCAGGCTGAAATCATCAAAAGCAAGTTCCTGGAGAGGGGATACGATAAAGACACACTAGATCAGAAGATCCAAGAAGTTGAGAATATCGAAAGAAAGGAACTTCTAAAGTACAAAGAAAAGGTACCCCTAGCAGAAGATGATTGTTTGAATGTGGTTATGATTACAGAATATAGCGAAAACAAAGATATAATTGAGAAAATATTCCAGAAGCACTGGTCACTCCTAAGAGAAGATGACCTAATAGGTGATAAACTGCCATTAAAACCAAAATTTGTATATCGAAAAACTAAGAACTTACGAAGTAAACTGGCCCCGAGCATAGAGAAGAAGAAAAAGCAAGGCATCATGGATACATTTGGAAAAGAAGTGAAAGGCTTCTTCCTTTGCCCGCTATGCAAAGCATGCAAATGTGGCAAGAAAGCCACTACATTTTATAGTCACATTACCAAAGAAGAATACAAAGTGAATGAACTAATCAGATGTCAAGATAGTGGAGTTATTTATATGTTACAATGTTCGTGCGGTCTCCAATACGTAGGCCAAACGTCAATAATTCTAAAAGACAGAATACGCGAACATCTATTATTGATTGAGAAGTTGAATATGGATACAGCTTTGTACAGACACTTTTCAATTAAACATAAAGGTAATATCAAAGAACTAACCTTTATGGGAATCCAGAAGATCCGAAAAGATTGGAGAGGCGGAAATTATACGAAGAAACTACTTACCGCCGAATCGAAATGGATCTTCAATTTAGATTGTCTCCACCCAAAAGGATTGAACAATAAGGAAGATCTATCCCACCTATACAACTTGATCTGATTATATTCATTCAGAATTATAAATCTCTCCCCTCTAGGTATTAGTTCTCATATAGATGAAATGGAATCTCCCCTTTATATTAGACCCAATTAGAAAGTACTACTAGTATGTTTCCATCAGGATGGCCAAAGATCAAATCTCCACATCTTCCCCTCCCCATTGCCCTCTATAGAGTCCCCAAAAATTTTGGGACGTCTATTTAAAAATATTTAAAAAAAAAAATTTGGGACGTCTATTAAACTACATCACCAGAAAAGGACATTTCTATGTTGTAATATTAAACCAAATTCTCCTATAGGTCGGTTCTCATATATATCCAAAATCCTCAGTAGTCTGTATAAGATTCACTGCATAACCCCCTGAGTCATTACTTTAAATTTATCCACAGGATAAATAAACCATTAGATACGAATGCATTTATTGAGCAGTAAACCATGTATATGTTGTACAGCTCAAATATAGACAACTTGAAACATTGATCAAAGTCTATTTTATGATAACCTATATAAATAAGAAATTGAGAAAGCCATCCCTTCATGAGGTGTTAAGATCATTATCCACAGCTAAGAAAATACGTAAAATAAGAGAGTTATCCCAACATAAGGATTTTAGAATCCGACCAATTAGCCCTTGATCAAAGAGTGTTATTTGCACTTTAAATAAATACTTCAAATACATAATTTCTCTATAAGGACTTTAGAATCTGGCTAATTGACCCTTGATTAAAAGTGGAGTATTATCTACACTTTAAGTAAAAAACAGCCACAACTCCCCTACAGCTAAGTGAAAAAACAACAACAATAAAAAACAAGAAAAGAAGATCATAATCTCTTTAAAAGACAATTCTCCACTAGACTACTATATCTCTCTCTTTTTAGCATCTTTTATTTCCTCTCTTCATTTTTATAGATCTAATGACCGCTTACTCTCGAAAAACACTATCTCTACATTTTAAGGGAAATGTATATTATGATCTCGAGCAACCCTTAATACAATATGCACATTAAAAAGAAATAAGCTATTGAGGAGGAATGATAAGAGATTCATCACATGCCGTTTTCATACCAACTGTATACAAATAGATTTATAAAGATTTAAATATCTTTATTCCATCAAAGATTTAAATATCTTTATTCCATCAAACTGTAAAGATACGATATCTTCATCAGTTCTTAAATACTAAACATTGCCACCTCTTGCTAAAATTAGATTAAATACATAGGCCTAGATTTAGAGTTGGGCGGTAGCTGTGAAAACCAGCGTTAGAGGCTCCTAACGCTGGTTTTAGGCTACCTCCGGTATTTGGAGTCACTCAAAATAGGGTCTAACGCTCACTTTTCAGCCGCGACTTTTCCATACCGCAGATCCCCTTACGTAAATTGCGTATCCTATCTTTTCAATGGGATCTTTCTAACTCCGGTATTTAGAGTCGTGTCTGAAGTGAGCGTTAGACATCTAACGACCAAACTCCAGCCGCAGGAAAAAAGTCAGTAGTTAAGAGCTTTCTGGGCTAACGCCGGTTCATAAAGCTCTTAACTACTGTACTCTAAAGTACACTAACACCCATAAACTACCTATGTACCCCTAAACCGAGGTCCCCCCACATCGCCGCCACTCGATTAAATTTTTTTAATCCCTAATCTGCCGACCGCCACCTACGTTATACTTATGTACCCCTAATCTGCTGCCCCTAACACCGCCGACCCCTATATTATATTTATTAACCCCTAACCTGCCCCCCACAACGTCGCAGCCAGCTACCTACAATAATTAACCCCTAATCTGCCGACCGCAAAGCGCCACCACCTACGTTATACTTATGTACCCCTAATCTGCTGCCCCTAACACCGCCGACGCCTACACTTATTAACCCCTAATCTGCCGAGCGGACCGCACCGCACCGCTATTATTATAAAGTTATTAACCCCTAATCCGCCTCACTAACCCTATAATAAATAGTATTAACCCCTAATCTGCCCTCCCTAAAATCGCCGACACCTAACTTCAATTATTAACCCCTAATCTGCCGACTGGAGCTCACCGCTATTCTAATAAATGTATTAACCCCTATTCTAAATTACTAAAGTTCAAAGCTCTTTTACCTTACCAGCCCTGAACAGGGCCCTTTGCGGGGCATGCCCCAAGAAGTTCAGCTCTTTTGCCCCAACATTACAACCCACCACCCACATACCCCTAATCTAACCCAAACCCCCCTTAAATAAACCTAACACTAAGCCCGTGAAGATCTTCCTACCTTATCTTCACCATACCAGGTTCACCGATCGATCCAGAAGAGCTCCTCCGATGTCCTGATCCAAGCCCAAGCGGGGGGCTGAAGAGGTCCATGATCCAGCTGAAGTCTTCATCCAAGCGGGGCAGAAGAGGTCTTCCATCCGATTGAAGTCTTCATCCAAGCGGGATCTTCTATGGTCATCCATCCGGAGCGGAGCGGCAGGATCCTGAAGACCTCCGACGCGGTACATCCATCCTGGCCGACGACTGAACGACGAATGAAGGTTCCTTTAAATTACGTCATCCAAGATGTAGTGTAGGTAGCTGGCGGCGACGTTGTGGTGGGCAGATTAGGGGTTAATAAATATAATATAGGGGTCGGTTGTGTTAGGGGCAGCAGATTAGGGGTACATAAGGATAACGTAGGTGGCGGTCAGCAGATTAGGGGTTAAAAAATTTTTATCGAGTTGCGGCGATGTGGGGGGACCTCGGTTTAGGGTTACATAAGTAGTTTATGGGTGTTAGTGTACTTTAGAGTACAGTAGTTAAGAGCTTTATGAACCAGCGTTAGCCCAGAAAGCTCTTAACTACTGACTTTTTTCTGCGGATCCCTGGATCTGGACAGATACCTGGGAAGTTTCTTGTTTAGATGAGAGGCCATCAGATCTATTTCTGCAAGTCCCCAGATTTGAACAATCTAAAGAAATACCTCTGGGTGAAGAGACCATTCGCCCGGATGTAACGTCTGGCGACTGAGATAATCTGCTTCCCAATTGTCTATACCTGGGATGTGAACTGCAGAAATTAGATAGGAGCTGGATTCCGCCCATACAAGTATCCGAGATACTTCTTTCATAGCCTGAGGACTGTGAGTCCCCCCTTGATGATTGACATATGCCACGGTTGTGACATTGTCCATCTGAAAACAAATAAACGATTCTCTCTTCAGAAGAGGCCAGAACTGAAGAGCTCTGAAAATCGCACGGAGTTCCAAAATGTTGATTGGTAATCTCGCCTCCTGAGATTCCCAAACCCCCTGCACTGTCAGAGATCCCCATACAGCTCCCCAACCTGAAAGACTCGCATCTGTTGAGATCACAGTCCAGGTTGGACGAACAAAAGAGGCCCCTTGAATTAAATGATGGTGATCCAACCACCAAGTCAGAGAAGATCGAACATTGGGATTTAAGGATATTAATTGTGATATCTTTGTATAATCCCTGCACCATTGGTTCAGCATACAAAGCATGAGACCTAGAATTTCCATGCACAAAGCTACCGAAGGGAATGATTGAGACTGAAGGTTTCGACAAGCTGAAACTAATTTCAGACGTCTCTTTTCTGTTAGAGACAAATTCATGGACACTGAATCTATTTGGAAAACCAAAAAGGTTACCCTTGTCTGAGGAATCAAGGAACTCTTTGGTAAATTGATCCTCCAACCATGTCTTTGAAGAAACAACACAAGTTGATTCGTATGAGATTCTGCAGAATGTAAAGACTGAGCAAGTACCAAGATATCGTCCAAATAAGGAAATACCGCAATACCCTGTTCTCTGATTACAGAGAGAAGGGCACCGAGAACTTTTGAAAAGATCCTTGGAGCTGTTGCTAGGCCAAACGGAAGAGCAGCAAACTGGTAATGCTTGTCTAGAAAAGAGAATCTCAGAAACTGATAGTGATCTGGATGGATAGGAATATGAAGATATGCATCCTGTAAGTCTATTGTAGACATATAATGCCCTTGCTGAGCAAAAGGCAGAATAATCCTTATAGTCACCATTTTGAATGTTGGTATCCTTACATAACGATTCAATATTTTTAGATCCAGAACTGGTCTGAAGGAATTCTCCTTCTTTGGTACAATGAACAGATTTGAGTAAAACCCCCAGACCCCGTTCCAGAACTGGAACTGGCACAATTACCCCAGCCGACTCTAGGTCTGAAACACATTTCAGAAATGCCTGAGCCTTTACTGGGTTTACTGGAATGCGTGAGAGAAAAAATCTTCTCACAGGGGGTCTTACCTTGAAACCAATTCTGTACCCTTGTGAAACAATGTTCTGAATAAAAAAACTTTGAATTGAATTGATCCAAACATCTTTGAAAAATCGTAACCTGCCCCCTACCAGCTGTGCTGGAATGAGGGCCGCACCTTCATGCGGATTCGGGAGCTGGTTTTGACTTTCTAAAAGGCTTGGATTTATTCCAGACTGGAGAAGGTTTCCAAACGGAAACTGTTCCTTTAGGGGAAGGGTCAGGCTTTTGTTCCTTATTCTGACGAAAGGAACGAAAACGATTAGCAGCCCTATATTAACCTTTAGATTTTTTGTCCTGAGGCAAAAAGGCTCCCTTCCCCCCAGTAACAGTTGAAATTATTGAATCTAACTGAGAACCAAATAATTTATTACCTTGGAAAGAAAGAGAAAGCAACGTTGACTTAGAAGTCATATCTGCATTCCAGGACTTAAGCCATAAAGCTCTTCTAGCTACACTCTCTTAAACTTGGGTGACTTTGCCTTTAAGAGAGTGTGCCATATGATCAACTGTCAGAAGAACAGCAAGCCCATGCTTGGTTCACTGACGGATCAGCAAAATATGTGGGTTCACAGAGGAGTTGGAAAGCAGTAGCCTACAATCCTGTGAACAAACAGATGCTGGTGTCTACAGGGAAAAATGAAAGTAGCCAATACGCTGAGTTAGTTGCTGTCCATCAGGCCATAGCCTGTGAACAGGGCGAATGCCACATATACACCGACTCATGGTGAGTGGCAAATGGGCTAGCCACCTGGCTCCCCACCTGGGAACGAAAAGACTACCAGATATACTCAAAGGAGGTGTGGGGGAAGCAGATATGGCAGGAACTCAGCAGATTGGTTAAGGAAAAGACAGTGACTATTTACCATGTAGATGCCCACACAAATCAGGATTCACTAGAACGGCTGTTCAATTCTATTGCCGATGAGGCAGCCAAAGTCTCCACTGTGGAAAGTGAGGATGTGGATGAGGAGGCTGACAATAAGGGTGTGGCCCAGTGGGCCCACCAAAAAAGTGGACACCTTGGAGAGAGAGCGACTCATAGGTGGGCATTGCAAAGGGGTATCAAGCTATCTATGGAAGTAATAAAAACAGAGATAGCAAATTGTCCTGTATGTCAGCATGTCAGGAAGCGACAGATTCCTGGCATGGTGCAAGGACATATCAAAAGAGGCAAGCTGTCGGGCCAGATCTGGCAGATAGATTTCATAGGAACTCTTCCCTCCAGCAAAGGCTGCCAGTACGTGTGCACGGCTGTGGACACGTACTCAGGCTACCTCATAGCCCACCCATGTAAGCAAGCAACTCAGATAAACACCATTAAGACCCTAGAATTAATCACAAAATTCTATGGCACTCCATTGCAGATACAGAGTGATAATGGTACTCATTTTACAGGACACATGGTACAGGGATATAGTGCAGAAAGGTACATACAATGGATATACCATATACCCTATTATCCCCAAGCAGCAGGATTAATTGAGCGAATGAATGGTTTGCTAAAACAGCAGTTAAAGAAGCTAGGGGATGGTACCTTGCAGAAGTGGAGGGACCATCTTGAGGAAGCAATTAATGTTTTAAATAACCGTCCTATTACAGATAGTGAGACCCCACTGTCTAGGATGATAAGCAGACAGGAGTACACTGAGTGTCGAGATCAACATGCTGTGGTAACATGTTGGGAAACTAGCCCTGGGGGTTTAGCGCCAGATAAATTGCTCCCTCCTAGTGGCGGGATATACTTGACCATCCAGGACCAGGTAACAATATCCCCTGAGAGCTCCCAAACCATATCAACAGGGATAGGGGTCCAAATACCTGACAAACATGTGGGTTTCATAGTTCCAATGCCCTCTCTCATAGTCAGCGGTATTAGCATAGTGGAGAAAACGCTAGACCCTGGAAGAACTGAGGAAGTGAAGCTCACCCTCCTCAATAGAGGAAAGGAACAGGGAGACAGGTCAGCATTAGGAGTAGTAGCAAAGCTTATAGTTACTCCCACCTGCAACAGTGAGATAGCAGAACAGGAAACTGCAGAAACTAGGGGAAGGGTGGGCATAGGGGCTAAGGTCTGGTTGAAACAAGAAAAGGGCCCCCCGTGCCTGCAGAGGTGATAGATAAGGGAGATGACAATGTGGTAATTGTGGTAAAGCAAGGGAGCAATGATTGGCTGCATGTGCCTGCGGGCAAGTGCTATTTACGGAATTAATTTGAAGTATGTTTCCTTCCTAGATTCTTGTTGGCATGGCTGCTATTGTAACCGGTGCTCTGTTGGGACTCCTTTTGGCCGCATGCGTAAGCCAAGCACTGATGAGCCAGAGGATGAAACGTGAGGTGTCCGGTGCCAGCTATCACACCTTCTATGAGGGAAGCATGACCGTTCCGTATTGCACAACATGGGCATCCTGCTCCATCCCATTTACCTTTGATGACGACGTAACCTGTTTGACCAAAAATGAATATGGAAGTTGGATGTTCCTTACCAAGCGGGAAAGGGTGGTATTTGAACTATCAGAAGAAGAGACAATTACCTGTGACATCCCTTCCTCCACTGTACATTGTGTAACTAAAGATTTTTGTTCTGCTGCAGTGACCAGGGAAGACTGTAAGGAGTCTAAGGAGGATGAGAGCTGGACAATTGTTTTACAGGATGAGAACTTAATATTTGAACTGCAAGAAGGGGTTGGGTTGATTTGTGAAAATCCCAGTATGCCTTCCACTTCCCCAAAACTAACAGTGGGGATTCAGGAACGCATTTTAGTTTGTAAAACATCCATTGATACACAGGTTCGTGCTGTAATGTTAAACATATCATACACTGATGGGGAACCAGAGGGACTGACATATGTGTGTAAATATACAGGAAAAGAGTCATCTGAACCTCTTTTAATGTATATCAGGAGACCTGTAATGGATGGGAAATTATTAAACAACCGACACAAGGGAAAGAGGGACCATGCACGGCGCCGTCTAGGCTCCCTGCATGCCTCCTCATGGGAACTTGATAATACCTTTGTAAAAACTGCCAAAGATGTGTTCAATGTGACAAATGTTCAGGGACCATGTTGGGTATGTGGGTTTGTGCCTCACGGGCAGACTAGGGGTTACCCTTATTTAGGTGTCCCTTTAACCATGAGTATGCTTGCTGATATGATTGGGAATAAGACTGTGTGGAATTTTACAGGTCTTAACACACCAGGTAGGGATGACTTGCTGGATAAGTTGCATCTAGCTAATAATGTGACTACAGGTGCTATTATGTTTCAAAATCTAGATGGGGATATATATAGTACTAATAACCTAACCCAGCTACCTGACATGATAATGTTAATGTATAACATAGGACGGCTAGTTAAAAATAGGACAGGGGTATTCAACATTAAACTGAAATTCTATGACTTCTCATATTTGACATATGCCCATGAGAAATGGAAGACTAAGTTTGGTGAGCCCAGAGACCTTATTAAAGACTGGTACCAACTCAATAGGTAAACACTAGCAGGTAACACACGGACTAAGGAAGGGAGGAAGCGACTGAATAGGATATGTCCTCCTTTTGTTAAACTGCCAGTGGGATATTATTGGTTGTGTGGGAGGTGGGCAGTAAAGGTAATACCTTGCACCCATTATGGTCCATGCTTTTTAGGATATATATTCCCTGCTTTTAACATAACCACCACGCTTCCACCACCTATATTGCATAGAACACGAAGATACCTTGACCTGGACAAAATACACAATGGAGTTAAAATTAGTGAAGGTATGCGCCTGCTTGCAACATTTGTCCCTCATTATGGGGCTGCTACAGCCCTCACTAGATTAAACATGCTAGCTGATTTAGTAGATGAAGCTTTTAACGTAACTGGGGATGCAATAAAGCTTTTAGCATTGGAACAGGAACAAATTAGGATGGTGGCATTACAGAATAGAATGGCTCTAGACTACCTCCTAGCTGCAGAAGGAGGAGTTTGCCAAAGAATCCACCAGCAATGCTGTGTGTACATAGAAGACAATACAGGTAAAATCAAACATGACCTACACAGACTAGAAGAAGTGCAAAAGCACATACGTGAGGTACATGATGATTCATTTAGCAAATGGCTTAAAGACTTTGACTGGACTTTTGGACTGGGGGGATGGCTTGGAAGCTTAGGCAAAACTATAGTTAAATGGCTATTAATAAGTCTGGCTTGCTTGTGTGGGATATTCATTATAGTAAAAATGTTTGGATGTTTCTGTAATACATTAGGTAGGATGTGTTTTAAACCAAAAGACAATATTACTTGAGTGTTTTAATTATTAAGGTATGTGTTTAGAAACAAGCAAGGTGTCACATGACCAAGGGGTGGAATGTAAGGAAAGTGGTTGCAGTAATTGCTCATATAACACTTGCTTAAACTTGTGTGACTTTGCCTTTAAGAGAGTGTGCCTTTAACAGAGTAAAAGACATTAATTAACTTCAAGTAGATGACAGTGAATTTCGCTAAGTCATGCTACAAGTGGTAAACAACCGATGGAGGCTGATGATAAGAAGTCAAAACCCAGACAGAACAAGGGTGCAACCTTGGCAGGGGTCACTTACTGACATTCAGGAACATCTTGATAACACATTGGTATAGGGGCTAATGCCTAGTAATATTGTTAAACGATGAATTATTATTAATTGCAATAGGCTAAGTAATATCAATTGCAATAGGCTAAGTAATAAAGCCATTATGATGTTTAGCTATTAATTATATCTATGGAAAGATTGTTAAAACTATTATTGATGTATTTGACAGAAGTAACTGCATAAGACCACATAATCAGATATATAATGTTAAGCAGAAAAACAAGTTTGTTTGAAACTAAAGATGACGGCATCGCAGTTTAGTAATACGTCAGAGATAGTACCTGGGCATGCCCTGATAAGCTTGGTTGAGGCTAAGACAGACTGGCCAGATGTCTTGGGCCATAGCCAACCTCAGAGGGAGCGGTCTCAGGATCTGTGGAGTTGCTCCAAAACTGTTACACAAGTGAACAGTATAAAGAGGGGTACATCTAGGCAATCTGGAGTCTGAGTCTGAGAGTCTGAGTGTCTGAGCGTCTGTGTATTTTTGGTGTGTGTATTTGAGTGTATTTTTGGGACCTGTGGATGGACGCATCTTCAGTGTTGTTTCCCGCTGATCGCCTGTTTGTCTCCTGGTCCAAAGATTGCCCAGATGTCCCCTCCCATTGTGCCCCATTGTGCGGCAGGATAGGATGATGCAACCAGAGATCACGGTGATGTATTAATTTGTTTGTTTAAAACTGGCTAGACTTGTTTTAGTGGTAATACAACATAAGATTGTTATCAGTCGTTGCGCAGGCAACTGAATGTAACTAAAAGCTGCATAGATGATTATATGAGTATTGCAATTGCATAGAGTGTTATAAGCCTGAATAGTGGTTTGTGGTATTTTTGTTTCCATGATTATGTTGCAGAATAAACCATCATTATTATTAAAAGATTGTGAAAACCTGTGTAATGTGTCAGTCATTTCCTTGCTGAAAAGTGATATATGATAACATCATATCCTGAGAAAAGAATCACATAACATTATTGGCGTAGTAGGCAGGATCCACTTTCCTTACAGACATATACCTGACATCAATTCTAATTATATCGAAAATGGCATCACAAACAAACTTATTAGCATGTTGAAGAAGTTTAACAATACTATAAGCATTATGGTCTGACACTTGTTGCGCTAAAGCCTCCAACCAGAAGGTGGAAGCTGCAGCAACATCAGCCAAAGAAATAGCAGGTCTAAGAAGATTACCTGAACATAAATAAGCCTTCCTTAGAAAGGATTCAAGCTTCCTATCTAAAGGATCCTTAAAATAAGTACTATCTGCCGTAGGAATAGTAGTACGTTTAGCAAGAGTATAGATAGCCCCATCAACTTTGGGGATTTTTTCCCAAAACTCTAATCTATCAGATGGCAAAGGGTACAATTTCTTAAACCTTGGAGAAGGAGTAAATGAAGTACCCAGACTATTCCATTCCCTAGAAATTACTTCTGAAATATCATCAGGAACTGGAAAAACTTCTGGAATAACTACATGAGGTTTAAAAACTGAATTTAAACGCTTATTAGTTTTAATATCAAGAGGACTAGACTCCTCCATATCTAATGCAATCAACACTTCTTTAAGTAAAGAACGAATAAACTCCATCTTAAACAAATATGAAGATTTATCAGTGTCAATATCTGAGGCAGAATCTTCTGAACCAGATAGATCCTCATCAGAAATAGATAAGTCAGAATGATGGCGGTCATTTAAAAATTCATCTGAAATATGAGAAGATTTAAAAGACCTCTTACGTTTACTAGAAGGAGGAATAATAGACAGAGTCTTCCGAATAGAATTAGAAACAAATTATTTTACATTAACAGGAACATCCTGAACATTAGATGTTGAAGGAACAACAACAGGTAGTGGATTATTACTAATGGAAATATTATCTGCGTTTGATAGTTTATCATGACAACTAACACAAACTACAGCCGGAGGAACAGTTACTAATAGTTTACAACAAATGCACTTAGCTTTGGTAGAACCGACATCAGGCAGCGTCTTTCCAGAAGTAGATTCTGATCCAGGGTCAGGTAGTGACATCTTGCAATATGTAATAGAAAAAACAACATATAATGCAAAATGATCAAATTCCTTAAATGGCAGTTTCAGGGAAAAAATGCAAAACAAAACAAGCCTCTAGAAACCAGAAGCAACTAAAAAGTGAGACTGAAATAATGTGAGAAAAACTGGCGCCAAGTACGACGCCCACATTTTTGGCGCAAGTATAACGCCCACATTTTTTGGCGCCAAGAATGACGCCCATATTTTTTGGCGCCAAAACGTCCGCAACACACATACGTCAAAAAAATAACGCAATCACGTGAAAACTTCTAGCGTCAACTATGATGCCGGAAATGACAAAATGTTTGCGCCAAAAAGTCTTGCGCCAAGAATGACGCAATAAATTGAAGCATTTTCTGCACGCGCGAGCCTAACAGCCCGCAATTTAGAAAAAAGTCAATTGAAAATTGAAAATTTTAAGGTAAGAAAAAATATAATTCATATGCATTTTCCCAAAAAAATTAAACTAACAGTCTGAAAGAAGGAATACTGATTATCCTGAATCATGGCAAATATAAGTTTAACACATAAATTTAGAACTTTACATATAAAGTGCCCAACCATAGCTTAGAGTGTCATGAATAGAAATAATACTTACTTACCCTAAGACACTCATCTACATATAGTAGATAGCCAAACCAGTACTGAAACGAGAATCAGTAGAGGTAAAGGTATATAAGAGTATATTGTCGATCTGAAAAGGGAGGTAGGAGAAGAAATCTCTACAACCGATAACAGAGAACCTATGAAATAGATCCCCTAGAATATTCAAATAGGCAATACTCTCTTCACATCCCTCTGACATTCACTGCACTCTGAGGGGAAAACCGGGCTTCAGCCTGCTGCGAAGTGCATATCAACGTAGAAATCTAGCACAAACTTACTTCACCACCTCCATGGGAGGCAAAGTTTGTAAAACTGAATTGTGGGTGTGGTGAGGGGTGTATTTATAGGCATTTTGAGGTTTGGGAAACTTTGCCCCTCCTGGTAGGAATGTATATCCCATACGTCACTAGCTCATGGACTCTTGCCAATTACATGAAGGAAACAATTCTTTTGTGATTAAGATATAGGATGCAATTTCATTGAACTTTATAATTTAATACTACAGGGAGTGCAGAATTATTAAGCAAATGAGTATTTTGACCACATCATCCTCTTTATGCATGTTGTCTTACTCCAAGCTGTATAGGCTCGAAAGCCTACTACCAATTAAGCATATTAGGTGATGTGCATCTCTGTAATGAGAAGGGGTGTGGTCTAATGACATCAACACCCTATATCAGGTGTGCATAATTATTAGGCAACTTCCTTTCCTTTGGCAAAATGGGTCAAAAGAAGGACTTGACGGGCTCAGAAAAGTAAAAAATAGTGAGATATCTTGCAGAGGGATGCAGCACTCTTAAAATTGCAAAGCTTCTGAAGCGTGATCATCGAACAATCAAGCGTTTCATTCAAAATAGTCAACAGGGTCGCAAGAAGCGTGTGGAAAAACCAAGGCGCAAAATAACTGCCCATGAACTGAGAAAAGTCAAACGTGCAGCTGCCAAGAAGCCACTTGCCACCAGTTTGGCCATATTTCAGAGCTGCAACATCACTGGAGTGCCCAAAAGCACAAGGTGTGCAATACTCAGAGACATGGCCAAGGTAAGAAAGACTGAAAGACGACCACCACTGAACAAGACACACAAGCTGAAACGTCACGACTGGGCCAAGAAATATCTCAAGACTGATTTTTCTAAGGTTTTATGAACTGATGAAATGAGAGTGAGTCTTTATGGGCCAGATGGATGGGCCCGTGGCTGGATTGGTAAAGGGCAGAGAGCTCCAGTCCGACTCAGACGCCAGCAAGGTGGAGGTGGAGTACTGGTTTGGGCTGGTATCATCAAAGATGAGCTTGTGGGGCCTTTTCGGGTTGAGGATGGAGTCAAGCTCAACTCCCAGTCTTACTGCCAGTTTCTGGAAGACACCTTCTTCAAGCAGTGGTACAGGAAGAAGTCTGCATCCTTCAAGAAAAACATGATTTTCATGCAGGAAAATGCTCCATCACACGCGTCCAAGTACTCCACAACGTGGCTGGCAAGAAAGGGTATAAAAGAAGAAAATCTAATGACATGGCCTCCTTGTTTACCTGATCTGAACCCCATTGAGAACCTGTGGTCCATCATCAAATGTGATATTTACAAGGAGGGAAAACAGTACACCTCTCTGAACAGTGTCTGGGAGGCTGTGGTTGCTGCTGCACGCAATGTTGATGGTGAACAGATCAAAACACTGACAGAATCAATGGATGGCAGGCTTTTGAGTGTCCTTGCAAAGAAAGTTGGCTATATTGGTCACTGATTTGTTTTTGTTTTGTTTTTGAATGTCAGAAATGTATATTTGTGAATTTTGAGATGTTATATTGGTTTCACTGGTAAAAATAAATAATTGAAATGGGTATATATTTGTTTTTTGTTAAGTTGCCTAATAATTATGCACAGTAATAGTCACCTGCACACACAGATATCCCCCTAAAATAGCTAAAACTAAAAACAAACTAAAAACTACTTCGAAAAATATTCAGCTTTGATATTAATGAGTTTTTTGGGTTCATTGAGAACATGGTTGTTGTTCAATAATAAAATTAATCCTCAAAAATACAACTTGACTAATAATTCTGCACTCCCTGTATTATCAATTCTGCTTAATTCTCTTTTTTCCTTTATTTGAAAAATAAGGCATATAAGCTAATTCAGTGGCGGATCCAGGGGGGGGGGCAATGGATCAATTGCCCCCCCCCCCGAGAATATAGTGAGAGAGGGCTAACAAGGCAAGTGGTTGTACTATTTTTATTATTGATTTTTTTTTTCCCCCAAAAAAACTTATTATGAACCGATTCACTAATATCACATTCATTCACATAATAATATTTCTAATGACCAGGGGTACTAGGGCAGCCAGGCGCAGCGCAGCAGCACAATTGTCACTTTATTTGATGTCTGGGCGGCGGGCGCTGCCTGCTGCTGGCTGCCTGCCCCGGCCGGAACTTTCCATTTTGGCGCGCATTTATCTCTAGTCTTCTCCCTCCTGACTGACTGGCTGCATGTGCATTTCGGTGCAGCAGTCAGTAGCAGGAGTCGACTGAGTCTGGAGTGTGGTCTGTGGAACCGGGACATCTAGGTCCTGTCAGGAGCAGTGGCGGATCCAGGGGGGGGGCAACGGGGCAATTGCCCCCCCGAGAATATAGTGAGAGAGGGCTAACAAGGCAAGTGGTTGTACTTTTTTTATTATTGATTTTTTTTTCCCCAAAAAAACTTATTATGAACCGATTCACTAATATCACATTCATTCACATAATAATATTTCTAATGACCAGGGGTACTAGGGCAGCCAGGCGCAGCGCAGCAGCACAATTGTCACTTTATTTGATGTCTGGGCGGCGGGCGCTGTCTGCTGCTGGCTGCCTGCCCCGGCCGTAACTTTCTATTTTGGCGCACACTGATCTCTAGTCTTCTCCCTCCTGACTGACTGGCTGCACGTGCATTTCGGTGCAGCAGTCAGTAGCAGGAGTCGACTGAGTCTGGAGTGTGGTCTGTGGAACCGGGATATCTAGGTCCTGTCAGGATTCTCTCAACGCGGCAGGCCGGCAGCAGTGTCACAGCCAGTGACTACTGAGTGGAGAACGGAGTGGAATCCGACTAGCTGAGGTAAGCTTAAAGAGGGAGTGGGGGCTGCGGGCATGGTGAGCTCCTCAGAGTCAGACTGAGGGGGAGCCCCGGGGGGCACGGTCACTCACGGTGAGCTCACTCAGCTCAGAGTCACTGTCAGATACCCTGGGGCCTACTGTGTTTCAACAGACAAACTGCTCAGGTGAAACACTCTGATATGATCAGAGATGCACATGCTACAGTTACATGTAGATGCCAGTCTCACTATTGGGCTCAGTTACTGTCATTTAAAAACCAGTGTGCAAGTGGTGATCTTCGTTGGATCTCTGCTGGGTGAGGACTTGGAATTTATGTATGGTTTCTTTATAATGGGATAAAAACACATTAAAGTTGCCAGTCTTCCTCAAAAGGTCACTCAGTAGTTCGCCATTGAGTTTATCTCACTCATTTAATCACTACATTTAATTTGTCAACCTCTTTAATTTTTATATTGATCCTGAGGACTTAAAAATGATACAAAAGAGTATACATTTAATTTGTCAACCTCTTTAATTTTTATATTGATCCTGAGGACTTAAAAATGATACAAAAGAGTATACCTTCATGTATGAATATATTTGTATGCATGTATGCACTGTATGTGTGTGTATGCATGTATGAATATGTGTGTGTATGTATGTATGCACTGTATATGTGTTTGTATGCATGTATAAATATGTGTGTGTATGTATGTATGCACTGTATATGTGTTTGTAATATGCATGTATGATTATGTGTGTATGCATGTATGCACTGTATGTGTGTGTATGCATGTATAAATATGTGTGTGTATGTATGTATGCACTGTATATGTGTTTGTATGCATGTATAAATATGTGTGTGTATGTATAAATATGTGTGTGTATGTATGAATATGTGTTTATGCATGTATGAATATGTGTGTATGCATGTATGCACTGTATGTGTGTGTATGCATGTATGAATATTTGTATGTATGTATGCACTGTATATGTGTGTGTATGCATGTATAAATATGTGTGTGTATATATGAAAATGTGTGTGTATGTATATGTGTGTATGCATGTATAAATATGTGTGTATGCACTGTATGTGTGTGTATGTATGTATGCACTGTATATGTGTGTGTATGCATGTATAAATGTGTATATATGTGTATATATGTATAAAATAACAACTATTACTATTCAGCTGCCGATTTGGTTAATTCCGAGAGCGAGCGCTGAAAAAGCGCTTTGAGTCCCACTGGTAGAAAGGCGCTATATAAATACTAGTTATTATATGTGTGTGTATGTATGTATGCACTGTATATGTGTGTGTATGCATGTATAAATATATGTATGTATATGTGTGTATGCATGTATGAATATGTGTATGTATGTATTTATGTATGTATTTATGCACTGTATGTATTTATGCACTGTATGTGTGTGTATCCATTGAGTATATGCATGTATGAATATGTGTGTGTGTATGTATGTATATGTATCAGCAGTGCCAGTATCAGCAGTGCCAGTGTTGTAACTCCCCCAGACACAGAAGATCTGCCGGTAATGAGTGTGACAGGTGGGGGAGGGGTGGGACTATTGCTGGGAGAGCAGTGGAGAGCCTTGTAAATTTCACCTTCTATAATGTCTGTCTGCTAGAGAGATACAGAAGGTAAGCTAAGGCTGTTGGTTACTGCTGCTTCTTGTGACAGCTGAGCTGGATTATGATGTGTAAAGGGCAGTGCTGTTATTTAAAGGAGGCTAGATTTAGAGTTTTGTCGGTAAGGACCCGCGTAGCTAACGCCGGCTTTTTTCTGGCCGCACCATAAAAATAACTCTGGTATTGAGAGTCCACATAAAGGCTGCGTTAGGCTCCAAAAAAGGAGCGTAGAGCATATTTAACGCAGCTTCAACTCTCGATACCAGAGTTGCTTACGGACGCGGCCAGCCTCAAAAACGTGCTCGTGCACGATTCCCCCAAAGGAAACAATGGGGCTGTTTGAGCTGAAAAAAAACCTAACACCTGCAAAAAAAGCCGCGTTCAGCTCCTAACGCAGCCCCATTGTTTGCTATGCGGAAACACTTCCTACATCTGCACCTAACACCCTAACATGTACCCCGAGTCTAAACACCCCTAATCTTACACTTATTAACCCCTATTCTGCCGCCCCCGCTATCGCTGACCCCTGCATATTATTATTAACCCCTAATCTGCCGCTCCGTAAACCGCCGCTACTTACATTATCCCTATGTACCCCTAACATCGCCGACCCCTATATTATATTTATTAACCCCTAATCTGCCCCCCACAACGTCGCCTCCACCTGCCTACACTTATTAACCCCTAATCTGCCGAGCGGACCTGAGCGCTACTATAATAAAGTTATTAACCCCTAATCCGCCTCACTAACCCTATAATAAATAGTATTAACCCCTAATCTGCCCTCCCTAACATCGCCGACACCTAACTTCAATTATTAACCCCTAATCTGCCGACTGGAGCTCACCGCTATTCTAATAAATGTATTAACCCCTAAAGCTAAGTCTAACCCTAACACTAACACCCCCCTAAATTAAATATAATTTACATCTAACGAAATTAATTATCTCTTATTAAATAAATTATTCCTATTTAAAAGCTAAATACTTACCTGTAAAATAAATCCTAATATAGCTACACTATAAATTATAATTATATTATAGCTATTTTAGGATTAATATTTATTTTACAGGTAAATTTGTAATTATTTTAACCAGGTACAATAGCTATTAAGAACTAGTTAATAGTTACCTAGTTAAAATAATAACAAAATTACCTGTAAAATAAATCCTAACCTAAGTTACAATTAAACCTAACACTACACTATCATTAAATTAATTAAACCTAATACTACACTATCAATACATTAATTAAATACAATATCTACAAATAACTACAATGAAATAAACTAACTAAAGTACAAAATACAATACCCCGCCCAACATTACAACCCACCACCCACATACCCCTAATCTAACCCAAACCCCCCTTAAATAAACCTAACACTAAGCCCCTGAAGATCATCCTACCTTGTCTTAACCTCACCGGGTATCACACCGATCCGTCCTGGCTCCGATATCTTCATCCAACCCAAGCGGGGGCTAGACATCCACTGAAGAAGTCCAGAAGAGGGTCCAAAGTCTTCATCCTATCCGGGAAGAAGAGTAGATCCGGACCGGCAACCATCTTCTTCCAAGCGGCATCTTCTATCTTCATCCGATGAGGACCGGCTCCATCCTGAAGACCTCCACCGCGGACCCATCTTCATCCGGCGACGTCCAACTGAAGAATGACGGTTCCTTTAAGGGACGTCATCCAAGATGGCGTCCCTCGAATTCCGATTGGCTGATAGGATTCTATCAGCCAATCGGAATTAAGGTAGGAATATTCTGATCAGAATCAAGTTCAATCCGATTGGCTGATCCAATCAGCCAATCAGATTGAGCTCGCATTCTATTGGCTGTTCCGATCAGCCAATAGAATGCGAGCTGAATCTGATTGGCTGATTGGATCAGCAAATCGGATTGATCTTGATTCTGATTGGCTGATTCCATCAGCCAATCAAAATATTCCTACCTTAATTCCGATTGGCTGATAGAATCCTATCAGCCAATCGGAATTCGAGGGACGCCATCTTGGATGACGTCCCTTAAAGGAACCGTCATTCTTCAGTTGGACGTCGCCGGATGAAGATGGGTCCGCGGTGGAGGTCTTCAGGATGGAGCCGGTCCTCATCGGATGAAGATAGAAGATGCCGCTTGGAAGAAGATGGTTGCCGGTCCGGATCTACTCTTCTTCCCGGATAGGATGAAGACTTTGGAGCCTCTTCTGGACCTCTTCAGCCGCCGGAAGATGGATCGCCAGCCCCCGCTTGGGTTGGATGAAGATTTTGGAGCCAGGACGGATCGGTGAACCGGGTATGGTGAAGACAAGGTAGGATGATCTTCAGGGGCTTAGTGTTAGGTTTATTTAAGGGGGGTTTGGGTTAGATTAGGGGTATGTGGGTGGTGGGTTGTAATGTTGGGGGGGGTATTGTATGTTTTTTTTTACAGGCAAAAGAGCTGAACTTCTTGGGGCATGCCCCGCAAAGGGCCCTGTTCAGGGCTGGTAAGGTAAAAGAGCTTTGAACTTTAGTAATTTAGAATAGGGTAGGGCATTTTTTTTATTTTGGGGGGCTTTGTTATTTTATTAGGGGGCTTAGAGTAGGTGTAATTAGTTTAAAATTGTTGTAATATTTTTCTTATGTTTGTAAATATTTTTTTATTTTTTGTAACTTAGTTCTTTTTTATTTTTTGTACTTTAGTTAGTTTATTTCATTGCAGTTATTTGTAGGTATTGTATTTAATTAATTTATTGATAGTGTAGTGCTAGGTTTAATTGTAGGTAATTGTAGGTATTTTATTTAATTAATTTATTGATAGTGTAGTGTTAGGTTTAATTGTAACTTAGGTTAGGATTTATTTTACAGGTAAATTTGTAATTATTTTAACTATTTTAGCTATTAAATAGTTCTTAACTATTTAATAGCTATTGTACCTGGTTAAAATAAATACAAAGTTACCTGTAAAATAAATATTAATCCTAAAATAATTTATGTTGTAGCTATATTAGGATTTATTTTACAGGTAAGTATTTAGCTTTAAATAGGAATAATTTATTTAATAAGAGTTAATTAATTTCGTTAGATTAAAATTATATTTAACTATTAGAATAGCGGCGAGATTCGGTCGGTAGATTAGGGGTTAATAATTGAAGTTAGGTGTCGGCGATGTTAGGGAGGGCAGGTTAGGGGTTAATAAATATAATATAGGGGTTGGCGGTGTTAGGGGCAGCAGATTAGGGGTACATAGCTATAATGTAGCTGGCGGCTCTTTGCGGTCGGCAGATTAGGGGTTAATTATTGTAGGTAGGTGGCGGTGACGTTGTGGGGGGCAGGTTAGGGGTTAATAAATATAATATAGGGGTCGGTGACGTTAGGGCAGCAGATTAGGGGTACATAGGGATAATGTAGCTGGCGGCGGCGGCGTGCGGACGGCAGATTAGGGGTTAATAAGTGTAGGTAGCTGGCGGCGACGTTGTGGTGGGCAGATTAGGGGTTAATAAATATAATATAGGGGTCGGCGGTGTTAGGGGCAGCAGATTAGGGGTACATAAGGATAACGTAGGTGGCGGTCAGCAGATTAGGGGTTAAAAAATTTTTATCGAGTTGCGGCGATGTGGGGGGACCTCGGTTTAGGGTTACATAAGTAGTTTATGGGTGTTAGTGTACTTTAGAGTACAGTAGTTAAGAGCTTTATGAACCGGCGTTAGCCCAGAAAGCTCTTAACTACTGACTTTTTTCTGCGGATCCCTGGATCTGGACAGATACCTGGGAAGTTTCTTGTTTAGATGAGAGGCCATCAGATCTATTTCTGCAAGTCCCCAGATTTGAACAATCTAAAGAAATACCTCTGGGTGAAGAGACCATTCGCCCGGATGTAACGTCTGGCGACTGAGATAATCTGCTTCCCAATTGTCTATACCTGGGATGTGAACTGCAGAAATTAGATAGGAGCTGGATTCCGCCCATACAAGTATCCGAGATACTTCTTTCATAGCCTGAGGACTGTGAGTCCCCCCTTGATGATTGACATATGCCACGGTTGTGACATTGTCCATCTGAAAACAAATAAACGATTCTCTCTTCAGAAGAGGCCAGAACTGAAGAGCTCTGAAAATCGCACGGAGTTCCAAAATGTTGATTGGTAATCTCGCCTCCTGAGATTCCCAAACCCCCTGCACTGTCAGAGATCCCCATACAGCTCCCCAACCTGAAAGACTCGCATCTGTTGAGATCACAGTCCAGGTTGGACGAACAAAAGAGGCCCCTAGAATTAAATGATGGTGATCCAACCACCAAGTCAGAGAAGATCGAACATTGGGATTTAAGGATATTAATTGTGATATCTTTGTATAATCCCTGCACCATTGGTTCAGCATACAAAGCTGGAGAGGTCTCATGTGAAAACGAGTAAAAGGGATCGCGTCCGATGCAGCAGTCATGAGACCTAGAATTTCCATGCACAAAGCTACCGAAGGGAATGATTGAGACTGAAGATTTCGACAAGCTGAAACTAATTTCAGACGTCTCTTTTCTGTTAGAGACAAATTCATGGACACTGAATCTATTTGGAAAACCAAAAAGGTTACCCTTGTCTGAGGAATCAAGGAACTCTTTGGTAAATTGATCCTCCAACCATGTCTTTGAAGAAACAACACAAGTTGATTCGTATGAGATTCTGCAGAATGTAAAGACTGAGCAAGTACCAAGATATCGTCCAAATAAGGAAATACCGCAATACCCTGTTCTCTGATTACAGAGAGAAGGGCACCGAGAACTTTTCAAAAGATCCTTGGAGCTGTTGCTAGGCCAAACGGAAGAGCAGCAAACTGGTAATGCTTGTCTAGAAAAGAGAATCTCAGAAACTGATAGTGATCTGGATAGATAGGAATATGAAGATATGCATCCTGTAAGTCTATTGTAGACATATAATGCCCTTGCTGAGCAAAAGGCAGAATAATCCTTATAGTCACCATTTTGAATGTTGGTATCCTTACATAACGATTCAATATTTTTAGATCCAGAACTGGTCTGAAGGAATTCTCCTTCTTTGGTACAATGAACAGATTTGAGTAAAACCCCCAGACCCCGTTCCAGAACTGGAACTGGCACAATTACCCCAGCCGACTCTAGGTCTGAAACACATTTCAGAAATGCCTGAGCCTTTACTGGGTTTACTGGAATGCGTGAGAGAAAAAATCTTCTCACAGGCGGTCTTACCTTGAAACCAATTATGTACCCTTGTGAAACAATGTTCTGAATAAAAAAACTTTGAATTGAATTGATCCAAACATCTTTGAAAAATCGTAACCTGCCCCCTACCAGCTGTGCTGGAATGAGGGCTGCACCTTCATGCGGATTTGGGAGCTGGTTTTGACTTTCTAAAAGGCTTGGATTTATTCCAGACTGGAGAAGGTTTCCAAACGGAAACTGTTCCTTTAGGGGAAGGGTCAGGCTTTTGTTCCTTATTCTGACGAAAGGAACGAAAACGATTAGCAGCCCTATATTTACCTTTAGATTTTTTGTCCTGAGGCAAAAAGGCTCCCTTCCACCCAGTAACAGTTGAAATTATTGAATCTAACTGAGAACCAAATAATTTATTACCTTGGAAAGAAAGAGAAAGCAATGTTGACTTAGAAGTCATATCTGCATTCCAGGACTTAAGCCAAAAAGCTCTTCTAGCTAAAATAGCTAAAGACATATACCTGACATCAATTCTAATTATATCGAAAATGGCATCACAAACAAACTTATTAGCATGTTGAAGAAGTTTAACAATACTATAAGCATTATGGTCTGACACTTGTTGCGCTAAAGCCTCCAACCAGAAGGTGGAAGCTGCAGCAACATCAGCCAAAGAAATAGCAGGTCTAAGAAGATTACCTGAACATAAATAAGCCTTCCTTAGAAAGGATTCAAGCTTCCTATCTAAAGGATCCTTAAAATAAGTACTATCTGCCGTAGGAATAGTAGTACGTTTAGCAAGAGTATAGATAGCCCCATCAACTTTGGGGATTTTTTGCCAAAACTCTAATCTATCAGATGGCAAAGGGTACAATTTCTTAAACCTTGGAGAAGGAGTAAATGAAGTACCCAGACTATTCCATTCCCTAGAAATTACTTCTGAAATAGCATCAGGAACTGGAAAAACTTCTGGAATAACTACATGAGGTTTAAAAACTGAATTTAAACGCTTATTAGTTTTAATATCAAGAGGACTAGACTCCTCCATATCTAATGCAATCAACACTTCTTTAAGTAAAGAACGAATAAACTCCATCTTAAACAAATATGAAGATTTATCAGTGTCAATATCTGAGGCAGAATCTTCTGAACCAGATAGATCCTCATCAGAAATAGATAAGTCAGAATGATGGCGGTCATTTAAAAATTCATCTGAAATATGAGAAGATTTAAAAGACCTCTTACGTTTACTAGAAGGAGGAAAAACAGACAGAGTCTTCCGAATAGAATTAGAAACAAATTATTTTACATTAACAGGAACATCCTGAACATTAGATGTTGAAGGAACAACAACAGGTAGTGGATTATTACTAATGGAAATATTATCTGCGTTTGATAGTTTATCATGACAACTAACACAAACTACAGCCGGAGGAACAGTTACTAATAGTTTACAACAAATGCACTTAGCTTTGGTAGAACCAACATCAGGCAGCGTCTTTCCAGAAGTAGATTCTGATCCAGGGTCAGGTAGTGACATCTTGCAATATGTAATAGAAAAAACAACATATAATGCAAAATGATCAAATTCCTTAAATGGCAGTTTCAGGGAAAAAATGCAAAACAAAACAAGCCTCTAGAAACCAGAAGCAACTAAAAAGTGAGACTGAAATAATGTGAGAAAAACTGGCGCCAAGTACGACGCCCACATTTTTGACGCAAGTATAACGCCCACATTTTTTGGTGCCAAGAATGACGCCCATATTTTTTGGCGCCAAAACATCCGCAACACACATACGTCAAAAAAATAATGCAATCACGTGAAAACTTCTAGCATCAACTATGCCGGAAATTACAAAATTTTTGCGCCAAAAAAGTCTTGCGCCAAGAATGACGCAATAAATTGAAGCATTTTCTGCACGCGCAAGCCTAACAGCCCGCAATTTAGAAAAAAGTCAATTGAAAATTGAAAATTTTAAGGTAAGAAAAAATATAATTCATATGCATTTTCCCAAAAAAATTAAACTGACAGTCTGAAAGAAGGAATACTGATTATCCTGAATCATGGCAAATATAAGTTTAACACATATATTTAGAACTTTACATATAAAGTGTCCAACCATAGCTTAGAGTGTCATGAATAGAAATAATACTTACTTACCCTAAGACACTCATCTACATATAGTAGATAGCCAAACCAGTACTGAAACGAGAATCAGTAGAGGTAAAGGTATATAAGAGTATATCGTCGATCTGAAAAGGGAGGTAGGAGAAGAAATCTCTACAACCGATAACAGAGAACCTATGAAATAGATCCCCTAGAATATTCAAATAGGCAATACTCTCTTCACATCCCTCTGACATTCACTGCACTCTGAGAGGAAAACCGGGCTTCAGCCTGCTGCGAAGTGCATATCAACGTAGAAATCTAGCACAAACTTACTTCACCACCTCCATGGGAGGCAAAGTTTGTAAAACTGAATTGTGGGTGTGGTGAGGGGTGTATTTATAGGCATTTTGAGGTTTGGGAAACTTTGCCCCTCCTGGTAGGAATGTATATCCCATACGTCACTAGCTCATGGACTCTTGCCAATTACATGAAAGAAACAATTCTTTTGTGATTAAGATATAGGATGCAATTTCATTGAACTTTATAATTTAATACTACAGGGAGTGCAGAATTATTAAGCAAATGAGTATTTTGACCACATCATCCTCTTTATGCATGTTGTCTTACTCCAAGCTGTATAGGCTCGAAAGCCTACTACCAATTAAGCATATTAGGTGATGTGCATCTCTGTAATGAGAAGGGGTGTGGTCTAATGACATCAACACCCTATATCAGGTGTGCATAATTATTAGGCAACTTCCTTTCCTTTGGCAAAATGGGTCAAAAGAAGGACTTGACGGGCTCAGAAAAGTAAAAAATAGTGAGATATCTTGCAGAGGGATGCAGCACTCTTAAAATTGCAAAGCTTCTGAAGCGTGATCATCGAACAATCAAGCGTTTCATTCAAAATAGTCAACAGGGTCGCAAGAAGCGTGTGGAAAAACCAAGGCGCAAAATAACTGCCCATGAACTGAGAAAAGTCAAACGTGCAGCTGCCAAGAAGCCACTTGCCACCAGTTTGGCCATATTTCAGAGCTGCAACATCACTGGAGTGCCCAAAAGCACAAGGTGTGCAATACTCAGAGACATGGCCAAGGTAAGAAAGGCTGAAAGACGACCACCACTGAATAAGACACACAAGCTGAAACGTCACGACTGGGCCAAGAAATATCTCAAGACTGATTTTTCTAAGGTTTTATGAACTGATGAAATGAGAGTGAGTCTTGATGGGCCAGATGGATGGGCCCGTGGCTGGATTGGTAAAGGGCAGAGAGCTCCAGTCCGACTCAGACGCCAGCAAGGTGGAGGTGGAGTACTGGTTTGGGCTGGTATCATCAAAGATGAGCTTGTGGGGCCTTTTCGGGTTGAGGATGGAGTCAAGCTCAACTCCCAGTCTTACTGCCAGTTTCTGGAAGACACCTTCTTCAAGCAGTGGTACAGGAAGAAGTCTGCATCCTTCAAGAAAAACATGATTTTCATGCAGGAAAATGCTCCATCACACGCGTCCAAGTACTCCACAGCGTGGCTGGCAAGAAAGGGTATAAAAGAAGAAAATCTAATGACATGGCCTCCTTGTTTACCTGATCTGAAACCCATTGAGAACCTGTGGTCCATCATCAAATGTGAGATTTACAAGGAGGGAAAACAGTACACCTCTCTGAACAGTGTCTGGGAGGCTGTGGTTGCTGCTGCACGCAATGTTGATGGTGAACAGATCAAAACACTGACAGAATCAATGGATGGCAGGCTTTTGAGTGTCCTTGCAAAGAAAGTTGGCTATATTGGTCACTGATTTGTTTTTGTTTTGTTTTTGAATGTCAGAAATGTATATTTGTGAATTTTGAGATGTTATATTGGTTTCACTGGTAAAAATAAATAATTGAAATGGGTATATATTTGTTTTTTGTTAAGTTGCCTAATAATTATGCACAGTAATAGTCACCTGCACACACAGATATCCCCCTAAAATAGCTAAAACTAAAAACAAACTAAAAACTACTTCGAAAAATATTCAGCTTTGATATTAATGAGTTTTTTGGGTTCATTGAGAACATGGTTGTTGTTCAATAATAAAATTAATCCTCAAAAATACAACTTGCCTAATAATTCTGCACTCCCTGTATTATCAATTCTGCTTAATTCTCTTTTTTCCTTTATTTGAAAAATAAGGCATATAAGCTAATTCAGTGGCGGATCCAGGGGGGGGGGGCAATGGGGCAATTGCCCCCCCCCCCCCCCCCCCCCCCCGAGAATATAGTGAGAGAGGGCTAACAAGGCAAGTGGTTGTACTATTTTTATTATTGATTTTTTTTTTCCCCAAAAAAACTTATTATGAACCGATTCACTAATATCACATTCATTCACATAATAATATTTCTAATGACCAGGGGTACTAGGGCAGCCAGGCGCAGCGCAGCAGCACAATTGTCACTTTATTTAATGTCTGGGCGGCGGGCGCTGCCTGCTGCTGGCTGCCTGCCCCGGCCGGAACTTTCCATTTTGGCGCGCACTGATCTCTAGTCTTCTCCCTCCTGACTGACTGGCTGCATGTGCATTTCGGTGCAGCAGTCAGTAGCAGGAGTCGACTGAGTCTGGAGTGTGGTCTGTGGAACCGGGACATCTAGGTCCTGTCAGGAGCAGTGGCGGATCCAGGGGGGGGGCAACGGGGCAATTGCCCCCCCGAGAATATAGTGAGAGAGGGCTAACAAGGCAAGTGGTTGTACTTTTTTTATTATTGATTTTTTTTTTCCCCAAAAAACTTATTATGAACCGATTCACTAATATCACATTCATTCACATAATAATATTTCTAATGACCAGGGGTACTAGGGCAGCCAGGCGCAGCGCAGCAGCACAATTGTCACTTTATTTGATGTCTGGGCGGCGGGCGCTGTCTGCTGCTGGCTGCCTGCCCCGGCCGGAACTTTCTATTTTGGCGCGCACTGATCTCTAGTCTTCTCCCTCCTGACTGACTGGCTGCACGTGCATTTCGGTGCAGCAGTCAGTAGCAGGAGTCGACTGAGTCTGGAGTGTGGTCTGTGGAACCGGGATATCTAGGTCCTGTCAGGATTCTCTCAACGCGGCAGGCCGGCAGCAGTGTCACAGCCAGTGACTACTGAGTGGAGAACGGAGTGGAATCCGACTAGCTGAGGTAAGCTTAAAGAGGGAGTGGGGGCTGCGGGCATGGTGAGCTCCTCAGAGTCAGACTGAGGGGGAGCCCCGGGGGGCACGGTCACTCACGGTGAGCTCACTCAGCTCAGAGTCACTGTCAGATACCCTGGGGCCTACTCTGTTTCAACAGACAAACTGCTCAGGTGAAACACTCTGATATGATCAGAGATGCACATGCTACAGTTACATGTAGATGCCAGTCTCACTATTGGGCTCAGTTACTGTCATTTAAAAACCAGTGTGCAAGTGGTGATCTTCGTTGGATCTCTGCTGGGTGAGGACTTGGAATTTATGTATGGTTTCTTTATAATGGGATAAAAACACATTAAAGTTGCCAGTCTTCCTCAAAAGGTCACTCAGTAGTTCGCCATTGAGTTTATCTCACTCATTTAATCACTACATTTAATTTGTCAACCTCTTTAATTTTTATATTGATCCTGAGGACTTAAAAATGATACAAAAGAGTATACATTTAATTTGTCAACCTCTTTAATTTTTATATTGATCCTGAGGACTTAAAAATGATACAAAAGAGTATACCTTCATGTATGAATATATTTGTATGCATGTATGCACTGTATGTGTGTGTATGCATGTATGAATATGTGTGTGTATGTATGTATGCACTGTATATGTGTTTGTATGCATGTATAAATATGTGTGTGTATGTATGTATGCACTGTATATGTGTTTGTAATATGCATGTATGATTATGTGTGTATGCATGTATGCACTGTATGTGTGTGTATGCATGTATAAATATGTGTGTGTATGTATGTATGCACTGTATATGTGTTTGTATGCATGTATAAATATGTGTGTGTATGTATGAATATGTGTTTATGCATGTATGAATATGTGTGTATGCATGTATGAATATTTGTATGTATGTATGCACTGTATATGTGTGTGTATGCATGTATAAATATGTGTGTGTATATATGAAAATGTGTGTGTATGTATATGTGTGTATGCATGTATAAATATGTGTGTATGCACTGTATGTGTGTGTATGTATGTATGCACTGTATATGTGTGTGTATGCATGTATAAATGTGTATATATGTGTATATATGTATAAAATAACAACTATTACTATTCAGCTGCCGATTTGGTTAATTCCGAGAGCGAGCGCTGAAAAAGCGCTTTGAGTCCCACTGGTAGAAAGGCGCTATATAAATACTAGTTATTATATGTGTGTGTATGTATGTATGCACTGTATATGTGTGTGTATGCATGTATAAATATATGTATGTATATGTGTGTATGCATGTATGAATATGTGTATGTATGTATTTATGTATGTATTTATGCACTGTATGTGTGTGTATCCATTGAGTATATGCATGTATGAATATGTGTGTGTGTATGTATGTATATGTATCAACAGTGCCAGTATCAGCAGTGCCAGTGTTGTAACTCCCCCAGACACAGAAGATCTGCCGGTAATGAGTGTGACAGGTGGGGGAGGGGTGGGACTATTGCTGGGAGAGCAGTGGAGAGCCTTGTAAATTTCACCTTCTATAATGTCTGTCTGCTAGAGAGATACAGAAGGTAAGCTAAGGCTGTTGGTTACTGCTGCTTCTTGTGACAGCTGAGCTGGATTATGATGTGTAAAGGGCAGTGCTGTTATTTAAAGGAGGCTAGATTTAGAGTTTTGTCGGTAAGGACCCGCGTAGCTAACGCCGGCTTTTTTCTGGCCGCACCATAAAAATAACTCTGGTATTGAGAGTCCACATAAAGGCTGCGTTAGGCTCCAAAAAAGGAGCGTAGAGCATATTTAACGCAGCTTCAACTCTCGATACCAGAGTTGCTTACGGACGCGGCCAGCCTCAAAAACGTGCTCGTGCACGATTCCCCCAAAGGAAACAATGGGGCTGTTTGAGCTGAAAAAAACCTAACACCTGCAAAAAAGCCGCGTTCAGCTCCTAACGCAGCCCCATTGTTTGCTATGCGGAAACACTTCCTACATCTGCACCTAACACCCTAACATGTACCCCGAGTCTAAACACCCCTAATCTTACACTTATTAACCCCTATTCTGCCGCCCCCCGCTATCGCTGACCCCTGCATATTATTATTAACCCCTAATCTGCCGCTCCGTAAACCGCCGCTACTTACATTATCCCTATGTACCCCTAACATCGCCGACCCCTATATTATATTTATTAACCCCTAATCTGCCCCCCACAACGTCGCCTCCACCTGCCTACACTTATTAACCCCTAATCTGCCGAGCGGACCTGAGCGCTACTATAATAAAGTTATTAACCCCTAATCCGCCTCACTAACCCTATAATAAATAGTATTAACCCCTAATCTGCCCTCCCTAACATCGCCAACACCTAACTTCAATTATTAACCCCTAATCTGCCGACTGGAGCTCACCGCTATTCTAATAAATGTATTAACCCCTAAAGCTAAGTCTAACCCTAACACTAACACCCCCCTAAGTTAAATATAATTTACATCTAACGAAATTAATTATCTCTTATTAAATAAATTATTCCTATTTAAAGCTAAATACTTACCTGTAAAATAAATCCTAATATAGCTACACTATAAATTATAATTATATTATAGCTATTTTAGGATTAATATTTATTTTACAGGTAAATTTGTAATTATTTTAACCAGGTACAATAGCTATTAAATAGTTAAGAACTATTTAATAGTTACCTAGTTAAAATAATAACAAAATTACCTGTAAAATAAATCCTAACCTAAGTTACAATTAAACCTAACACTACACTATCATTAAATTAATTAAATAAAATATCTACAATTACCTACAATTAAACCTAATACTACACTATCAATACATTAATTAAATACAATATCTACAAATAACTACAATGAAATAAACTAACTAAAGTACAAAAAATAAAAAAGAACTAAGTTACAAAAAATAAAAAAATATTTACAAACAAAAGGAAAATCTTACAACAATTTTAAACTAATTACACCTACTCTAAGCCCCCTAATAAAATAACAAAGCCCCCCAAAATAAAAAATGCCCTACCCTATTCTAAATTACTAAAGTTCAAAGCTCTTTTACCTTACCAGCCCTGAACAGGGCCCTTTGCGGTGCATGCCCCAAGAAGTTCAGCTCTTTTGCCTGTAAAAAAAAACATACAATACCCCACCCAACATTACAACCCACCACCCACATACCCCTAATCTAACCCAAACCCCCCTTAAATAAACCTAACACTAAGCCCCTGAAGATCATCCTACCTTGTCTTAACCTCACCGGGTATCACACCGATCCGTCCTGGCTCCGATATCTTCATCCAACCCAAGCGGGGGCTAGACATCCACTGAAGAAGTCCAGAAGAGGGTCCAAAGTCTTCATCCTATCCGGGAAGAAGAGTAGATCCGGACCGGCAACCATCTTCTTCCAAGCGGCATCTTCTATCTTCATCCGATGAGGACCGGCTCCATCCTGAAGACCTCCACCGCGGACCCATCTTCATCCGGCGACGTCCAACTGAAGAATGACGGTTCCTTTAAGGGACGTCATCCAAGATGGCGTCCCTCGAATTCCGATTGGCTGATAGGATTCTATCAGCCAATCGGAATTAAGGTAGGAATATTCTGATCAGAATCAAGTTCAATCCGATTGGCTGATCCAATCAGCCAATCAGATTGAGCTCACATTCTATTGGCTGTTCCGATCAGCCAATAGAATGCGAGCTGAATCTGATTGGCTGATTGGATCAGCAAATCGGATTGATCTTGATTCTGATTGGCTGATTCCATCAGCCAATCAAAATATTCCTACCTTAATTCCGATTGGCTGATAGAATCCTATCAGCCAATCGGAATTCGAGGGACGCCATCTTGGATGACGTCCCTTAAAGGAACCGTCATTCTTCAGTTGGACGTCGCCGGATGAAGATGGGTCCGCGGTGGAGGTCTTCAGGATGGAGTCGGTCCTCATCGGATGAAGATAGAAGATGCCGCTTGGAAGAAGATGGTTGCCGGTCCGGATCTACTCTTCTTCCCGGATAGGATGAAGACTTTGGAGCCTCTTCTGGACCTCTTCAGCCGCCGGAAGATGGATCGCCAGCCCCCGCTTGGGTTGGATGAAGATTTTGGAGCCAGGACGGATCGGTGAACCTGGTATGGTGAAGACAAGGTAGGATGATCTTCAGGGGCTTAGTGTTAGGTTTATTTAAGGGGGGTTTGGGTTAGATTAGGGGTATGTGGGTGGTGGGTTGTAATGTTGGGGGGGGTATTGTATGTTTTTTTTTACAGGCAAAAGAGCTGAACTTCTTGGGGCATGCCCCGCAAAGGGCCCTGTTCAGGGCTGGTAAGGTAAAAGAGCTTTGAACTTTAGTAATTTAGAATAGGGTAGGGCATTTTTTTTATTTTGGGGGGCTTTGTTATTTTATTAGGGGGCTTAGAGTAGGTGTAATTAGTTTAAAATTGTTGTAATATTTTTCTTATGTTTGTAAATATTTTTTTATTTTTTGTAACTTAGTTCTTTTTTATTTTTTGTACTTTAGTTAGTTTATTTCATTGCAGTTATTTGTAGGTATTGTATTTAATTAATTTATTGATAGTGTAGTGTTAGGTTTAATTGTAGGTAATTGTAGGTATTTTATTTAATTAATTAATTTATTGATAGTGTAGTGTTAGGTTTAATTGTAACTTAGGTTAGGATTTATTTTACAGGTAAATTTGTAATTATTTTAACTATTTTAGCTATTAAATAGTTCTTAACTATTTAATAGCTATTGTACCTGGTTAAAATAAATACAAAGTTACCTGTAAAATAAATATTAATCCTAAAATAGCTATAATATAAATTATAATTTATGTTGTAGCTATATTAGGATTTATTTTACAGGTAAGTATTTAGCTTTAAATAGGAATAATTTATTTAATAAGAGTTAATTAATTTCGTTAGATTAAAATTATATTTAACTTAGGGGGGGGTGTTAGTGTTAGGGTTAGACTTAGCTTTAGGGGTTAATACATTTATTAGAATAGCGGCGAGATTCGGTCGGTAGATTAGGGGTTAATAATTGAAGTTAGGTGTCGGCGATGTTAGGGAGGGCAGGTTAGGGGTTAATAAATATAATATAGGGGTTGGCGGTGTTAGGGGCAGCAGATTAGGGGTACATAGCTATAATGTAGCTGGCGGCTCTTTGCGGTCGGCAGATTAGGGGTTAATTATTGTAGGTAGGTGGCGGTGACGTTGTGGGGGGCAGGTTAGGGGTTAATAAATATAATATAGGGGTCGGTGATGTTAGGGCAGCAGATTAGGGGTACATAGGGATAATGTAGCTGGCGGCGGCGGCGTGCGGACGGCAGATTAGGGGTTAATAAGTGTAGGTAGCTGGCGGCGACGTTGTGGTGGGCAGATTAGGGGTTAATAAATATAATATAGGGGTCGGCGGTGTTAGGGGCAGCAGATTAGGGGTACATAAGGATAACGTAGGTGGCGGTCAGCAGATTAGGGGTTAAAAAAATTTTATCGAGTTGCGGCGATGTGGGGGGACCTCGGTTTAGGGTTACATAAGTAGTTTATGGGTGTTAGTGTACTTTAGAGTACAGTAGTTAAGAGCTTTATGAACCGGCGTTAGCCCAGAAAGCTCTTAACTACTGACTTTTTTCTGCGGATCGCCAGATCTATTTCTGCAAGTCCCCAGATTTGAACAATCTAAAGAAATACCTCTGGGTGAAGAGACCATTCGCCCGGATGTAACGTCTGGCGACTGAGATAATCTGCTTCCCAATTGTCTATACCTGGGATGTGAACTGCAGAAATTAGATAGGAGCTGGATTCCGCCCATACAAGTATCCGAGATACTTCTTTCATAGCCTGAGGACTGTGAGTCCCCCCTTGATGATTGACATATGCCACGGTTGTGACATTGTCCATCTGAAAACAAATAAACGATTCTCTCTTCAGAAGAGGCCAGAACTGAAGAGCTCTGAAAATCGCACGGAGTTCCAAAATGTTGATTGGTAATCTCGCCTCCTGAGATTCCCAAACCCCCTGCACTGTCAGAGATCCCCATACAGCTCCCCAACCTGAAAGACTCGCATCTGTTGAGATCACAGTCCAGGTTGGACGAACAAAAGAGGCCCCTTGAATTAAATGATGGTGATCCAACCACCAAGTCAGAGAAGATCGAACATTGGGATTTAAGGATATTAATTGTGATATCTTTGTATAATCCCTGCACCATTGGTTCAGCATACAAAGCTGGAGAGGTCTCATGTGAAAACGAGTAAAAGGGATCGCGTCCGATGCAGCAGTCATGAGACCTAGAATTTCCATGCACAAAGCTACCGAAGGGAATGATTGAGACTGAAGGTTTCGACAAGCTGAAACTAATTTCAGACGTCTCTTTTCTGTTAGAGACAAATTCATGGACACTGAATCTATTTGGAAAACCAAAAAGGTTACCCTTGTCTGAGGAATCAAGGAACTCTTTGGTAAATTGATCCTCCAACCATGTCTTTGAAGAAACAACACAAGTTGATTCGTATGAGATTCTGCAGAATGTAAAGACTGAGCAAGTACCAAGATATCGTCCAAATAAGGAAATACCGCAATACCCTGTTCTCTGATTACAGAGAGAAGGGCACCGAGAACTTTTGAAAAGATCCTTGGAGCTGTTGCTAGGCCAAACGGAAGAGCAGCAAACTGGTAATGCTTGTCTAGAAAAGAGAATCTCAGAAACTGATAGTGATCTGGATGGATAGGAATATGAAGATATGCATCCTGTAAGTCTATTGTAGACATATAATGCCCTTGCTGAGCAAAAGGCAGAATAATCCTTATAGTCACCATTTTGAATGTTGGTATCCTTACATAACGATTCAATATTTTTAGATCCAGAACTGGTCTGAAGGAATTCTTCTTTGGTACAATGAACAGATTTGAGTAAAACCCCCAGACCCCGTTCCAGAACTGGAACTGGCACAATTACCCCAGCCGACTCTAGGTCTGAAACACATTTCAGAAATGCCTGAGCCTTTACTGGGTTTACTGGAATGCGTGAGAGAAAAAATCTTCTCACAGGCGGTCTTACCTTGAAACCAATTCTGTACCCTTGTGAAACAATGTTCTGAATAAAAAAACTTTGAATTGAATTGATCCAAACATCTTTGAAAAATCGTAACCTGCCCCCTACCAGCTGTGCTGGAATGAGGGCTGCACCTTCATGCGGATTTGGGAGCTGGTTTTGACTTTCTAAAAGGCTTGGATTTATTCCAGACTGGAGAAGGTTTCCAAACGGAAACTGTTCTTTTAGGGGAAGGGTCAGGCTTTTGTTCCTTATTCTGACGAAAGGAACGAAAACGATTAGCAGCCCTATATTTACCTTTAGATTTTTTGTCCTGAGGCAAAAAGGCTCCCTTCCCCCCAGTAACAGTTGAAATTATTGAATCTAACTGAGAACCAAATAATTTATTACCTTGGAAAGAAAGAGAAAGCAACGTTGACTTAGAAGTCATATCTCCATTCCAGGACTTAAGCCAAAAAGCTCTTCTAGCTAAAATAGCTAAAGACATATACCTGACATCAATTCTAATTATATCGAAAATGGCATCACAAACAAACTTATTAGCATGTTGAAGAAGTTTAACAATACTATAAGCATTATGGTCTGACACTTGTTGCGCTAAAGCCTCCAACCAGAAGGTGGAAGCTGCAGCAACATCAGCCAAAGAAATAGCAGGTCTAAGAAGATTACCTGAACATAAATAAGCCTTCCTTAGAAAGGATTCAAGCTTCCTATCTAAAGGATCCTTAAAATAAGTACTATCTGCCGTAGGAATAGTAGTACATTTAGCAAGAGTATAGATAGCCCCATCAACTTTGGGGATTTTTTCCCAAAACTCTAATCTATCAGATGGCAAAGGGTACAATTTCTTAAACCTTGGAGAAGGAGTAAATGAAGTACCCAGACTATTCCATTCCCTAGAAATTACTTCTGAAATAGCATCAGGAACTGGAAAAACTTCTGGAATAACTACATGAGGTTTAAAAACTGAATTTAAACGCTTATTAGTTTTAATATCAAGAGGACTAGACTCCTCCATATCTAATGCAATCAACACTTCTTTAAGTAAGGAACGAATAAACTCCATCTTAAACAAATATGAAGATTTATCAGTGTCAATATCTGAGGCAGAATCTTCTGAACCAGATAGATCCTCATCAGAAATAGATAAGTCAGAATGATGGCGGTCATTTAAAAATTCATCTGAAATATGAGAAGATTTAAAAGACCTCTTACGTTTACTAGAAGGAGGAATAACAGACAGAGTCTTCCGAATAGAATTAGAAACAAATTATTTTACATTAACAGGAACATCCTGAACATTAGATGTTGAAGGAACAACAACAGGTAGTGGATTATTACTAATGGAAATATTATCTGCGTTTGATAGTTTATCATGACAACTAACACAAACTACAGCCGGAGGAACAGTTACTAATAGTTTACAACAAATGCACTTAGCTTTGGTAGAACCAACATCAGGCAGCGTCATTCCAGAAGTAGATTCTGATCCAGGGTCAGGTAGTGACATCTTGCAATATGTAATAGAAAAAACAACATATAATGCAAAATGATCAAATTCCTTAAATGGCAGTTTCAGGGAAAAAATGCAAAACAAAACAAGCCTCTAGAAACCAGAAGCAACTAAAAAGTGAGACTGAAATAATGTGAGAAAAACTGGCGCCAAGTACGACGCCCACATTTTTGACGCAAGTATAACGCCCACATTTTTTGGTGCCAAGAATGACGCCCATATTTTTTGGCGCCAAAACATCCGCAACACACATACGTCAAAAAAATAATGCAATCACGTGAAAACTTCTAGCATCAACTATGCCGGAAATTACAAAATTTTTGCGCCAAAAAAGTCTTGCGCCAAGAATGACACAATAAATTGAAGCATTTTCTGCACGCGCAAGCCTAACAGCCCGCAATTTAGAAAAAAGTCAATTGAAAATTGAAAATTTTAAGGTAAGAAAAAATATAATTCATATGCATTTTCCCAAAAAAATTAAACTGACAGTCTGAAAGAAGGAATACTGATTATCCTGAATCATGGCAAATATAAGTTTAACACATATATTTAGAACTTTACATATAAAGTGTCCAACCATAGCTTAGAGTGTCATGAATAGAAATAATACTTACTTACCCTAAGACACTCATCTACATATAGTAGATAGCCAAACCAGTACTGAAACGAGAATCAGTAGAGGTAAAGGTATATAAGAGTATATCGTCGATCTGAAAAGCGAGGTAGGAGAAGAAATCTCTACAACCGATAACAGAGAACCTATGAAATAGATCCCCTAGAATATTCAAATAGGCAATACTCTCTTCACATCCCTCTGACATTCACTGCACTCTGAGAGGAAAACCGGGCTTCAGCCTGCTGCGAAGTGCATATCAACGTAGAAATCTAGCACAAACTTACTTCACCACCTCCATGGGAGGCAAAGTTTGTAAAACTGAATTGTGGGTGTGGTGAGGGGTGTATTTATAGGCATTTTGAGGTTTGGGAAACTTTGCCCCTCCTGGTAGGAATGTATATCCCATACGTCACTAGTTTGGCCATATTTCAGAGCTGCAACATCACTGGAGTGCCCAAAAGCACAAGGTGTGCAAAACTCAGAGACATGGCCAAGGTAAGAAAGGCTGAAAGACGACCACCACTGAACAAGACACACAAGCTGAAACGTCAAGACTGGGCCAAGAAATATCTCAAGACTGATTTTTCTAAGGTTTTATGGACTGATGAAATGAGAGTGAGTCTTGATGGGCCAGATGGATGGGCCCGTGGCTGGATTGGTAAAGGGCAGAGAGCTCCAGTCCGACTCAGACGCCAGCAAGGTGGAGGTGGAGGTGGAGAATATAGTGAGAGAGGGCTGTTTTTTGTTAAGTTGCCTAATAATTATGCACAGTGACTATTGTCACCTGCACACACAGATATCCCCCTAAAATAGCTAAAACTAAAAACAAACTAAAAATATTATAATATTAATGAGTTTTTTGGGTTCATTGAGAACATGGTTGTTGTTCAATAATAAAATTAATCCTCAAAAATACAACTTGCCTAATAATTCTGCACTCCCTGTATTATCAATTCTGCTTAATTCTCTTTTTTCCTTTATTTGAAAAATAAGGCATATAAGCTAATTCAGTGGCGGATCCAGGGGGGGGGGGAAAGGGGCAATTGCCCCCCCCCCCCCCCCGAGAATATAGTGAGAGAGGGCTAACAAGGCAAGTGGTTGTACTATTTTTATTATTGATTTTTTTTTCCCCAAAAAAACTTATTATGAACCGATTCACTAATATCACATTCATTCACATAATAATATTTCTAATGACCAGGGGTACTAGGGCAGCCAGGCGCAGCGCAGCAGCACAATTGTCACTTTATTTGATGTCTGGGCGGCGGGCGCTGTCTGCTGCTGGCTGCCTGCCCCGGCCGGAACTTTCCATTTTGGCGCGCACTGATCTCTAGTCTTCTCCCTCCCTCCTGACTGGCTGCATGTGCATTTCGGTGCAGCAGTCAGTAGCAGGAGTCGACTGAGTCTGGAGTGTGGTCTGTGGAACCGGGACATCTAGGTCCTGTCAGGAGCAGTGGTGGATCCAGGGGGGGGGCAACGGGGCAATTGCCCCCCCCCCCCCGAGAATATAGTGAGAGAGGGCTAACAAGGCAAGTGGTTGTACTATTTTTATTATTGATTTTTTTTTCCCCAAAAAAACTTATGAACCGATTCACTAATATCACATTCATTCACATAATAATATTTCTAATGACCAGGGGTACTAGGGCAGCCAGGCGCAGCGCAGCAGCACAATTGTCACTTTATTTGATGTCTGGGCGGCGGGCGCTGTCTGCTGCTGGCTGCCTGCCCCGGCCGGAACTTTCCATTTTGGCGCGCACTGATCTCTAGTCTTCTCCCTCCTGACTGACTGGCTGCATGTGCATTTCGGTGCAGCAGTCAGTAGCAGGAGTCAACTGAGTCTGGAGTGTGGTCTGTGGAACCGGGACATCTAGGTCCTGTCAGGAGCAGTGGCGGATCCAGGGGGGGGGCAACAGGGCAATTGCCCCCCCCCCCCCCCCGAGAATATAGTGAGAGAGGGCTAACAAGGCAAGTGGTTGTACTTTTTTTATTATTGATTTTTTTCCCCCCAAAAAAACTTATTATGAACCGATTCACTAATATCACATTCATTCACATAATAATATTTCTAATGACCAGGGGTACTAGGGCAGCCAGGCGCAGCGCAGCAGCACAATTGTCACTTTATTTGATGTCTGGGCGGCGGGCGCTGTCTGCTGCTGGCTGCCTGCCCCGGCCGGAACTTTCCATTTTGGCGCACACTGATCTCTAGTCTTCTCCCTCCTGACTGACTGGCTGCACGTGCATTTCGGTGCAGCAGTCAGTAGCAGGAGTCGACTGAGTCTGGAGTGTGGTCTGTGGAACCGGGATATCTAGGTCCTGTCAGGAGTCTCTCAACGCGGCAGGCCGGCAGCAGTGTCACAGCCAGTGACTACTGAGTGGAGAACGGAGTGGAATCCGACTAGCTGAGGTAAGCTTAAAGAGGGAGTGGGGGCTGCGGGCATGGTGAGCTCCTCAGAGTCAGACTGAGGGGGAGCCCAGGGGGGCACGGTTACTCACGGTGAGCTCACTCAGCTCAGAGTCACTGTCAGATACCCTGGGGCCTACTGTGTTTCAACAGACAAACTGCTCAGGTGAAACACTCTGATATGATCAGAGATGCACATGCTACAGTTACATGTAGATGCCAGTCTCACTATTGGGCTCAGTTACTGTCATTTAAAAACCAGTGTGCAAGTGGTGATCTTCGTTGGATCTCTGCTGGGTGAGTACTTGGAATTTATGTATGGTTTGCTTTATAATGGGATAAAAACACATTAAAGTTGCCAGTCTTCCTCAAAAGGTCACTCAGTAGTTCGCCATTGAGTTTATCTCACTCAAGTTATTACATTTAATTTGTCAACCTCTTTAATTTTTATATTGATCCTGAGGACTTAAAAATGATACAAAAGAATATACCTTCATGTATGAATATATTTGTATGCATGTATGCACTGTATGTGTGTGTATGCATGTATGAATATGTGTGTGTATGTATGTATGCACTGTATATGTGTTTGTATGCATGTATAAATATGTGTGTGTATGTATGTATGCACTGTATATGTGTTTGTAATATGCATGTATGATTATGTGTGTATGCATGTATGCACTGTATGTGTGTGTATGCATGTATAAATATGTGTGTGTATGTATGTATGCACTGTATATGTGTTTGTATGCATGTATAAATATGTGTGTGTATGTATAAATATGTGTGTGTATGTATGAATATGTGTGTATGCATGTATGAATATGTGTGTATGCATGTATGCACTGTATGTGTGTGTATGCATGTATGAATATGTGTATGTATGTATGCACTGTATATGTGTGTGTATGCATGTATAAATATGTGTGTGTGTATATATGAAAATGTGTGTGTATGTATATGTGTGTATGCATGTATAAATATGTGTGTATGCACTGTATGTGTGTGTATGTATGTATGCACTGTATATGTGTGTGTATGCATGTATAAATGTGTATATATGTGTATATATGTATAAAATAACAACTATTACTATTCAGCTGCCAATTTGGTTAATTCCAAGAGCGAGCGCTGAAAAAGCGCTTTGAGTCCCACTGGGAGAAAGGCGCTATATAAATACTAGTTATTATATGTGTGTGTATGTATGTATGCACTGTATGTGTGTGTATGCATGTATAAATATATGTATGTATATGTGTGTATGCATGTATGAATATGTGTATGTATGTATTTATGTATGTATTTATGTATGTATTTATGCACTGTATGTGTGTGTATCCATTGAGTATATGCATGTATGAATATGTGTGTGTGTATGTATGTATATATATGTATCAGCAGTGCCAGTATCAGCAGTGCCAGTGTTGTAACTCCCCCAGACACAGAAGATCTGCCGGTAATGAGTGTGACAGGTGGGGGAGGGGTGGGACTATTGCTGGGAGAGCAGTGGAGAGCCTTGTAAATTTCACCTTCTATAATGTCTGTCTGCTAGAGAGATACAGAAGGTAAGCTAAGGCTGTTGGTTACTGCTGCTTCTTGTGACAGCTGAGCTGGATTATGATGTGTAAAGGGCAGTGCTGTTATTTAAAGGAGGAACAACTGACTGGACATATACGGCTAGATTTAGAGTTTTGTCTGTAAGGACCCGCGTAGCTAACGCCGGCTTTTTTCTGGCCGCACCATAAAAATAACTCTGGTATTGAGAGTCCACATAAAGGCTGCGTTAGGCTCCAAAAAAGGAGCGTAGAGCATATTTAACGCAGCTTCAACTCTCGATACCAGAGTTGCTTACGGACGCGGCCAGCCTCAAAAACGTGCTTGTGCACGATTCCCCCATAGGAAACAATGGGGCTGTTTGAGCTGAAAAAAAACCTAACACCTGCAAAAAAGCCGCGTTCAGCTCCTAACGCAGCCCCATTGTTTGCTATGCGGAAACACTTCCTACATCTGCACCTAACACCCTAACATGTACCCCGAGTCTAAACACCCCTAATCTTACACTTATTAACCCCTATTCTGCCGCCCCTGCTATCGCTGACCCCTGCATATTATTATTAACCCCTAATCTGCCGCTCCGTAAACCGCCGCTACTTACATTATCCCTATGTACCCCTAATCTGCTGCCCTAACATCGCCGACCCCTATATTATATTTATTAACCCCTAATCTGCCCCCCACAACGTCGCCTCCACCTGCCTACACTTCTTAACCCCTAATCTGCCGAGCGGACCTGAGTGCTACTATAATAAAGTTATTAACCCCTAATCCGCCTCACTAACCCTATAATAAATAGTATTAACCCCTAATCTGCCCTCCCTAACATCGCCGACACCTAACTTCAATTATTAACCCCTAATCTGCCGACTGGAGCTCACCGCTATTCTAATAAATGTATTAACCCCTAAAGCTAAGTCTAACCCTAACACTAACACCCCCCTAAGTTAAATATAATTTACATCTAACGAAATTAATTATCTCTTATTAAATAAATTATTCCTATTTAAAGCTAAATACTTACCTGTAAAATAAATCCGAATATAGCTACACTATAAATTATAATTATATTATAGCTATTTTAGGATTAATATTTATTTTACAGGTAACTTTGTAATTATTTTAACCAGGTACAATAGCTATTAAATAGTTAATACAATAGCTATTAAATAGTTAAGAACTATTTAATAGTTACCTAGTTAAAATAATAACAAAATTACCTGTAAAATAAATCCTAACCTAAGTTACAATTAAACCTAACACTACACTATCATTAAATTAATTAAATAAAATATCTACAATTACCTACAATTAAACCTAATACTACACTATCAATACATTAATTAAATACAATATCTACAAATAACTACAATGAAATAAACTAACTAAAGTACAAAAAATAAAAAAGAACTAAGTTACAAAAAATAAAAAAATATTTACAAACATAAGGAAAATCTTACAACAATTTTAAACTAATTACACCTACTCTAAGCCCCCTAATAAAATAACAAAGCCCCCCAAAATAAAAAATGCCCTACCCTATTCTAAATTACTAAAGTTCAAAGCTCTTTTACCTTACCAGCCCTGAACAGGGCCCTTTGCGGTGCATGCCCCAAGAAGTTCAGCTCTTTTGCCTGTAAAAAAAAAAACATACAATACCCCGCCCAACATTACAACCCACCACCCACATACCCCTAATCTAACCCAAACCCCCCTTAAATAAACCTAACACTAAGCCCCTGAAGATCATCCTACCTTGTCTTCACCTCACCGGGTATCACACCGATCCGTCCTGGCTCCGATATCTTCATCCAACCCAAGCGGGGGCTAGACATCCACTGAAGAAGTCCAGAAGAGGGTCCAAAGTCTTCATCCTATCCGGGAAGAAGAGTAGATCCGGACCGGCAACCATCTTCTTCCAAGGGGCATCTTCTATCTTCATCCGATGAGGAGCGGCTCCATCCTGAAGACCTCCACCGCGGACCCATCTTCATCCGGCGACGTCCAACTGAAGAATGACGGTTCCTTTAAGGGACGTCATCCAAGATGGCGTCCCTCGAATTCCGATTGGCTGATAGGATTCTATCAGCCAATCGGAATTAAGGTAGGAATATTCTGATCAGAATCAAGTTCAATCCGATTGGCTGATCCAATCAGCCAATCAGATTGAGCTCGCATTCTATTGGCTGTTCCGATCAGCCAATAGAATGCGAGCTGAATCTGATTGGCTGATTGGATCAGCAAATCGGATTGATCTTGATTCTGATTGGCTGATTCCATCAGCCAATCAAAATATTCCTACCTTAATTCCGATTGGCTGATAGAATCCTATCAGCCAATCGGAATTCGAGGGACGCCATCTTGGATGACGTCCCTTAAAGGAACCGTCATTCTTCAGTTGGACGTCGCCGGATGAAGATGGGTCCGCGGTGGAGGTCTTCAGGATGGAGCCGGTCCTCATCGGATGAAGATAGAAGATGCCGCTTGGAAGAAGATGGTTGCCGGTCCGGATCTACTCTTCTTCCCGGATAGGATGAAGACTTTGGAGCCTCTTCTGGACCTCTTCAGCCGCCGGAAGATGGATCGCCAGCCACCGCTTGGGTTGGATGAAGATTTTGGAGCCAGGACGGATCGGTGAACCTGGTATGGTGAAGACAAGGTAGGATGATCTTCAGGGGCTTAGTGTTAGGTTTATTTAAGGGGGGTTTGGGTTAGATTAGGGGTATGTGGGTGGTGGGTTGTAATGTTGGGGGGGGTATTGTATGTTTTTTTTTACAGGCAAAAGAGCTGAACTTCTTGGGGCATGCCCCGCAAAGGGCCCTGTTCAGGGCTGGTAAGGTAAAAGAGCTTTGAACTTTAGTAATTTAGAATAGGGTAGGGCATTTTTTTTATTTTGGGGGGCTTTGTTATTTTATTAGGGGGCTTAGAGTAGGTGTAATTAGTTTAAAATTGTTGTAATATTTTTCTTATGTTTGTAAATATTATTTTATTTTTTGTAACTTAGTTCTTTTTTATTTTTTGTACTTTAGTTAGTTTATTTCATTGTAGTTATTTGTAGGTATTGTATTTAATTAATTTATTGATAGTGTAGTGTTAGGTTTAATTGTAGGTAATTGTAGGTATTTTATTTAATTAATTTATTGATAGTGTAGTGTTAGGTTTAATTGTAACTTAGGTTAGGATTTATTTTACAGGTAAATTTGTAATTATTTTAACTATTTTAGCTATTAAATAGTTCTTAACTATTTAATAGCTATTGTACCTGGTTAAAATAAATACAAAGTTACCTGTAAAATAAATATTAATCCTAAAATAGCTATAATATAATTATAATTTATGTTGTAGCTATATTAGGATTTATTTTACAGGTAAGTATTTAGCTTTAAATAGGAATAATTTATTTAATAAGAGTTAATTAATTTCGTTAGATTAAAATTATATTTAACTTAGGGGGGTGTTAGTGTTAGGGTTAGACTTAGCTTTAGGGGTTAATACATTTATTAGAATAGCGGCGAGATTCGGTCGGCAGATTAGGGGTTAATAATTGAAGTTAGGTGTCGGCGATGTTAGGGAGGCAGGTTAGGGGTTAATAAATATAATATAGGGGTCGGCGGTGTTAGGGGCAGCAGATTAGGGGTACATAGCTATAATGTAGCTGGCGGCTCTTTGCGGTCGGCAGATTAGGGGTTAATTATTGTAGGTAGGTGGCGGCGACGTTGTGGGGGGCAGGTTAGTGGTTAATAAATATAATATAGGGGTCGGTGATGTTAGGGCAGCAGATTAGGGGTAAATAGGGATAATGTAGCTGGTGGCGGCGTGCGGACGGCAGATTAGGGGTTAATAAGTGTAGGTAGCTGGCGGCGACGTTGTGGTGGGCAGATTAGGGGTTAATAAATATAATATAAGGGTCGGCGGTGTTAGGGGCAGCAGATTAGGGGTACATAAGGATAACGTAGGTGGCGGTCGGCAGATTAGGGGTTAAAAAAAAATTATCGAGTTGCGGCGATGTGGGGGGACCTCGGTTTAGGGGTACATAGGTAGTTTATGGGTGTTAGTGTACTTTAAAGTACAGTAGTTAAGAGCTTTATGAACCGGCGTTAGCCCAGAAAGCTCTTAACTACTGACTTTTTTCTGCGGCTGGAGTTTTGTCGTTAGAATTCTAACGCTCACTTCAGACACGACTCTAAATACCGGAGTTAGAAAAATCCCATTGAAAAGATAGGATACGCAATTTACGTAAGGGGATCTGCGGTATGGAAAAGTCGTGGCTGAAAAGTGAGCGTTAGACCCTTTTTTGAGTGACTCCAAATACCGGAGGTAGCCTAAAACCAGCGTTAGGAGCCTCTAACGCTGGTTTTCACAGCTACCGCCAAACTGCAAATCTAGGCCATAGTGATTTATACAGACACCACACCACAGGGCACAAGCAGAGCATTTTGCTTTTAATTTTCTCAAGTTGTATGCACACAAATCTTTTGCAGAAAGTTCACATGTAAAAGGATAATTCAAATGTGTGCATATGTATGTATGTGTGTCTATGTGTGTGTTTGTATTTCGAAAGACAAATGTGACTGTTTTTAAATAAGGTTAGAGCTGTACGATAGGTTAAATAAAATAGTCTGTTCTATAAGCACTCATTTTCTGTCCGCCGCCACAAAAAAATCTGGAAGTGCCCCTCCCGAGACCAGGCTCTGGATCCGCTGAGCTAATTTTTGGTTCAGAACCATGGAAAGCACTTGTTTATTGGTAGGTGAATTTAACAACCAATCTGCAAAAACAACACAGTGTATTCACCACAAATGGGGCGACATCTAAACTCACATTCTTGGATTTAAAAGAAAGATACAAAGAAAATGAAAATAATGTTAAAATGTAAGTACATTATAAAGTTGATTACAATTGCATGCTCTACCTGAATCATTATTTAAAAAAATTGTAGTGTCCCTTTCATGAAAATCTAAGATCATTGGTATTTGTCATTCAAATGCCATTCCATCTCAAAACGATCTAGAACTAGATTATGTCAATACTGACGTACATTTGTGTACAAAGAAAAAATAATTTGGGATTTCAGAGATGAAAGAGATAACACACACAACATTTTAATTATTAATTTCATTAATAATGAAATTACTCTGCCAATAATGAGTTGCTCTGCCAACACCAGTTTCTGGAGTGCTGGTCCTTACATCAGGGAGTGTGTCCGCAGATGAAGAACTGTGTGTAACAGTTGATGTGGACCGTATAAATTGTCCATGAGATAAACTGGTAGAAGGTCTGCAACCAGCTGCACCTATAGATGGTCTGTACACAGCTGAAGAAGAACTTGAACAAGTGGGCACTTCATTGCTACTCCTCCCAGGCTGTGCTTGTGTTCTTGGTGTTGCTTTAAAATAAATAAAATAAAAAAAAACTTTTATTAATACATTTTTATTTTGATTTTTATTTCATGTTTGAACTGAAAGCTAATACTTTTATTAATAATATCATCGCAGCAGTGAATGAAGGCACAATCATTAAAGGGACATGAAAAGAAACATTTTCCTTTCATGATCTCATAAAAACATGCTTTTTAAAAATTATTTAATTGCATTATCTTTTTGGCTTCATTGCATTGATATACTTTGATGAAAAGCAAATCTATACAGGCTCAGTAAATGATCATTTGGTTGATGCACATAGATGGGTCATGTGACTGCGTCAACTATGTGCATATCTATGTCTGAAAAAGTATTTCTTTAGAAAGCGGAGATCAATTAGATATTATCTACTAATTTTGAAAGATGTTAAAAATAATATTGTATACTCAAATACTGCAACATGGAAGTCAAAAGATAATACATTTAAAAAGGCATGTGATCAGGGTCAGTCAGAATATGCAGAGATAAAAGTTAAAGTGATGTGAATTTAAAAAAATTATATTTCATGATTAATGTTGAACATACCATGTTACACAACATGAATATTTGTTTACTAGTTTCAAATTGCATTATTTATATTGTCATTATCTCTTGAAGGAGTTTCAATTCAATACTGCTTTGTAAATGAACACATATGTGTTATCTTTAGGGATCACAATAATAGTTGCCCCCTATATTTATAATCAACTCTTAAAAAAGGTATATTCCCGTTATAGCTTTAAAAAAAAATTAAGTATAAAAACCCTATTATTGTACAATCCCATTTATACTTTTTTGGAAAAAAAAAAAAAAAAAAAAATTATATATATATATATATATATATATATATATATATGTATATTCTATAATACATATTATTAAATTTTTAGTGCGCCATAAATGATAAGACTATTTGGGGCCTATTTGCGGATTCACATACGGAAGCATAATAAGTCAGATCATGTTATTTTTAATAAATATATATTGGAGACACTGAGCTATCATTATTTAACAAACATTTTTTTGTCAATTATGTTGTACATTTACCTCTTAAATCATTGTGACAATCATCCGTTATGCCAGTGATGATCTCTGGTCCTAGACGCTGAACAAGCCTACTGCTCATAGTCATTGAGGTTGGCCACATATGCTGGTCCACCTCCGGTAGCACGTGCCGAATTTTTTTCTCTAGCCAATTTAGCTTTGGCGAAACGTTTAATGTCATTGTAACGCTTCATCAGCTGATCAACATCCTTTTTTCCCGGACCCTGGGCACTAACAGCATCGCTAATCCTTTGCCAGATCTGCTTCCCCTCGAAAAATTTGTCTGTTTGACACGACATCCAAACAAATAATCATAAGAGTCAATAATCATGTCAATCAAAACAACGTTTTGCTGATGTGAAAAGTGAGGATTCTTGGATTTTGAAGTGGTATCAGATCCAGATGAAGCCATATCCAATTTGTAAATAAAGATCACAAAAAATAACGCTCTTTAATCACTCTCCAAAAAATTTGGAACAATAATAAAGTTGTTTAGAAAAGTTGAAGTTTTATAGGGGCAAAATTCCTTTCCCGCGACTACTATGACGTTTCCGACACCTTGCATGTCACGTGTTAATAATTGGCCAGACAATTCGACTGAAAGTTAAGTACATTAGCTTAGTCGCGGCAAGCGAGGCGTCAAATTATTATTATTTTTTTTTAATTTTTGTTTTTATTGAGGTTTTTACAAACAAAGTAAATAGGCAATAAAGTTATACACAGCCAGAGAAACCAAATCAAGCATCTATAAAGCATGGTCATATAAAAGATATATCAATAGCGCCTGTAAAAAAACATCACCTCAATTTAAGGGGAGGAGGGGATATATCAGTTCCTTCTAGATTTAAACACATCAAAACATAATTAGGAGTTTCAAGTGGGGTCTGTGCCCCTAAGCTTAACCAGTAAGCTATATAAACAATATAGAGGGGGAATAACAGAGCATAGTAGAAAAAACTGTTAGTATGCATATATCTTTTTGTGCCCAACTATGTTTTACATAGCATACCTGCTATCTGCGTATCAAGCCGGGTAGCCATTTGCCAGAACAGTATAAGCCAGGATTGACCCGCCGTGGTGCAGTAGGAATCCATATTGTAATACAAAGGGACTATTTGCTTATTAGCATAGGCAGTGCGGTGATAAGCTGAACATCTTAGGGCTACCAATTATAACTTCAGGTGGAGGCTGGGTTTTAAGATATGGGTCTAAGCACCTTCAAATAAACATCTATAACAACACTGCTCGCTAAAAATACTGTATAAGGGTTCATAGCAACCTAGCTGAAATATAGGTACGATTGTTGATTAATTTTACTCTATCTCTGCCGCTGGCAGGATAATCTAGAGGACTAAAGTTAAGATTAGTTTAGCAATGAACTGTGTACAATGCCCACCAAGATTATACTGAGGAGGACAAGTCCGGAGTTACACTATAGCACAACCTTCAAGTATTGTAAAATCCAAGAACAATTATATGTAAATGAGTTTGTGTCAGCATATCTATCTATCATCATATGGGGTCATCATGTGGTCACTACATGTTAAAGGCATACGTATTTCTATAGGCTGACTTTGAACAGATATCAAGTATTTAAACACTCTAGAGAACACTATCACATCCACTCTTAACATATTAAGGGGCAATACCTCCAATATTTTCGTCAATGACTGCATAATATCCCAAGAGTTCTGGACCCATTAGGTGCTTGGCAATAACTTGACGGTTTAAATATAGCCCTAAATCATAACTAGCGGTAACATAAAAAACTATAGCAATAAAACCATATTGAAATTAGAAGAAACAATATCAATAAATATCTATATGCGTCTTAACAGCTCTTATCATACAGACTTATATTGCTTATACTACGGGTGAAGTTCAGCTCAAACTAGCCATGGCAATATATAGGTTGCTACAGATTACAGCACAGCAAGGTTCATATGATGATGTAGAGTCCTGTAGCAACTTGATAAAGCTATTAAAGTACATCACCCTATTCCCGACCTCCAGGATCGGGCCAAACATCCAGCTTTCACCCCATGCTCCAAAGTTAGTCTCAGGTAGTCTCCTAGGGAAGCTGCCACCCAGAGCATGCCACATATCTGGGGTAACTCGGTGTCTTTTAATAAATCTGTAGGCTTAGCTACCGAAGTGCTCACCAGCCATGAGGAATTCATATCCAACGGTTTCCAGCTGATCCTCAAAATGACATTGTTTCCTTTTTCACATGTTGTTACCGATGTCGCATATATAAAAGCATCAATCCCATAGGGCTCCAGCTCCTCTGACAAGTGTGGGACCTCATTCTCCTGCCTTGACGGGAAGCCAGCGAAGGTTATAGTTTGCCGCTCACATATCGTAGCCTCCAGTTTGCCCTCGAGCACATGTGGAGGGGCCATTTACCGAACGGCAGCCACAGAATCTTCAGCGGGAGCAATAGATGTGTCCCTCAATGTCTCCTCCATGGCAGCTTGGAACACATCCAAGAGTCTGCCTAGTCTGGATTCAATCCACGCTGCAGTCGCCATGTGGGTCGTCAGTATTCGTTCTAGAATTCTTTAAAAGCTCCCAGTTAATGGCACTTCTTAACACATTAATAAAGGGTTCTTTTTAGCATGTAAAGCTAATTAAACTGAATGATCAGTATAATCGGAGGGGTAGATGAAGGTCCAGGCCCTCCCTAGGCCTCCGCTGCATACCTCATCAGGTCTGCTTAGCTGCTCCAACTTGGAAGCCAAAAAGTTGGTCAGGTCAATCTACAAGTGTCTATGTAGCCTATGTGACAAAAACCAACGCTCAAACTGTAGATTGAAGAAGCAATAAACAGCGGGTTCATTATCTCCTATGTGCAGCTATAGCTAAAAGCAGCCATCTTAGGCCTCGCTTCCATTGAGTCGTAATTCAGTTTGCGTGCACTCGCAAACCGATAAATATGCTGTCGGAAGCAATATCGTTTATCGACTGTTTCCAATGGCGCGTTATACCTCAATATCGGCAGCCGGACTTCAGCTGCCGAAAAGATCTTCGCGTCCCATAGAAAGTAATAGAAGCCGTTAATCGATAAATTATACCAGGTTTCCAATGAAAGCGCTAACCGTTAATACATTGTCGGAGGCTGTCGATACATTGAGAAATATTACCCCCAGCTCAACTAGGTGTAAAAGAGGAAAATTGTGCTTTCTGAGACCTATTTTCTATTTAAATTATAAAACTTGCAAATAATGCAAGTGTTTTAATGTAGAAATAAATTGTTATAAGTAATATTTATTGTTGTCTCATGTATAGAAATAGTTGAACTTATATTCTAATAGAAATATCAATATATATTTAAATATAATAATATATGCAAGAACATATATACAGAATGCAAACTAGACCTATGCCTAGGGCAGCAATAAATATTACTTATATTTATGAAGTGTTAAATATAATTATATTAGAAAATAGTATTTGATTATTAAAAATATGGATAAGTGTTTTTTATTTTTCTTGAGAGGCGATCACAGGTAAGAAGCACGGACGTTAAACGTAAATTCTATAGCGTAAGGTCGGGTTACCTTAGCAACTAATTGATTTTCAAGAAATCCGACGTTAGATGGAAGCGTTAACACAACGTTAACTTACAGCTACACGAAAAGAGCGACTGCGCGCAACACGCTAATCTTTTCAATGGAAACCTGGTACTAAAATGCAGCCGTAAATTACTTTTAGCTGTCGGCCGCTTCGGTAGCTTACGGCTCCATTTTTAACGACTCAATGGAAGCGAGGCCTTAGTCGGTAGTTGGACACGCCCCCGAGGAGGCGTCAAATTTATCAATAATCCACCACTGCTCGCAGCGGCTAGACGTGTCTATTTATTGGGGGATTATTAGTACATAGCGACCGCGACACCATTTCGCCTGCGGCGAGTAACGGCGAGTTTATCCGCGTCTACAATGACGGACTAATTGACGGCTTAGTACATGGAGCCCTTTATCTGCTACAGTCATTGGCCTAGTCTGATTTGAAAAACCTGTAGGAACTTTCAGGTTGTTAAAATTCTCAGAAATTATGACAGGGGCAATTGGAACAGAACTTGGGTTTTTAGTGGGGCCCATTTGCATTTTATCTTGTTTTACTACTTGTTTTGGCTCTTTCCTTTGTGGCAGTAAGTTATCACTATCTGCATTGTTCCCAGAAATATCACTAATTATTTTTTCTTTTTGTTCAATTTTCATCTGTAACTCAGTAATTTTGTTTGAGTATTCGTTACTGCTGTGTTCTGTTAATTTTACTTGACGTTGTAATTTACCGATCTGCATGGTGTTAGTTAAAGCAGAAAGTTTAATACAATCTCTATCAGACTGTGTTTTTTCTAACTTTAATTTAAGATCTTTATTTTGCTGTCAGGTCTCCAATAATGTTCGTTAATCCCTTTATTGTTGAAATCACTGCCTGTGCTCTCTTACATTTTCTTTTATTATTATTAATCTTTTTAAGAGTTAATACCTGTGTTAATATATCTAAAACACTTTCACACTTGTTGTTTTTAGCTTCTGGGATGAGGAATGGACCATTATATTTATGAATGTAATTGTTAAAGTAATCACAGATTTCCGGTGAAATATATTTTTTTTCCAGACATTTTTAACAGATAGCCGTTAGAACTAAACTAAAGATAATATATATATATATATATATATATATATATATATATATATATATATATATATATATATATATATATATATATATATATATATATATATATATATATATACTAGAATAGTGTGTCTCTCGCAGCATTTTTTAAATGTTAACACAGGATGTACAAGATACCATTGATATGCTAATTTTACACAACAAAGGACATAGCAATTAAGCCATCTAGAAGGGGTTGTAATTAGATCATAAGCAGGTCAGCATTACAGCAGAGGTGGTAATATAGTTAAATTTAGTTTTCCTAACCACTGCTCAATATTCTTTATTTTAAATCTGGGGAACAGACTTAGAATAGTGTGTCTCTCACAGCATAGTTTGCCAGACTATTTTACCTGCCCCAAATGCAAGGAATTATATCTATAGGGCAATGAAACACCAGACTAAACAGAAATTAAGCAGAACAAAATTAAAAAAATAAATATTGTTCTCTTTTAAAAGGTGTAAACCATCAATAATACTAACCTAAATAAAATAAATGAACAAAGCAAAGCAAGGAATCCCTTTTACTGATATTTTCCCAAATTAAGGAAAAATTATAAAAATATTTTAAAAACAGGAAGTTTCTATAGAACTTCTGAAATGCTAATTTCAACTGTAGTTTTGGTTCCAGGATCTGCTCCAAACACAGGAAATGCAATTTTTTTACTTTGTTACCATAACAAAGGTTACACCTTTTGTATTCCATACAAACTTAATTAAAAATCTGAACAAAGAAATGGAAGAAGAAGGAGGGAAAACAAAATATGCTTTAAACTGCTTATGGCTTAGCATATTCTCAAAATGAAACTGTAATTTCTTAACTTTAAATTCTACACAATTTCCCATACAATTCAGAATTAAATGTATGTATAGGGCAGCTCTGGGTGTAACACATTCACAGAAATGAATCCTTTGTAAAAAAAAAAAAAAAATGTGCAAGAAAATTACAATCTTTATAAAATGGACATTATATTCGATTTATAAAGGAGCAGAAGTCAATCACTTTAACCTTACTATGGCAGCTATTAAATAGACCTGTAAAGCTTTTGTTTGTAAAAACATTTAGATGGGACCAACACAACACGTCTCTAAAATTCATTAGATTTTTACAGAAAACAAAAATTCGAAACTATTTTACTCTCAAATTAATTGTTTAAAATCCATGCGGTGACCAATAAAATAATAAAACACACACATGTCTAGCAGGGACAACTGATAGAAAACTGGCTCAACAAAAAAAAAAAAGTATCCAGTTTTCAAAAACAAGAAAAATACAAGAGTTAAAGGGACAGTCTAGTATAAATTTTTATTATTCAGACAGGACTTTTAATTTTAATCAACTTCCCAATTTACTTCCATCATCAAACTTTTTTTTTCTTGGTATTCTAAGTTTAAGCCAAACATACGGCTAGATTTAGAGTTCTGCGGCCAAAGGGGTGCATTAGCTACTCTGGCTTTTTTTCTCCCGCACCTTTTAAATACCGCTGGTATTTAGAGTTCACAGAAGGGCTGCGTTAGGCTCCAAAAAGGGAGCGTAGAGCATATTTACCGCCACTGCAACTCTAAATTCCAGCGGTGCTTACGGACGCGGCCAGCTTCAAAACGTGCTCGTGCACGATTTTCCCCATAGGAAACAATGGGGCTGTTTGAGCTGAAAAAAACCTAACACCTGCAAAAAAGCAGCGTTCAGCTCCTAACGCAGCCCCATTGTTTCCTATGGGGAAACACTTCCTAAGTCTGCACCTAACACCCTAACATGTACCCAGAGTCTAAACACCCCTAACCTTACACTTATTAACCCCTAATCTGCCGCCCCCGCTATCGCTGACCCCTGCATATTATTATTAACCCCTAATCTGCCGCTCCGTACACCGCCGCAACCTACGTTATCCCTATGTACCCCTAATCTGCTGCCCCTTACACCGCCGACCCCTATATTATATTTATTAACCCCTTATCTGCCGACCGGACCGCACCACTACTATAATAAATGTATTAACCCCTAATCCGCCTCACTCCCGCCTCAATAACCGTATAATAAATAGTATTAACCCCTAATTTGCTCTCCCTAACATCGCCGAAACCTAACTTCAAGTATTAACCCCTAATCTGCTGACCGGAGCTCTCCGCTACTCTAATAAATTTTTTAACCCCTAAAGCTAATTCTAACCCTATAACCCTAACACCCCCCTAAGTAAAATATAATTTTATTCTAACAAAATAAATTAACTCTTATTAAATAAATTATTTCTATTTAAATCTAAATACTTACCTGTAAAATAAACCCTAATATAGCTACAATATAAATAATAATTATATTGTAGCTATTTTAGAATTAATATTTATTTTACAGGCAACTTTGTATTTATTTTAACCAGGTACAATAGCTATTAAATAGTTAAGAACTATTTAATAGTTACCTAGTTAAAATAATTACAAAATTACCTGTAAAATAAATCCTAACCTAAGTTACACCTAAGTTACAATTAAACCTAACACTACACTATCAATAAATAAATTAAATAAACTACCTATAATTATCTACAATTAAACCTAACACTACACTATCAATAAATTAATTAAATACAATACCTACAAATAAATACAATTACATCAACTAACTAAAGTACAAAAAATAAAAAAGAACTAAGTTACAAAAAATAAAAAAATATTTACAAACATTAGAAAAATATTACAACAATTTTAAACTAATTACACCTACTCTAAGCCCCCTAATAAAATAACAAAGCCCCCCAAAATAAAAAAATGCCCTACCCTATTCTAAAATTAAAATAGAAAAGCTCTTTTACCTTACCAGCCCTGAAAAGGGCCCTTTGCGGGGCATGCCCCAAAGAATTCAGCTCTTTTGCCTGTAAAAAAAAAACTTACAATACCCCCCCCAACATTACAACCCACCACCCACATACCCCTAATCTAACCCAAACCCCCCTTAAATAAACCTAACACTAAGCCCCTGAAGATCTCCCTACCTTGTCTTCACCACACCGGGTCCCGATCTGTCCAGAAGAGCCTCCGAAATCTTCATCCAAGCCCAAGCGGGGGCTGAAGAGTGACGTCCATCCTCCGGCTGAAGTCTGGATCCAAGCGGCAGCTGAAGAAATCCATCATCGGGCTGAAGTCTTGATCCAAGCGGGCGCTGAAGAAGTCCATCATCGGGATGAAGTCTTCCATGAAGCGGCATCTTCAATCTTCTTTCTTCCGGAGCCATTATCTTCCAGCCGACGCGGATCCATCCTCTTCTACCGATGCCTACTCGCCGAATGACGGTTCCTTTAAATGACGTCATCCAAGATGGCGTCCGTCGAATTCCGATTGGCTGATAGGATTCTATCAGCCAATCGGAATTAAGGTAGGAAAATTCTGATTGGCTGATGGAATCAGCCAATCAGATTCAAGTTCAATCCGATTGGCTGATCCGATCAGCCAATCAGATTGAGCTTGCATTCTATTGGCAGTTCCGATCAGCCAATAGAATGCGAGCTCAATCTGATTGGCTGATCGGATCAGCCAATCGGATTGAACTTGAATCTGATTGGCTGATTCCATCAGCCAATCAGAATTTTCCTATCTTAATTCCGATTGGCTGATAGAATCCTATCAGCCAACCGGAATTCGACGGACGCCATCTTGGATGACGTCATTTAAAGGAACCGTCATTCGGTGAGTAGGCGTCGGTAGAAGAGGATGGATCCGCGTCGGCTGGAAGATGATGGCTCCGGAAGAAAGAAGATTGAAGATGCCGCTTCATGGAAGACTTCATCCCAATGATGGACTTCTTCAGCGCCCGCTTGGATCAAGACTTCAGCCGATGATGGATTTCTTCAGCCGCCGCTTGGATCCAGACTTCAGCCGGAGGATGGACGTCACTCTTCAGCCCCCGCTTGGGCTTGGATGAAGATTTCGGAGGCTCTTCTGGACAGATCGGGACCCGGTGTGGTGAAGACAAGGTAGGGAGATCTTCAGGGGCTTAGTGTTAGGTTTATTTAAGGGGGGTTTGGGTTAGATTAGGGGTATGTGGGTGGTGGGTTGTAATGTTGGGGGGGGTATTGTATGTTTTTTTTTTACAGGCAAAAGAGCTGAATTCTTTGGGGCATGCCCTGCAAAGGGCCCTTTTCAGGACTGGTAAGGTAAAAGAGCTTTTCTATTTTAATTTTAGAATAGGGTAGGGCATTTTTTTATTTTGGGGGGCTTTGTTATTTTATTAGGGGGCTTAGAGTAGGTGTAATTAGTTTAAAATTGTTGTAATATTTTTCTAATGTTTGTAAATATTTTTTTATTTTTTGTAACTTAGTTCTTTTTTATTTTTTGTACTTTAGTTAGTTGATGTAATTGTATTTATTTGTAGGTATTGTATTTAATTAATTTATTGATAGTGTAGTGTTAGGTTTAATTGTAGATAATTATAGGTAGTTTATTTAATTTATTTATTGATAGTGTAGTGTTAGGTTTAATTGTAACTTAGGTGTAACTTAGGTTAGGATTTATTTTACAGGTAATTTTGTAATTATTTTAACTAGGTAACTATTAAATAGTTCTTAACTATTTAATAGCTATTGTACCTGGTTAAAATAAATACAAAGTTGCCTGTAAAATAAATATTAATCCTAAAATAGCTACAATATAATTATAATTTATATTGTAGCTATATTAGGGTTTATTTTACAGGTAAGTATTTAGATTTAAATAGGAATAATTTATTTAATAAGAGTTAATTTATTTCGTTAGAATAAAATTATATTTAATTTAAGGGGGTGTTAGGGTTAGGGTTAGAATTAGCTTTATGGGTTAAAAAATTTATTAGAGTAGCGGTGAGCTCTGGTCGGCAGATTAGGGGTTAATACTTGAAGTTAGGTGTCGGCGATGTTAGGGAGAGCAGATTACGGGTTAATACTATTTATTATAGGGTTATTGAGGCGGGAGTGAGGCGGATTAGGGGTTAATACATTTATTATAGTAGCGGTGCGGTCTGGTCGGCAGATTAGGGGTTAATAAGTGTAGGTAGGTAGCGGCGACGTTGGGGGCGGCATATTAGGGGTTAATAAATATAATATAGGGGTCGGCGGTGTTAGGGGCAGCAGATTAGGGGTTCATAGGGATAACGTAGGTGGCAGCGGTGTGCGGTCGGCAGATTAGGGGTTAAAATTTTTTAATAGAGTGGCGGCGATGTGGGGGGACCTCGGTTTAGGGGTACATAGTTAGTTTATGGGTGTTAGTGTACTTTAGAGCACAGTAGTTAAGAGCTTTATAAACCGGCGTTAGCCCAGAAAGCTCTTAACTACTGACTTTTTTCTGCGGCTGGAGTTTTGTCGTTAGATTTCTAACGCTCACTTCAGCCAAGACTCTAAATACCGGCGTTAGGAAGATCTGTTGAAAAGATAGGATACGCAAATGGCGTAGGGGGATCTGCGGTATGGAAAAGTCGCGGCTGCAAAGTGAGCGTTAGACCCTTTCCTGACTGACTCCAAATACCAGCGGGCGGTAAAAACCAGCGTTAGGAGCCTCTAACGCTGGTTTTGACGGCTACCGCCCAACTCTAAATCTAGGCCGTTGGTAGGCTCATATGATAATTTCTAAGCCTTTGAGGGTTGCCTCTTATCACATGCTTTTTAAATCTCTTTTCAACACAAAGAGACAGAAAGTACACATGGGCCATATAGATAACACTGTGTTCAGACACAGGGATTATTTAAGATTTAGCAAGCTACAAACAATCTATAAATATACAACAGGCCTGCTGAAACCAACCAATATGTGCTTCCCCCATGTAACTATACAAATGCAAATTTATACAGACCAGATATACAGGTTTTTAAAACCATGCTTTTCTTGAGAAACATTTAAAAGATATATATATATATCCTGCAATAATATTCTAAAATTATATTATTAAATCAACATTTATTTAAACTTTGCTATAAAACACCAAAAATTTACATTTAAAATAAATCAACATTCATTTGATTCCTGCAAAACTAAAATGGCATATGGATTTGTCTACAACTTCATGGCCGCCAAAATGTGGTTATCTATTAATTTAAAATATCTTTACTTTCTACTAAATATAATATACTAAATCTCTATGGTGAAACCACTAAAAACCAACACAAATAAATTGTGAAATAAACTCTATGAGAGGGTCTCCATTACTTGCCAAACAGTTTATTTAGGAATCAATATATGTTAATAATAAGATAAATTTTTACAGATATATATATATATATATAAATATATATATATGTATATATATATATATATATATATATATATATATATATATATATATATATATATATATATATATATATATATATATATATATATATATATATATATATAAATCTATTTTACAGCGATACAGTCCACATTTAAGATACAGGGCAACTTTACTACAAAAATCCCAATTTGTGCAATACTGCTACACAGAATATTATCCCAGAAATACTTAGCCACATTCTCTGTGTCCAACATCATTCATAGCAGGATAAAAAAAGAGACAGGTTCTGGTGTTACAGTATTTTATACCCCAATTCAAAAGGGAGTGGCTTATCAACTGCCACTCAAAAGTGTCTTTAGTTCAGAGAGAAAGGTGTACCTGGGGGAAGGGATTTTAATAACAGCTAGGTGAATATTCCAGTGATAAAATGTCACCACAGGGGTTAATAATTTTATTATAGTGGCGGCGGTGTAGGGGGGGCAGGATAGGGGTTAATAAATTTATTATAGGTGGCGGCAGTGTAGGGGGGCAGGATAGGGGTTAATACATTTATTATAGTTGGCGGCGGTGTAGGGGGGGCAGGATAGGGGTTAATAGGTATTATTTAGGTGGCGGCGGGGTCCGGGAGCGGCGGTTTAGGGGTTAACATATTTATTATAGTTGCGGCGGGGTCCGGGAGTGGCGGTTTAGCGGTTAACATATTTATTATAGTTGTGGCGGGGTCTGGGAGCGGCAGTTTGGGGTTAACATGTTTAATATAGGTGGCGGCAGTGTAGGGGGGCAGATTAGGGGTGTTTAGACTCGGGGTACATGTTAGGGTGTAAGGTGCAGACATTTCCCATAGGAATCAATGGGATGTTGGGCAGCAGCGAACATGAACTTTCGCTATGGTCAAACTCCCATTTATTCCTATGGGATCTGCCACCTCCAGGGCGGCGGATTGAAAACCACGTACACTGGGCCAGAAAAGTGCCAAGCGTACCTGCTAGCTTTTTGATAACTCCCAAAGGTAGCCAGATTGTGCCGAACTTGCGTTCGGAACATCTGGAGTGACGTAAGAATCGATCTGTGTTGGACTGAGTCCGGCGGATCGTTGCTTACGTCACTATATTCTACTTTTGCCGGGCTGTAGTGCTTGATAACTATAGCGAATCAGCCTCGCCACAAATACGCTGCGGAATTCCAGCATATTTGAGGTTGACGGCTTGATAACTAGAGGCCAAGGTCTGAGATATAGCGAGGGAGCAGTGCAGTTGAGGCTTTGTATTTCAGAGTGAGAATTTTGTGTTTGATCCTAGAGGCAAGAGGAAGCCAGTGAAGGGATTGGCAGAGAGGTGCAGCAGATGAAGAGTGACGTGTAAGGAAGATGAGTCTGGCAGAGGTATTCATTATGGATTGTAAAGGATCTAGGTGGCAGGTGGGGAGACCAGAGAGGACGGAGTTGCAGTAATCGAGGCGGGAAAGAATGAGAGAGTGGATTAAAATCTTAGTTGTGTCTTGTGTAAGGAAGTGTCTAATTTTAGAGATGTTTTTAAGGTGAAAGCGGCAGGCTTTAGCTAAGGACTGAATGTGAGGAGTGAAAGAAAGATCTGAGTCAAATGTGACCCCGAGACATCGAGCATGCGGGATAGGGGTAATGATTGAGTTGTCAACAGTTATTGAGAGATTGGGGGTGGAGATTTTGGAAGACGGGGGGGGGGAATGAGGAGCTCAGTTTTGGAGAGATTTAGCTTGAGGTAGTGAGAGGACAACCAGGAATAGATGTGAGAAAGACAGTTAGTGACACGAGTTAGCAAGGAAGGAGATAGGTCTGGTGCAGAGAAGTAGATTTGGGTGTCGTCGGCATACAAATGATATTGGAAACCGTGGGACTTTATTAGGGAACCTAATGATGACGTGTAGATTGAGAAGAGAAGGGGACCGAGGACAGAACCTTGTGGTACTCCGACAGAAAGTGGTGACGGGGAAGAGGAGGCCCCAGAGAAGGCTACACTAAAGGTATGGTTTGACAGGTAGGAAGAAGGCCACGAGAGGGCTGTGTCACAGATGCCGAAGGATTGGAGGGTTTGGAGCAAAAGAGGGTGGTCAACAGTGTCAAAGGCTGCGGACAGATCAAGGAGGATAAGCAGAGAGAAGTGGCCTTTTGATTTTGTTGCTCATAACTTTAACAAGTGGAGTGATGGGGACGAAATCCAGATTGCAGTGGGTCAAGAAGGGAGTTTAATGTAAGGAAATTATCCCAGGCGTGCATATACTAGTTTTTCGAGAAGCTTTGAGGCAAGAGGGAGGAGGGAAATAGGGTGGTAGTTGGATGGGGAGGTAGGATCAAGGGAAGGTTTTTTGAGGATAGGTGTGATCAGTGCATGTTTCAGCGATGACGGAAATATACCGGGAGAGGTTGAAAATGTGTGTTAGTATAGGGGTAAGGGTAGCAGAAAGGGAGGGGAGTAGCTGTGAGTGGAAAGGGTCAAGGGGACAGGTAGTGAGGTGAGAGCGCAGTATAAGTTCCGAAACATCTTCCTCAGTAACAGGGGACAATGAGCTAAGTTCAAGGTTATGTGGGTTGTGGTTGATTGAGAGCATTTGAGGGGGTGAGAGAATGGAAAAGTAAATTCAACTCCTGGATTGAAGAAGCTTAGTTCGCTAGCACAGACTTATTTGATTTACCAGTGTGACTACCTCAACTCAACAGAATTTCAGTAAATAGCATAAATATTATTGCACGCCAGATTATTCCAACTAGCTCAGATAATGGGGCCGATTTAACAAATGGAGGACGGGCATGATTCGCTGTAGGGAATCATGTCCGCCCGACATTGCTAAATACTGACAGCATACACTGTTGGCATTTAACATTGCACAAGCATTTCTGGTGAAATGCTTGTGCAATTGCCGCCCCCTGCACATTTGCGGCCAATTGTATCTGATCGGGATAATTACGACCACTACTTATTATCTTCTGTTTCCGGCGAGCCAGAAACTTTGGGGGTAGATTGCAGCATCCGCTGCTTAATAAATCTACCCCAATCTGTTTTTAATAAGTGGTTTGAATGGCAACTGTGTGTATGAATCAGAATGACTATCGCAATATTTTCTTTTAATCAGTTTAAATAAAAGCTATATTTTATTTTTAACGATAACCACAATTTAGCTATACTCAAAATTTTAAGGTGTACACTACTTTCTTTAGCCCAGCTCTTTAGGACTTAGTTATCTAAGTATTATCTTTCTAGTTAGCTACACCCCACCTCCACATTTGTGCAGGACTAATAATTATTCACTCTCCATTTCTGTGTATTTAAAATTGCTAAAGATGTATTTGTATGTATATAGATATGTTTAACTATGTATTTACTGTAAATATGTCCCATTCCAATGTTCTGCACATAGCAGAATATGATCTATGTTTGTATTTATAAATAGATATTCCTATATATGTATCTGTATATATTTATACCTATATATAATCATCTATATATATATATAGGTATAAATATATATTTGTGCAAAAAAAATCAGATATACAGTATGTAGAAATATAATATCCATATTATCCATTATGTTAAGAACATTGTAATCTGAAATATTAATTTTTCATGTTGGGTTAGCTCAATTGCGAAAATGCAATCATGTTTGCGCAAGAGAGTGGGTGGGGTTTTTTTCTACTTTTTTTCTCCATTGACTTCTATAGGAAATATGTGAACGTGCACGCAATATTGGATGTTAAGATTTTAGCACTAGTCGGGTTACCGCTTGCCAAATAAAAATATTTTTAACTTGTAATACAAGCGCAACCCGACTAATGCAAAATTTTTAACTCTAGAAGTGTTTTCACGATTGCAAAAACACAGTATACAGCGCTGCTTGTAATCTAACCGATAATAATATAGATCACTTTAAAGCAATACCCTAATTCGGCTGCTATCTATAATAATAATACATTTAAAAAAAAACACTGGGCAAGATTACAAGTGGCTTGGCAAATCAGTTGCGAAAACACTGCACGTGTTATGGCTTTTTCGCATTTGGAGTTACGCAGCTATTACAAGTTGAGAAATAACTTATTTTGTGCATGCGTTAAGCCACGCAATGCAAACAGCCAAATCGTGTGTGCGTTCATATATTGTCCATAGAAGTCAATGGAGAAGACAAATAGACAAAAAACTTGTCTAAAAAAAAAAAGTGTACATGAAAATGCAATTATTTCATAAAGCAAAAATGTTTTTGTAACGGAATATGTTCTATTTATTTCAAAATAAATATTTCTCTATATATGTGATGATTTTTGGACTGATATATCTTTTTATAGCGAGATATGTACACACTTACATAAAGAAACATGGAATTAAATGTATAAAGATATGTTTAACTATGGAGATAATGAAAATATTTTACAATCTTAATGTTTTCTTTATGTATGTGTATGTATGTCAATGTAAAATCCCTGCATCTGCTTTTTTTCCCCCCGTGATCTCCAATCTTTGAGCACTTCTAACTTTTGTGTGCAATATGTTTTTTTAAAATAATTTTAAGAAGACAGTGTTAATATGATTGTAACTGTACTTTGAAATGTATTTTGGAAGAGTTTCATGAAACTATTATGTTGCGCAAAACTGTTAACTACAGCTCTTCGAGCACAGAAAGGATTATTGCGTAAAAGACGAATGTGCATGCAGTCTCGATTTTTCAAAACTTGTAATAGCTGCACAATGGAAATTGATTGAGAAAAGACCATGGCATCTACTTATCAAGCCGTCAACCGCAAATACGCTGGAATTCCACAGCGTAATTGTGGCAAGCTTGATTCCCCTTATTTATCAAAGCCTACAGACTGGCAAAAGTAGAAATCTGTGACGTAACATACGATCCGCCGGTCTCAATCCAACACAGATCGATGCTTACGTCACTACAGATGTTCCGAATGCAAATTCGGCACTATCTGACTACTTTTGCAAGTTATCAAATAGCTACCAGGTACGCTCGCCACTATTCCGGCCCAGCTTACCTGCTTTTCAATCCGCCGCCCTGGAGGCCACGGATGCCATAGGAATCAATGGGAGTCTGAAAGCAGCGAAAGCTCATGTTCTCTGCTGCCCGATATCTCATTGATTCCTATGGTATATTAAAAGTTATAGAAAAAGAGATAAAAGAAGGCGCCAACATAGTGCGGTTACCAATGGGATGGGACACGCAGTGCAAGTAAATCAATATACTCACAGGATTTAGGACACTTGAAAAGTGTCACAAGTGCCTCCTGGACCCTCAGAGTCGTCCAGCTAACTCCCACTCCACTGAGGTAGTGAGAATCCACTCGTCTCTGCCGGTTGTGATGGCTCCGCTGATGGTCTCAGCTGCAGACTGTGTTCCAAAGGGACAGACTTCAGATCCACTCAGATCAGAATATACAGATACGGTCCGTGCTCTCCAGAGAGGAGTCAAACAGCAAGGCAAATTAAAAGTTGATGATGTGGTGGCAAAATCAAATTTTACCAGTGGTGATGTAAATGAAAGTTTGTGGCTACAATCTTAAAATGAATAAGACTTTAATGGCACAACGTTTCTCGGTCTGTACGTGACCGTTTCCTCAGGTGCATAAGTGTATAATAAAAACACAAACAGCCACGAACTTATAACACTCAGTACGGCGTCCTCAGATGCACACCGCGCATGTATGTAGGTGTGTCCGAACACTGGGAGTTCCATTTGCGTCACTTGACCAATAAGGTGCTTGTAATGAAACACACCTCAATGGTTACGTAGATCCTAGGTATATGAAATTATCCAATGCGGTACTTATAGTAAACCGCACCTCTCTGTTTTATATTTACGGTAAAGAGGTAGTTTGCAATATAGTCAAGAGCCGCAATCGGCTCAAATTAGCTGTGATTAAGATGTATATAAATGATATAAAATAACTACCAGATCGGACACACCTACTGTTGTTAGGCACAATAAATATATTTCCATCCTTCAAAGGACCAATAGCTCATAAAATATTAACATATATACATATAAATAAAATATTAAAGATATACATACACAATCTCATAGTATAAAATAAGCACCAATAATATGGCTATATCTTAAAACCTCACATGAAAATGTACAGCTAAAAATCGCATTAAAATTACTATTGTAGGAGGAAATTATTTCCTTTAAATTTCTAAAAGCAAGTTACATCCTCTAGGAGGGATGCAAAAGAACCAACAAGATTATGTTTAATTTTATATATTGGAAAATCCCTATAAAACCTCAACTCCTGGATGTTAATGTGGATTAGATGACTGTCCCAAAAACATGCTAATAACCAGCTTGCAGCTGCTAAATGTCCACAATATTGTGTCGGTAAAAGAGAAATATTAAAATTTCAATGGGATCCATTGATTGTAATGTTTTACTTGTTCCTGTTTCGGTGCGAAATACATCGCTTGCATAAATCTGTGTGTTAGATGGATCCTTATACTATAAATAGCCGAAGGTACATGAAAACACAGATATGGGTAGAGAGTGCACAACAAAAAGGACTAAAACTAGCCCTACAAGTAGATTAGGGTAGAGAAACTAAAATGTTATGTAAACGGATTATACAGTTATCAATTACTCGTGGTCAAAATTAATAAATGGAGGGTATCTATATCTATTAAGATTTATCTCTAATAGGAGAATAAGCCTCCTATCTAGCTTATAAGGGGCCAGCAAAGTGTGTAAAGTGTTTAATGATCTGGCAAGGGGATAGGATCGCACAGATACAAAAAACATAGACATATATATTCTAAACATGTCTAGTTATGTAGTTGGAGGATCTAGAGGGATGACCTCAAAAAGGGTCTAGGTGTTGGATGTCCTGAGCATATATGTGGACAATAACCAAAGAGACTTTATATGGAAAAATTAGTTAAAAGCAGCCATGTCAATATTTGCGTTTAAGCCCCCAGGGGACAGGGTGCGCAACTTCCAAATCCAAAAAGTCTCCCTTTGTCTTAAATACAGATATCTGTTCCTACCCCATTTGGGGTTCACTTGTTCTAAAGGAAATATACTGAACAAATTGGATGTATCTGTATGACATAGATTGGCATGTCTAGGGACACTGTGGTTAGCAATGTTTTTACTGATATTCTTTAGATGTTCACCCCATCTTTTTTTGAGAGGTCTCGAGGTTCTACCCACGTATTGAACCCCACAACTACATTCTAACAAATAAACTACAAATGCTGAATCACACGTAAAGTGTGTTTTGATATGAAATTTTTCCTTACTTGTATAAGACACAAATTCAGTTCTCTTATTGTTAGTGTATTGGCACAATCCACAGTTGGCCCTATTACATTTAAAAAAACCTGGTTTACCTAGAAAACTCTTTTCTTCATTACAATTTTACTTGGAGATAGTACATTTTTCAACGTGGGAGCACGTCTAAAAGTACGAACTGGTGAAATCCCTATACTCTCCCTCAGCAGAGGGTCCCCTGTCAGAATGTGCCAGTGTTTGCCTAAAATATTTTTAATTTTGTTATGGTTGTTATTAAATTGTGTAATAAATCTGACCTTCTCATTCCCCTTAGTAGGTCCTCCAATTGGTATAGTCTCCTTGTTTTTGACAAAGAAATCCTCTCTACATTTGTTTCTGGCTCTCATGTAGCTATTCTCAATTAGATCTGATGGGTAATGTTTCTCAATAAACCTTTTTTTAAAAATATTCGCTTGTATGTCATAACTAGCTAAATCAGTGCAGTTCCTTCGAATTCTACAAAATTGGTTGTAAGGGATATTTTTCTTCCAAGGTAAGTGGTGGTTGCTTTTATAGTTTAAATAACTGTTAGCATCCACCGACTTAAAAAAGTTTTGGTAGAGATATTACCTATGGTATCCAATGTTAATATGAGATCCAAAAATTCTATGCTATTTACATCTATTTTAGAAGTAAAATTCAGGCCCAATGAATTATTATTTAAACTATCCATAAAATTCTGAGCTATTGAGGTTTCCCCCTCCCAAATAAACAGGAGATCATCTATAAAACGGCCATAGAAGACCAGGTTCGCCCCATATGAGGATGGGTAAATGTATTGTTCTTCAAAGAATCCCATGAAGAGATTAGCAAAACTAGGGGCGAACCTGGTCCCCATGGCCGTTCCCTTGATCTGCAAATAAAATTTCTCCTGGTACACAAAATAATTATTTTTCAATACAAAAGATATACATTCCAATAAAAAATCCCTTTGTTTGACTGGCATGTAGATGTCTCTCTTTAAATAATATTCAACGGCTTGAATTCCCAGATGGTGTGTAATATTGGAATATAAAGCAGAGACATCACAGGTCAGCCAAACCAGGTCTCTCCCTTCTTTCTTAATGTGGGATAGCTTATATATTAAGTCTGGTGTATCCTTTATATAGGATTTTAAGGTGATCACAGATTTTTTTTAAAAAGAATCGACATATTCAGATAAATTGCATGTTAAGTTGTCAATTCCTGATATGATGGGCCTCCCTGGAGGATCCACCATACTCTTGTGAATCTTAGGGAGGTGATAGTAATATGCCAGGTTGGGTGCATATGGTATTAAATAATCTCTCTCTTTCTTTGTGAGTATTCCCTCTAACCAGCCAGCATCAACCATTTTAATCAGATTTGTAAGAAATTTAGCTGTGGGATTGAATGTTAATAATTTATAATACTCAGTGTCCAAAAGTATACGATCAGCTTCTTTAATGTAATCTTGAATGTTCTGTATTACTATCCCCCCTCCCTTGTCAGCCTGTCTAATTGCCAGATGTTGCCAGTCTAGATAAAGCTGTTAATTCATAAGCATTTAAATTGGGATTTTTTATATTGTTTTCAGAAAGTTTACTGAATTCTTCCAGGACTAGATTTTGGAATATTTCTAAACTGGTTCCTGTGCAAGGGGGATTAAAATTTGATTTGGGGGTCAAATCAGAGTGTAGATAGTTATCAAATAATTCCTCACATAATGTCTCAGGCTCAAAATATATAATATCTGTCAAGGGCCTTTCTGCCATTTCATTTGTTAGAATAGGTGCATGACCAGTACCTTTAAGTTTTTTATCACAAAAATATCTTTGGATAGACAACTTGCGCACAAATTTGTTCAGATCTACGAATAATTCAAACAAATTATGATTTTTGGAGGGACAAAAAGAGAGTCCTCTATTGAGAAATCCCACCTCCTCATTGGTTAAAACATGATCTGATAAATTAAAGATGTTCTCCCTCATTCGTTTAAATTTCTCCTTTTGGGATGACTTAGCTCTCCCTCTGCTGCCACGTTGGCATATGATCTTTTTTTCGGAGTAGTTGTTAAATTCTCTCTTTCTTGGCCTCTCTCTAATTGTTTCAATCGTATCGGTGTGTGTCTTACCTGTGGGGAGTTGTGTGTTGTTCTCTGTGCCTGATGAAAAACCTGCGGGCTATTAGTATGTTCTCTCTCCTGTCTTTGTGTGAAATTGCTGTTGTTCACCATATGACTCCTAACCTCATTGTGATGACTATTCCTAGACATATAGGTGTTATGATCCCTTGAGTTATCTGAAAACTGGTGAGGTCTATATTCCATATTCGTTCTGATGATCCCTATTGGACCAATGTCTCCAATCATTATTGTAATTACTCTTAGGCGTATGGTTATAATTAGCAACCCCTCTATCTTGATAGGAGGCCTGATTCCATTGATTAGATGAATAATTGCTATTACTAGCAGAATTCCTCCTATCTCCATTGGAGTTATTATTCCTAAAATGGACATTTTTCTTTTTGTCCTTAGGTTTCCTATAGTCTACTTTGACCCAGGTGTCTGCCCCAATTTTATTAGATGTAGACTCCTGGTTATCAGATTCTTCTGCTTTATTGCTACAATGTGAGTCATATACTCTGTCTTCTAGATAATCTTGTTCATCCCTAGCTAACTTTTTAATTTTGGTAGATACAATTTTCTTTTGGAAAACATCAGACTTATCCTGTACTTCTTGGGTCAATTTTACATAATCTGTACTTGACTCAAACTTAATTAAGTTCTTTTGAATATCCTCTATCTCTGTCTCAGTTTTATTCAAAAGAGTCTCCCTATACTCAATTAAAAGATCTATAAGCTTAAATGAGCATTCAGTTAAAATGCTAAGCCATTTAGTTGTGAGCTCAGGGTCCTGCTTGAAGGAACAATGCTTGGATATCCTTAGACCCCTGGGTATATGCCCCCTTTCTTTGTATTTTCGAAGTGTATCTATATCCCACCAGTGTCTATGTTAATTTTTAAGAGCCTCCTCTAATTTATGAAATAATTGTATCATAGACAGATCACTAGTGGATTCACTACACATATCCATAATATTTTCATTACAACTCAAGGCTTTTCTATTGTTGATCCTTTGATCTTTATTTTGCATTTTTCTACTCAGTGATTGTGTTCTTATGAAGAAATATATATATATATATATATATATATATATATATATATATATATATATATATATATATAAAATGATATATAAAAAGTGAATGTGATGTTAAGTGAAAAATAGTATAAAAGTGATCAAGTGATTTGTATTAAATGGGTGTGTGGTCTAGTCTTAATCGAAAAAGCAGTATGGAAATATAAAAAAGTGTATATATAAGTGTATATAAAATCCACTAAATGTGATGCACAAAATATCAATACCCAGAGTGTTACCCCAGTTATTTAAGCTAGTGCTAAGATAGGTATCAATACTTGATATGAAATGGTCAAAGTGACCCAAAACCACTATTAATTGGTATATGCAATCTGACCCTGTCGCAACCTAATCAGTTCCCAAAAGTGCAATCCAAAAATATAAAAAAAATATATAATTAGTGCGCCAACGGTCATATATCTTCTATAAATATAAATATAAAATATATAAAAATTTGATCATAAAACAATAGTGACAAAACTGGAACCGAGTAGGAACCAGATGGAGTGACTCCTAGGTCGATACTTTAAGGACAATAAGTGATAGTATGTTAATATTGTCTTACAAAATCCTCCTCATCGAAAAAGGGGTAATAGCAATAAAATACACAGTATAAGTCATAATATGGACACAATGATATTGGAGATATATAAATGAGATAGTCCCAAAAACAAAGTTCTATTAAATAAAAATATAGTAGGCGTAATATCCAAATCACAGGTGGCAAGCAGCTTCTTCAAACGATCCCTGTTGGTGACCCAGGGGAAGAGACTAAATAGAAAAAGAGATAAAAAAAGGCGCCAACATAGTGCGGTTACCAATGGGATGGGACACGCAGTGCAAGTAAATCAATATACTCACAGGATTTAGGACACTTGAAAAGTATCACAAGTGCCTCCTGGACCCTCAGAGTCGTCCAGCTAACTCCCACTCCACTGTGGTAGTGAGAATCCACTCGTGTCTGCTGGTTGTGATGGCTCCGCTGATGGTCTCAGCTGCAGACTGTGTTCCAAAGGGACAGACTTCAGATCCACTCAGATCAGAATATACAGATACGGTCCGTGCTCTCCAGAGAGGAGTCAAACAGTAAGGCAAATTAAAAGTTGATGATGTGGTGGCAAAATCAAATTTTACCAGTGGTGATGTAAATGAAAGTTCGTGGCTACAATCTTAAAATGAATAAGACTTTAATGGCACAACGTTTCTCGGTCTGTACGTGACCGTTTCCTTAGGTGCATAAGTGTATAATAAAAACACAAACAGCCACGAACTTATAACACTCAGTACGGCGTCCTCAGATGTACACCGCGCATGTATGTAGGTGTGTCCGAACACTGGGAGTTCCATTTGCGTCACTTGACCAATAAGGTGCTTGTAATGAAACACACCTCAATGGTTACGTAGATCCTAGGTATATGAAATTATCCAATGCGGTACTTATAGTAAACCGCACCTCTCTGTTTTATATTTACGGTAAAGAGGTAGTTTGCAATATAGTCAAGAGCCGCAAATCGGCTCAAATTAGCTGTGATTAAGATGTCTATTATTGATATAAAATAACTACCAGATCGGACACACCTACTCCACTGTGGTAGTGAGAATCCGGCAGAGACGAGTGGATTCTCACTACCACAGTGGAGTGGGAGTTAGCTGGATGACTCTGAGGGTCCAGGAGGCACTTGTGACACTTCAAGTATCCTAAATCCTGTGAGTATATTGATTTACTTGCACTGCGTGTCCCATCCCATTGGTAACCGCACTATGTTGGCGCCTTCTTTTATCTCTTTTTCTATTTAGTCTCTTCCCCTGGGTCACCAACAGGGATCATTTGAAGAAGTTGCTTGCCACCTGTGATTTGGATATTACGCCTATTATATTTGTATTTAATAGAACTTTGTTTTTGGGACTATCTCATTTATATATCTCCAATATCATTGTGTCCATATTATGACTTATACTGTGTATTTTATTGCTATTACCCCTTTTTCGATGAGGAGGATTTTGTAAGACAATATTAACATACTATCACTTATTGTCCTTAAAGTATCGACCTAGGAGTCACTCCATCTGGTTCCTACTCGGTTCCAGTTTTGTCACTATTGTTTTATGATCGAATTTTTATATATTTTATATTTATATTTATAGAAGATATATGACCATTGGCGCACTAATTATATTTTTTTTTATATTTTTGGATTGCACTTTTGGGAACTGATTAGGTTGCGATACGATTGAAACAATTAGAGAGAGGCCCAGAAAGAGAGAATTTAACAACTACTCCGAAAAAAAGATCATACGCCAACGTGGCAGCAGAGGGAGAGCTAAGTCATCCCAAAAGGAGAAATTTAAACGAATGAGGGAGAACATCTTTAATTTATCAGATCATGTTTTAACCAATGAGGAGGTGGGAGTTCTCAATAGAGGACTCTCTTTTTGTCCCTCCAAAAATCATAATTTGTTTGAATTATTCGTAGATCTGAACAAATTTGTGCGCAAGTTGTCTATCCAAAGATATTTTTGTGATAAAAAAACTTAAAGGTACTGGTCATGCACCTATTCTAACAAATGAAATGGCAGAAAGGCCCTTGACAGATATTATATATTTTGAGCCTGAGACATTATGTGAGGAATTATTTGATAACTATCTACACTCTGATTTGACCCCCAAATCAAATTTTAATCCCCCTTGCACAGGAACCAGTTTAGAAATATTCCAAAATCTAGTCCTGGAAGAATTCAGTAAACTTTCTGAAAACAATATAAAAAATCCCAATTTAAATGCTTATGAATTAACAGCTTTATCTAGACTGGCAACAAACAAAAATCTGGCAATTAGACAGGCTGACAAGGGGAGGGGGATAGTAATACAGAACATTCAAGATTACATTAAAGAAGCTGATCGTATACTTTTGGACACTGAGTATTATAAATTATTAACATTCAATCCCACAGCTAAATTTCTTACAAATCTGATTAAAATGGTTGATGCTGGCTGGTTAGAGGGAATACTCACAAAGAAAGAGAGAGATTATTTAATACCATATGCACCCAACCTGGCATATTACTATCACCTCCCTAAGATTCACAAGAGTATGGTGGATCCTCCAGGGAGGCCCATCATATCAGGAATTGACAACTTAACATGCAATTTATCTGAATATGTCGATTCTTTTTTTAAAAAATCTGTGATCACCTTAAAATCCTATATAAAGGATACACCAGACTTAATATATAAGCTATCCCACATTAAGAAAGAAGGGAGAGACCTGGTTTGGCTGACCTGTGATGTCTCTGCTTTATATTCCAATATTACACACCATCTGGGAATTCAAGCCGTTGAATATTATTTAAAGAGAGACATCTACATGCCAGTCAAACAAAGGGATTTTTTATTGGAATGTATATCTTTTGTATGGAAAAATAATTATTTTGTGTACCAGGAGAAATTTTATTTGCAGATCAAGGGAACGGCCATGGGGTCCAGGTTCGCCCCTAGTTTTGCTAATCTCTTCATGGGATCCTTTGAGGAACAATACATTTACCCATCCTCATATGGGGCGAACCTGGTCTTCTATGGACGTTTTATAGATGATCTCCTGTTTATTTGGGAGGGGGAAACCTCAATAGCTCAGAATTTTATGGATAGTTTAAATAATAATTCATTGGGCCTGAATTTTACTTCTAAAATAGATGTAAATAGCATAGAATTTTTGGATCTCATATTAACATGGGATACCATAGATAATATCTCTACCAAAACTTTTTTTAAGTCGGTGGATGCTAACAGTTATTTAAACTATAAAAGCAACCACCACTTACCTTGGAAGAAAAATATCCCTTACAACCAATTTTGTAGAATTCGCAGGAACTGCACTGATTTAGCTAGTTATGACATACAAGCGAATATTTAAAAAAAAAAGGTTTATTGAGAAACATTACCCCTCAGATCTAATTGAGAATAGCTACATGAGAGCCAGAAACAAATGCAGAGAGGATTTCTTTGTCAAAAACAAGGAGACTATACCAATTGGAGGACCTACTAAGGGGAATGAGAAGGTCAGATTTATTACACAATTTAAAAACAACCATAACAAAATTAAAAATATTTTAGGCAAACACTGGCACATTCTGACAGGGGACCCTCTGCTGAGGGAGAGTATAGGGAATTCACCAGTTTGTACTTTTAGACGTGCTCCCACGTTGAAAAATGTACTATCTCCAAGTAAAATTGTAATGAAGAAAAGAGTTTTGACTGGTAAAAAAACAAGCCAAACAGGCAATAGGCTTCTAGGTAAACCAGGTTTTTTTTACATGTAATAGGGCCAACTGTGGATTGTGCAAATACACTAACAATAAGAGAACTGAATTTGTGTCTTATACAAGTAAGGAAAAATTTCATATCAAAACACACTTTACGTGTGATTCAGCATTTGTAGTTTATTTGTTAGAATGTAGTTGTGGGGTTCAATACGTGGGTAGAACCTCGAGACCTCTCAAAAAAAGATGGGGTGAACATCTAAGGAATATCAGTAAAAACATTGCTAACCACAGTGTCCCTAGACATGCCAATCTATGTCATACAGATACATCCAATTTGTTCAGTATATTTTCTTTAGAACAAGTGAACCCCAAATGGGGTAGGAACAGATATCTGTATTTAAAACAAAGGGAGACTTTTTGGATTTGGAAGTTACGCACCCTGTCCCCTGGGGGCTTAAACGCAAATATTGACATGGCTACTTTTAACTAATTTTTCCATATAAAGTCTCTTTGGTTATTGTCCACATATATGCTCAGGACATCCAACACCTAGACCCTTTTTGAGGTCATCCCTCTAGATCCTCCAACTACATAACTAGACATGTTTAGAATATATATGTCTATGTTTTTTGTATCTGTGCGATCCTATCCCCTTGCCAGATCATTAAACACTTTACACACTTTGCTGGCCCCTTATAAGCTAGATAGGAGGCTTATTCTCCTATTAGAGATAAATCTTAATAGATATAGATACCCTCCATTTATTAATTTTGACCACGAGTAATTGATAACTGTATAATCCGTTTACATAACATTTTAGTTTCTCTACCCTAATCTACTTGTAGGGCTAGTTTTAGTCCTTTTTGTTGTGCACTCTCTACCCATATCTGTGTTTTCATGTACCTTCGGCTATTTATAGTATAAGGATCCATCTAACACACAGATTTATGCAAGCAATGTATTTCGCACCAAAACAGGAACAAGTAAAACATTACAATCAATGGACCCCATTGAAATTTTAATATTTCTCTTTTACCGACACAATATTGTGGACATTTAGCAGCTGCAAGCTGGTTATTAGCATGTTTTTGGGACAGTCATCTAATCCACATTAACATCCAGGAGTTGAGGTTTTATAGGGATTTTCCAATATATAAAATTAAACATAATCTTGTTGGTTCTTTTGCATCCCTCCTAGAGGATGTAACTTGCTTTTAGAAATTTAAAGGAAATAATTTCCTCCTACAATAGTAATTTTAATGCGATTTTTAGCAACATGTATAGCTGTACATTTTCATGTGAGGTTTTAAGATATAGCCATATTATTGGTGCTTATTTTATACTATGAGATTGTGTATGTATATCTTTAATATTTTATTTATATGTATATATGTTAATATTTTATGAGCTATTGGTCCTTTGAAGGATAGAAATATATTTATTGTGCCTAACAACAGTAGGTGTGTCCGATCTGGTAGTTATTTTATATCAATAATAGACATCTTAATCACAGCTAATTTGAGCCGATTGCGGCTCTTGACTATATTGCAAACTACCTCTTTACCGTAAATATAAAACAGAGAGGTGCGGTTTACTATAAGTACCGCATTGGATAATTTCATATACTTAGGATCTACGTAACCATTGAGGTGTGTTTCATTACAAGCACCTTATTGGTCAAGTGACGCAAATGGAACTCCCAGTGTTCGGACACACCTACATACATGCGCGGTGTACATCTGAGGACGCCGTACTGAGTGTTATAAGTTCGTGGCTGTTTGTGTTTTTATTATACACTTATGCACCTGAGGAAACGGTCACGTACAGACCGAGAAACGTTGTGCCATTAAAGTCTTATTCATTTTAAGATTGTAGCCACGAACTTTCATTTACATCACGACTGGTAAAATTTGATTTTGCCACCACATCATCAACTTTTAATTTGCCTTGCTGTTTGACTCCTCTCTGGAGAGCACGGACCGTATCTGTATATTCTGATCTGAGTGGATCTGAAGTCTGTCCCTTTGGAACACAGTCTGCAGCTGAGACCATCAGCGGATCCATCACAACCGGCAGAGAAGAGTGGATTCTCACTACCTCAGTGGAGTGGGAGTTAGCTGGACGACTCTGAGGGTCCAGGAGGCACTTGTGACACTTTTCAAGTGTCCTAAATCCTGTGAGTATATTGATTTACTTGCACTGCGTGTCCCATCCCATTGGTAACCGCACTATGTTGGCGCCTTTTTTTATCTCTTTTTCTATTTAGTCTCTTCCCCTGGGTCACCAACAGGGATCGTTTGAAGAAGCTGCTTGCCACCTGTGATTTGGATATTACGCCTACTATATTTGTATTTAATAGAACTTTGTTTTTGGGACTATCTCATTTATATATCTCCAATATCATTGTGTCCATATTATGACTTATACTGTGTATTTTATTGCTATTACCCCTTTTTCGATAAGGAGGATTTTGTAAGACAATATTAACATACTATCACTTATTGTCCTTAAAGTATCGACCTAGGAGTCACTCCATCTGGTTCCTACTCGGTTCCAGTTTTGTCACTATTGTTTTATGATCGAATTTTTATATATTTTATATTTATATTTATAGAAGATATATGACCGTTGGCGCACTAATTATATTTTTTTTTTATTTTTTTTTATATTTTTTTTATATTAAAAGTTATGTTTACACCTAACACCCTAACATGTACCCCGAGTCTAAACACCCCTAATCTGCTGCCCTCTACACCACCGCCACCTACATTATGTTATTAACCACTAATCTGCTGCCCCAACACAGCCATCACCTACATTATGTTGTTAACCCCTAATCTGCCACCCCCTACACCGCCGACACCTACATTATACTTATTAACCCCTATTCTGCCGTCCCGACACTGCCGACATCTAAATAAAAGTTATTAACCCCTATCCTGCCGCTCCCGGACCCTGCCGCCACATACATTTTACTAATTAACCCCTAATCTGCCACCCCCTACACCACCGCCACCTACATAAAGTTATTAACCTCTATCCTGCCGCTCCCGGAGCCCACCGCAACTGAATAAATGTATTAACTCCTAAACCGCCACTCCCCCACATCGCCATAAACTAAATTAACCTATTAATCCCTAAACCTAACAACCCGTTAACTTTATATTAAATTTTAACTCATTCCTATCTTATAATAAATTTAAACTTACCTTTAAAATTAAATTAAACTAATAACCTATTCTAACTATTATAATAAAATTACATTAAACTATATTAATAATTAACCTACTCTAACTATTATAATAAAATTACATTAAACTATATTAAATTAATAATTAACCTACTCTAACTATTATAATAAAATTACATTAAACTATATTAAATTGATAATTAACCTACTCTAACTATAATAATAAAATTACATTAAACTATATTAAATTAATAATTAATCTAACCTAACTTTTATACTAAAATTACATAAAACTACAAATTAAATTAAATATATTATATATTTAAACACCTAACCCTACTCAAATAAATTAATTCTACACTAAAAAATTACAAAGTTGCAAAAAACTAATGCCTAGATTATGAGTTTTGTTGGTAAAGACCTGCGGTGCTAACAAGCCTTTTTTTTTCCAGTGCACCCTTAAGACAACGCTGCTATTACGAGTTGTCTGAATGGCTGCGTTAGCCTCAGAAAAGTGAGCGTTGAGCCAAATTTAGCTCCACTTCAACCCTCAATACCAGCGTTGCCTACGGTAGCGGTAAGCTGGAAAAACATGCTCATGCACGATTTCCCCATAGGATACAATGGGGCTGAGCTGGCTGAAAAAAAAACTAACCCCTGCAAAAAAGCAGCGTTCAGCTCCTAACGCAGCCCCATTGTTTCCTATGGGGAAACACTTTCTAAGTCTACACCTAACACCCTAACATGAACTCCGAGTCTAAACACCCCTAACCTTACACTTATTAACCCCTAATCTGCCGCCCCCGCTATCGCCGACACCTGCATTATACTATTAACCCCTAATCTGCCTCTACGGACACCGCCGCAACCTACATTATCCCTATGAACCCCTAATCTGCTGTCTCTAACATCGCCGACACCTATATTATATTTATTAACCCCTAATCTGTCCCCCCCCCAACATCGCTGCCACCTACCTACACTTATTAACCCCTAATCTGCCGACCGGACATTGCTGCCACTATAATAAATGTATTAACCCCTAAACCTCCGCACTCCCGCCTCACAAACACTATAATAAATTTTATAAACCCCTAATCTGCCCTCCTTAACATCACCGCCACCTACCTACAATTATTAACCCCTAATCTCCCGGCCCCAACGTCGCTGCTACAATAATAAAGTTATTAACCCGTAAACCTAAATCTAACCCTAACCCTAATACCCCCCTAAATTAAATATAATTTAAATAAAATGAACTAAAATTTCTATCATTAAATAAATTAATCCTATTTAAAACTAAACACTTACTTATAAAATAAACCCTAATATAGCTACAATATAACTAATAGTTACATTGTAGCTATTTTAGGATTTATATATATTTTACAGGCAACTTTGTATTTATTTTAACTAGGTACAATAGCTATTAAATAGTTAATAACTATTTAAAAGCTACCTAGTTAAAATAATTACAAAATTACCTGTAAAATAAATCCTAACCTAAGTTACAAATACTCCTAACACTACACTATCAATAAATCAATTAAATAAATTAACTACAATTATCTAAACTAAAATACAATTCAATAAACTAAACTATAATAAAAAAAAAAGCAAACACTAAATTACAAAAAATAAAAAAATATTACAAGAATTTTAATCTATTTACACCTAATCTAAACCCCCTAATAAAATAAAAAAGCCCCCCCAAAAAATAAAATGCCTTACCCTATACTAAATTACAACGTAATCAGCTCTTTTACCAGCCCTTAGAAGGGCTTTTTGCGGGGCATTGCCCCAAAGTAATCAGCTCTTTTACCTGTAAAAAAAACAAATACAGTACCCCCCAACATTACAACCCACCACCCACACACCCCTACTCTAAAACCACCCGATCCCCCCTTAAAAAAACCTAACACTACCCCCCTGAAGATCACCCTACCTTGAGCTGTCTTCAGCCAGCCGGCCACCGATGGGCCAGAAGTGGACTTCTGGAGCGGCAGAAGTCTTCATCCGATCGGGGCAGAAGAGGTCCTCCAAGCGGCAGATGTCTTCATCCAAGCGGCATCTTCTATCTTCAATCAACCGGAGCGGAGCCATCTTGAATCCAGCCGACGCGGAGCCATCCTCTTCTTCCGATGTCAATGCGAGGTCAATTCTATTGGCTCATCCAATCAGCCAATTGGATTGAACTTCAATCTGATTGGCTGATTAAATCAAACAATCAGATTTTTCCTACCTTAATTCCGATTGGCTGATCAGCCAATCAGAATTTGAGGGACGCCATCTTGGATGACATCATTTAAAGGAACCTTCATTCGGCCTTAGGACATCGGAAGAAGAGGATGGCTCTGCGTTGGCTGGTTTCAAGATGGCTCCGCTCCGGTTGATTGAAGATAGAAGATGCCGCTTGGATGAAGACATCTGCCGCATGGAGGACCTCTTCTGCCCCCGATCGGATGAAGACTTCTGCCGCTCCGGATGTCCACTTCTGGCCCATCGGTGGCCGGTGACGACTCAAGGTAGGATGATCTTCAGGGGGGTAGTGTTAGGTTTTTTAAGGGGGGATCGGGTAGTTTTAGAGTAGGTGGTTTTTTAGTAGTGTGTGGGTGGTGGGTTGTAATGTTGGGGGGGTTATTGTATTTGTTTTTTTACAGGTAAAAGAGCTGATTACTTTGGGGCAATGCCCCGCAAAAAGCCCTTTTAAGGGCTGATAAAAGAGCTGATTACTTTGTAATTTAGTATAGGGTAGGGCATTTTATTTTTTGGGGGGGCTTTTTTATTTTATTAGGGGGTTTAGATTAGGTGTAATTAGATTAAAATTCTTGTAATTTTTTTATTTTTTGTAATTTAGTATTTTTTTTTTATTATAGTTTAGTTTATTGACTAACTTAGGTTAGGATTTATTTTACAGGTAATTTTGTAATTATTTTAACTAGGTAGCTATTAAATAGTTATTAACTATTTAATAGCTATTGTACCTAGTTAAAATAAATACAAAGTTGCCTGTAAAATAAATATAAATCCTAAAATAGCTACAATGTAACTATTAGTTATATTGTAGCTATATTAGGGTTTATTTTATAGGTAAGTATTTAGTTTTAAATAGGATTCATTTATTTAATGATAGTAATTTTAGTTAGTTTTATTTAAATTATATTTAACATAGGGGGGTGTTAGGGTTAGACTTAGGTTTAGGGGTTGCATTTGTTAATGTAGCAGAAAAATGTGAATTTATTATATTTTATTTTGTACACTGCTACCTTGTATTGCAATTGTCTTGATAATATTGTTATACTGTTGAAATTTAAATAAATGATTTTAAAAAAAAAAAGACTTAGGTTTAGGGGTTAATAACTTTATTATAGTAGCGGCGACGTTGGGGTGGGAGATTAGGGGTTAATAATTGTAGGTAGGTGGCGCGATGTTAGGGAGGGCAGATTAGGGGTTAATAAAATTTATTATAGTGTTTGCAAGGCGGGAGTGCGGCGGTTTAGGGGTTAATACATTTATTATAGTGGCGGCGATGTCCGGTCGGCAGATTAGGGGTTAATAAGTGTTGGTAGGTTGCGGCGACGTTGGGGGGGCAGATTAGGGGTTAATAAATATAATATAGGTGTTGGCGATGTTAGGGGCAGCAGATTAGGGGTTCATAGCTATAATGTAGGTGGCGGCGGTGTCCGATCGGCAGGTTAGGGGTTAAATATTTTTATTATAGGCTTTGCGATGTTGGGGGGCCTCAGTTTAGGGGTTCATAGGTAGTTTATGGGTGTTAGTATACTTTGTAGCATTGTAGTTAAGAGCTTTATGTTCCGGCATTAGCCCATAAAACTCTTAACTACTGACTTTTTTTGCGGTTGGAGTCTTGGCGGTAGAGGGTCTACCGCTCACTTCTTCCAAGACTCGTAATACCAGCGTTTAGGCAAATCCCAAAGAAAAGATAGGATACGCAATTGACGTAAGGGGATTTGCGGTAGCCTTGAGTCGCGGAAAAAAAGTGAACGGTAGACCCTTTCCTGCCTGACTCGTAATACCAGCGTTAGATAAAAAGCAGCGTTAGGACCCCTTAACGCTGCTTTTTAAGGCTAACGCAGAACTCATAATCTAGGCGTAAGTTACAAAAAATAGCAAACACTAAGTTACACAAAAAAATAAACACTAAGTTACAAAAAATAAAAAATAAATTATCAAAGCTTTAAACTAATTACACCTAATCTAAGGGCCCTATGAAAATAAAAAAAAAAACAAAATAAAAAAACCCTAACCTACAATAAACTACAAATAGCCCTTAAAAGGGCCTTTTGCAGGGCATTGCCCCAAAGTAATCAGCTCTTTCTATTGGCTGATTGGAATCGCCAATATAATGTGAGCTCAATCCTATTGGCTGATTGGCGCCGGATGGATGAAGATAGAAGATGCCGTCTGGATGAAGACTTCTGCGGGCTTGGATGAAGACTTTGGCCGCATCGTTGAGGACTTCTCCCGGCTTCTTGGAGGATGGTGTTAGTGTTAGGATTTTTTTAAGGGTTTATTGGGTAGGTTTTAGTTTTAGATTAGGACTTGGGCCTGCAATAGAGCTAAATGCCCTTTTAAGGGTAATGCCCATCCAAATGCCCTTTTCAGAGCAATGGGGAGCTTAGGTTTTTTTAGATAGCTTTTTATTTGGGGGGTTGGTTGTGTGGGTGGTGGGTTTTACTGTTGGGGGGGTATTTGTATTTTTTTTTACAGGTATAAGAGCTGATTACTTTTGGGCAATGCCCCACAAAAGGCCCTTTTAAGGGCTATTTGTAGTTTATTGTAGGCTAGGGTTTTTTTTATTTTTTTTGGGGGGGGCTTTTTTATTTTCATATGGCCCTTAGATTAGGTGTAATTAGTTTAAAGCTTTGATAATTTATTTTTTGTAACTTAGTGTTTGTTATTTGTTGTAACTTAGTTAGTTTTTTGTAACTTTGTAATTTTTAGTGTAGAATTAAATTATTTGCTTAGGGTTAGGTGTTTAAATATATCACATAGTTATTTTAATTTGTAGTTTTATGTTATTTTAGTATAAAAGTTAGGTTAGATTAATTATTAATTTAATATAGTTTAATGTAATTTTATTATAATAGTTAGGGTAGGTTAATTATTAATTTAATATAGTTTAATGTAATTTTATTATAATAGTTAACAGGTTGTTAGGTTTAGGGATTAATAGGTTAATTTAGTTTATGGCGATGTGGGGGGCTGGCGGTTTAGGAGTTAATACATTTATTCAGTTGCGGTGGGCTCCGGGAGCGGCAGGATAGAGGTTAATAACTTTATGTAGGTGGCGGTGGTGTAGGGGGTGGCAGATTAGGGGTTAATAAGTAAAATGTAGGTGGCGGCAGGTTCCGGGAGCGGCAGGATAGGGGTTAATAACTTTATGTAGGTTGCGGCGGTATAGGGGGAGGCAGATTAGGGGTTAATAAGTATAATGTAGGTGGCTGTGGGCTCCAGGAGCGGCGGGATAGGGGTTAATAAGCTTATTAGAGTGGCGGTGGGCTCCGGGAGCAGAGGTTTAGGGGTTAATAAGTTTATTTAGTTGCGGTACTTATCAAGCCGTCAACTTACTTGCATTCGTCAGCACCAATACGCTCGCCTGACTTAGCCTAACATTGCTGCCGCGGACCTGAATACGTTCTCTATATTTAACAAAAAAGCTGTCAAAAAGCCACGCACCAAGTACGGGGCGATGAGCAGCGGACTGTTGTTTAACGTAACTTAAATGGGCAAGATTACAAGTCGCGCGTTATGACTTTTCCACACAAGATATGGGCATCTACTTAGATGCCCATATCTTGTGTGGAAAAGTCATAACGCGCGACTTGTAATCTTGCCCATAGGAAGTTACGTTAATACAACACAGAGAATATATAAAAAATTATGTTTATTTTGACATAAGAATGCAGAGAACAACGAAAGTCTTTTTGAAAGGTTTATTGATTAATAAACAAAAGAACAGTTGGTAGTTCAGATTGAAAATCACAGAAACAGCAAGTTTGAACATAGGCCTTATGCAAATCAATTAAGTCCAAAACAAGGTTCAGAATACTTTAAGTAGTTTGCAGTAACTAAGTCCAATAGACACTGGTATTTGAATTGAACAGTAGTTAAAGAGAAATGTGTATATGTGCGCTAACAGCTAAGGGGTACGTTTCTGAGTGTTAATCCAAAGACAAACAATGTCTAAAAAACAGTATTTAATCAATAATATAAATGTATAGTACACCAAATTAATAACGGTATTAAAATAAATCCTCACATATGACCGGTCATCTAAATGTAGTGTAGATAAAAAATAAAAACATAAAACAATTGTAAATAATTGTGAATAATATCCACCTTAAAAGCTACCCATGTAACCAAATTAATAAGATATATATCGTATTAAAAGCTTTCTAAAAGTCCTTAATCAGAGTACACATCAGTTTCCCTTTTTGATATTTAAAAAAATATCTAAAAAATAATTCCACTTATAGCTTTAATTGGGATCCGACCTTAAGGAAGTGTTAGTAGCAAAAAAGTGTTTGCTGGAAGTGTCCCTTGTTGACCCACCAGGGTATAAGCAGACGTATGGATTTGCGGCTTATAGATAATGTTTCAGCATAAAAATGCACAAGTTAAAAAGTCAATTGAAGGAAAGTCCCATTAAAGAACCACACTCACCGGCTGTTACACCTCTGTGTGCATACCTGATTTCATAAAAAGGTTAAGCCGATCCGTTTGTGGCAAGGCACAGGTGTCTGTGCAGCTCCGTGTAGTTGGTGACGTCACTCATTACGTCAGTACTGGGAGAAATAGTTCCGTGATGTCTTAAGTATCCTTACTCTGCGCAGAGTATTCTTGGGTCCGTCGGTGAAAAGTGATCCCTTTTAAGAATCCGGTTTAATCCTCCAAGTGGGCTTTTCACTTTCAAAATTTACAGCTTGTCTTGCTATCATCATTACAGCTTGTCTTGCTACCATAAACGCGTTTCACCATTAACAATGGCTTTATCAATATGGTTCTGAATGATTTGCAGTGTCCTTATAAATGTATGCTTGATAGTTGATTGGTTGGACATAACAACCCGTTTTTTTGTTAGCTCCTTAATAAAGGTGGAAGTGTTTTAAGGTGGACTGGCTGATTCATCTTATAAAAAGTCACTGTGTACTTTCATTACCGATATATGAATAGAAAACTGGTATATTTAACATCATTAACCGTTATATTGGCAAAAAATGTCTATAGTTAAAACAGCAACTAATCCTGGTAAAATTAAAATCAATAAGATATGTACAATAAATGGTATCACAAAAATATTATTGGAAAAGGTATTATTAAAAAAGAAGTCTGTCTTGAATCATGTGTGATATATTGTAATATATATGATCTAGACACTCTAAAGTCAAAATTGGTTAAAAATTATGCATCAAAATTTGATGTTAAATCAATATTAAGCCTAATAACTTTTTTCTATCTATGGATACTGTATATATCTGAATATCCTGATCCCTGATTAAGGACTTTTAGAAAGCTTGTAATACAATATATATCTTATTAATTTGGTTACATGGGTAACTTTTAAGGTGGATATTATTCGCAATTATTTACAATTGTTTTATGTTTTTATTTTTTATCTACACTACATTTAGATGACCGGTCATATGTGAGAATTTATTTTAATACCGTTATTAATTTGGTGTACTATACATTTATATTATTGATTAAATACTGTTTTTGAGACATTGTTTGTCTTTGGATTAACACTCAGAAACTTACCCCTTAGCTGTTAGCGCACATATACACATTTCTCTTTAACTACATTTGTCCTATTTCTTTCTGTTTTATGGGAGCAGAATAGTGTATGTGCAGGGGCACGATTTGTGCACCATTTTTACCCCCTTTTTTCTTATACTTACTTTTTCCCATTTTAAGTGGTTGCAGCATATCATATATATATATAATTTATAAAATAAGTATTTATATTTTTTACATTTCCTAGTTTATTATTTTCATTGAAGGAACAATTACTAACTAACATACGCCTAGATTTAGAGTTTTGTCGGTAAAGACCCGCGTAGCTAACGCTGCTTTTTTTCCAGCACACCCTTAAGACAATGCTGGTATTTAGAGTTGTCTGAGGGGCTGCGTTAGGCTCCAAAAAGGGTGCGTTGAGCCTAATTTACTGCCACTTCAACCCTCAATACCAGCGTTGCTTACGATAGCGGCTAGCTGGAAAAACGTGCTCGTGCACGATTCCCCCATAGGAAACAATGGGGCAGTTTGGGCAGAAAAAAAACCTAACACCTGCAAAAAAGCAGCGTTAAGCTCCTAACGCAGCCCCATTGTTTCCTATGGGGAAACAGTTTCTAAGTCTGCACCTAACACCCTAACATGTACCCCGAGTCTAAACACCCCTAACCTTACACTTATTAACGCCTAATCTGCCGCCCCCGCTATGGCTGACACCTGCATTACACAATTAACCCCTAATCTGCCGTTCCGGACACCGCCGCAACCTACATTATACCTATGTGCCCCCAACATCGCCGACACCTACATAATATTTATTAACCCCTAATCTGCCCCCCCCCAACATCGCTGCTACCTACTTACACTTATTAACCCCTAATCTGCCGACCGGAGCTCACCGCTACTCTAATAAATGTATTAACCCCTAAAGCTAAATCTAACCCTAACCCTAACACCCCCTAAATTAAATATAATTTAAATCTAACAAAATAAATTAACTCTAATTAACTAAAATATTCCTATTTAAAACTAAATACTTACCTGTAAAATAAACCTTAATATAGCTACAATATAACGAATAATTATATTGTAGCTATTTTAGGATTTATATTTATTTTACAGGCAACTTTGTATTTATTTTAACTAGGTACAATAGCTATTAAATAGTTATTTACTATTTAATAGCTACCTAGTTAGAATAATTACCAAATGACCTGTAAAATAAATCCTAACCTAAGTTACAATTAAACCTAACACTACACTATCAATAAATAAATTAAATAAATTAACTACAAGTACCTACAATTACCTACAATTAAATAAACTAAACTAAATTACAAAAACCCCCCCACTAAATTACATAGTAACATAGTAACATAGTAACATAGTAGATAAGGTTGAAAAAAGACTGAAGTCCATCGAGTTCAACCTATACAAATCTAAAATACTTACAAAAAGCTCCAGTTAAGCTTAAATAACCCCATTAAAATGTGACCCATTTAATACTAGCAAACATATCCATGAATTTTGTTTATATACAGAAATTTATCCAGACTATTTTTAAATGTATCTATGGTATTGGCATTCACTACCTCCTTTGGTAATGAGTTCCACAATTTTATTGCTCTTACAGTGAAAAAACGTTTCCGTTGCAGGAGATTAAATCTCCTTTCCTCCAACCTTAAATTATGACCTCTTGTCAGAACCAATTTTCTTGGAATAAAAAGAGCTTCTGCCATCTCTGTATATGGGCCTTGAATATATTTATATAAAGTAATCATGTCACCTCTCAAGCGCCTTTTTTTCTAAAGAGAACAGACTCAGTTTGGCTAGCCTCTCCTCATAGGTTAATTTCTCCAATCCCCTTATTAGCTTTGTGGCCCTTCTCTGAACTTTTTCTAGTTCTGCAATATCTTTTTTAGCAATCGGTCCCCAGAACTGCACTCCAAACTCAAGGTGAGGTCTTACCAGGGCTTTATATAATGACAGAATTATGCTTTCCTCCCTTGAATCCCTTGAATCAATGCCTCTTTTAATACATGCTAGTATCTTAAAAAATAAAAAAAGATTACAAGAATTTTAAGCTAATTACACCTACTCTAAGCCCCCTAATAAAATAACAAAGCCCCCCAAAATAAAAAAATTCCCTACCCTAATCTAAATTTAAAAAGTTAACAGCTCTATTACCTTACCAGCCCTTAAAAGGGCTTTTTGCGGGCATGCCCCAAAGAAATCAGCTCTTTTGCCTGTAAAAAAACCCACAATACCACCCCCCAACATTACAACCCACCACCCACATACCCCTACTCTAACCCAACCCCCCCTTAAATAAACCTAACACTACCCCCCTGAAGATCTCTGTTCTGATCAGCCAATAGAATGCAAGATCAATCTGATTGGCTGATTGGATCAGTCAATCCGATTGAACTTGAATCTGATTTTTTTTTTTTTTTAATCAGATTTTTCCTACCTTAATTCCGATTGGCAGAATCCTATCAGCCAATCAGAATTCGAGGGACGCCATCTTGGATGACGTCACTTAAAGGAACCTTCATTCGTCGTCTAGTCGTCGTGCAGGAAGGATGTTCCGCGCCGGAGGTCTTGAAGATGGAGCCGCTCCTCGTCGGATGGATGAAGATAGAAGATGCCGCTTGGATGAAGATGTCTGCCGGTCTGGATGTCCTCTTCTGCCCGGATAGGATTAAGACTTCTTCCGGTCTGGATGTCCTCTTCTGGTCCATCGGATGAAGACTTCGGCCCGGTTGGGTGAAGACGACTCAAGGTAGGAAGATCTTCAGGGGGGTAGTGTTAGGTTTATTTAAGGGGGGTTTGGGTTAGAGTAGGGGTATGTGGGTTGTTATGTTGGGGGTGGTATTGTGTGTTTTTTTACAGGCAAAAGAGCTGATTTCTTTGGGGCATGCCCCGCAAAAAGCCCTTTTAAGGGCTGGTAAGGTAATAGAGCTGTTAAGTTTTTAAATTTAGATTAGGGTAGGGAAATTTTTTTATTTTGGGGGGCTTTGTTATTTTATTAGGGGGCTTAGAGTAGGTGTAATTAGCTTAAAATTCTTGTAATCTTTTTTTATTTTTTGTAATTTAGTGTTTGTTTTTTTTGTAATTTAGTTTAGTTTATTTAATTGTAGGTAATTGTAGGTACTTATAGTTAATTTATTTAATTTATTTATTGATAGTGTAGTGTTAGGTTTAATTGTAACTTAGGTTAGGATTTATTTTACAGGTAATTTTGTAATTATTTTAACTAGGTAGCTATTAAATAGTAAATAACTATTTAATAGCTATTGTACCTAGTTAAAATAAATACAAAGTTGCCTGTAAAATAAATATAAATCCTAAAATAGCTACAATATAATTATTCGTTATATTGTAGCTATATTAAGGTTTAATTTACAGGTAAGTATTTAGTTTTAAATAGGAATACTTTAGTTAATTAGAGTTAATTTATTTCGTTAGATTAAAATTATATTTAACTTAGGGGGGTGTTATGGTTAGGGTTAGACATAGCTTTAGGGGTTAATACATTTATTAGAGTAGTGGCGAGCTCCGGTCGGCTGATTAGGGGTTAATAAGTGTAGGTAGGTAGCGGCGACATTGGGGGGGGGCAGATTAGGGGTTAATAAATATTATGTAGGTGTCGGCGATGTTAGGGGCAGCATATTAGGGGTTCATAGGGATAATGTAGGTGGCGGCGATGTGCGGTCGGCAGATTAGGGGTTAAAATTTTTTATTAGAGTGGCGGTGATGAGGGGGGCCTCGGTTTAGGGGTACATAGGTAGTTTATGGGTGTTAGTGTACTTTAGAGCACAGTAGTTAAGAGCTTTATAAACCGGCGTTAGCCCATAAAGCTCTTAACTACTGACTTTTTTCTGCGGATGGAGTCTTGTCGGTATAGGGTGTACCACTCACTTCAGACTCTAAATACCAGCGTTAGGAAGATCCCATTGAAAAGATAGGATACGCAATTGGCGTAAGGGGATCTGCGGTATGGAAAAGTCGCGGCTTGGAAGTGAGTGTTAGACCCTTTCCTGGCTGACTCTAAATACCAGCGGATGGCCAAAAGCAGCGTTAGGAGCCCTTAACGCTGCTTTTGACGGCTAACGCCAAACTCTAAATCTAGGCGATAGTCTCAGAGAATAATATCAATTGTAATATTAACACCACAGACCTAGGAGAATTAATGTTTAGTTTAGAAAACTTACTGGTCAAAGAATTAAAACAAAATACTGAACTTATATTCTTAGAGAAATACACAACTACTAAGATGATACCGAGAGGTCTGAGATTAGAAAAGAAATGCACTTTTGAACTCAATGATGAACATAAAAATGAATGGTTTGATATCTTGGAAAAAGCATCTTTTGGGTTAATTGAGGTTATTAAGAAATCTAGGACATTGAGTCAATCATTGATAAACTCAATGAGACTTATAAAAATATACAGTCAGTAAAATGGCGTAAATTCAATAGGGATCAACAAGATTACTATAAAAACATCACATCCACTGAGGCACTTGATAAGACTAATTTAGAAAGATCAAAAAATTCAGAGGCAAGCAAGAACGTCCATAATACTGATAATAAAGTGACAATATATAATACACGCACTCACCCAGAAGGGAGATTTAATAATAGAGGACAGACAGAAAGATTATGACTTGAAACAAAGACACAGAGGATGGTATCATAGGGATAATGAACAAGATACATATAATGGAGGAAAATACAGGGAAGACACTCTATATTCCCGGAATGGAGGAAATAGATATAGGTTTAATCACACAGAATGGACACAGAGGAACAACAATGATCAATTTTTCCCGGAACAGACACGATATTCACATGAAAACAGAAGTAATAATGTTTGGCAGGAGAACAAAGATCACAATGATGAACACCATAGAAATAACCACAGAACTGAAAATAGGAATGAGAATAGATACTATTCTAGTAGACCTACACATGATACATATGAACATTATAGGGAATATCTCAATAGGGATAATAGTAATTACATGTCATGGTGCCAGGAATCAGACTGAGATGAGAAGTGCAAAATAATCACACCTTTATTAATAGCAAAAAATAATAAAAAGTCCACAAGTCAAATAACAAGCCAGGAATCAAAACCAGAGCTGGTAGTCAGACGAGCCGAGTCAGGAGCCAAAGCGAATAGTCAGACGAGCCGAAATCAGGAACAAGGAAAACAGCAGAGTCAGGAACAATGCAGGGATCAGAAACCAGGAAGGACGTCAGGCAGCCAGGTAAAACACAGGAACTCTCACAAACAGGTCTGAGATAACGCAAAGGCAAAGCATACTGAACAGAGGCCCTTTTAATAATAATAAGTGATGACATCACAATTCTGAGACTGCATCCTGTCTCACATGGATGATGCACACCAGTCTGGCCATAAAAAGAAGTGCAGGAATTGAGCAGAATCCCCCACAATGCATAGTCAGGAAGAGAGGTGAGTAAAATGGCTGCCAGCAGCACATGGCAAACACAACAGGGAAAAAACCCTAACAGTACCCTCCCCTGTGGGAGGACAAAAGGCTTATTGGGGAAACGGGCATGGAAGGTACGGAGGAGGGCAGGAGCATGAACATCAGAGGAGGGAACCCAAGAACACTCCTCCGGACCGTAGCCCCTCCAGTGAACCAAATACTGTACACGGCCCCTGGACATACGAGAGTAAATAATGCTGCTGACCTCATACTCCTCATGGTTGTCAACAAAGATAGGACGGGGACGAGGCAACACAGTGGTAAACCGATTACAAACCAATGGTTTTAAGAGGGAGACATGAAAAACATTGGAGATGCGCATAGCAGGAGCAAGGTCAAGAGCGTAGGCCACAGGAATAACCCGTCGGAGTATTCAAAAAGGACCAACATAACGGGGAGCCAATTTATTGGAAGGCACACAAAGGTTCAAGTTGCGGGAGGACAGCAAAACTCTCTCACCAACCTGGTAGGAATGTGCGGGCAGACGCTTACGATCAGCCTGGAACTTTTGGCACTGCATAGAATGATGAAGGCAATCCTGAATCTGCACCCACGTGGAACGGAGTTGCCGGAGATACTCCTCCAAAGCCGGAATACCCTGAGACATGAATGAATCGGGCAACAAGGATGGTTGAAACCCATAATTCGCCATGAACGGGGATATCTTGGAGGAAGCATTAATAGCACTATTACGAGCAAACTCTGCCCAAGGTAACAGTTCAGACCAATTATTGTGGTGATCTGAGACATAGCAATGGAGGAACTGTTCCAGAGCTTGATTAGACCGTTCTGCAGCCCCATTGGATTGAGGGTGATATGCAGAGGAGAAGGAAAGCTGGATCCCCATTTGAGCACAATAGGAACGCCAAAATCTGGAGACAAACTGGCCACCCCGGTCCGACACTATCTCCTTGGGTAACCCATGTAAACGGAAGACCTCCCGGGCAAAAATTGAAACAAGCTCCTGAGCGGTAGGCAGCTTCATCAAGGGAATGCAATGTGACATTTTAGAAAAATGGTCAACCACCATAACAGTATTGCCATTGGAAACAGGGAGCTCGACAATGAAGTCCATGGAAAGATGTGTCCAAGGACGCTCACCATTAGCAATAGGTTGAAGAAGACCCACAGGAAGACGTCGAGGAGTCTTATTCTGTGCACAAACTGAGCAGGAGGCAACATACGCAGCAACATCAGAACGAAGACCTGGCCACCAGAATTGTCGAGTGACAGACCAAATCATTTGGTTCTTGCCTGGGTGACCTGCGGCTTTAGGATAGTGGTAAGTGTGCAAAAGTTTAGTTCGAAGATTCTCAGGAACAAAACACTTACCACTAGGTTTCTCAGGAGGTGCATTGGTTTGTGCAGCCAGGATCTCCTCCCCCAAGGGAGAAGTCAAATTAGTACGTATGGTAGCCAAAATATGGTCAGGAGGTATAACAGGATTAGGTGCAGACTCCTCCTTGGACAGAAGCGAAAATTGTCGAGAGAGGGCATCAGCCCTAACATTCTTACTACCAGGCAGGTAGGAGACCACATAATTAATCCGAGACAAAAATAGCGCCCATCTGGCCTGTCAGGGCGACAAACGTTTTGCTTCAGATAGATAAGTTAAATTCTTTTGGTCAGTAAGAATGAGCACTGGCACGCTAGTACCCTTGAGAAGATGTCTCCCTTCTTTAAGTACCAAATAATCACATCTGTATTAATAGCAAAAAATAATAAAAAGTCCACAAGTCAAATAACAAGCCAGGAATCAAAACCAGAGCTGGTAGTCAGACGAGCCAAGTCAGGAGCCAAAGTGAATAGTCAGACGAGCCGGAATCAGGAACAAGGAAAACAGCAGAGTCAGGAACAAGCCAGGGATCAGAAACTAGGAAGGACGTCAGGCAGCCAGGTAAAACACAGGAACTCTCACAAACAGGTCTGAGACAACGCAAAGGCAAAGCATACTGAACAGAGGCCCTTTTAATAATAAGTGATGCCATCACAATTCTGAGACTGCATCCTGTCTCACATGGATGATGCACACCAGTCTGGCCATAAAAGGAAGTGCAGGAATTGAGCAGCATCCCCCACAATGCACCATAGTCAGGAAGAGAGGTGAGTAAAATGGCTGCCAGCAGCACATGGCAAACACAACAGGGAAAAAACCCGGACATTACCACAGGGATCAAGGAAATTATTTTACTGGAAATAGACAAAAACATTTGAAGAAGAAAGAATTGTCTATCCCCTTAAGGAATAGATTTAATCCGATAGAAACACTTAATGATATAACCGATGAAGCACAGAATGAAAATGACATGGTCTATTTGACCAAGCACCTCTTGGGATTTTTTAGGGGTAGATCAAAGAAAAACACGCACAAAAAGAAGCCTAGAGGAGTTAGAGGAAGTAGAAGGAGACAGGAACGCACAATCCAAAAAGAAATGGAAATAGAGAAAACAGGCATATTTAATCTTAGCCAGAAAACACTTTAGAAGATGAGAATAAAGTTTTAAAGTTAGGTCTTACTTTTGCACCAACGACAAAATTGAACAAATTTGAAACGCATATTCATATCAAACAATTTGTCAGACAACTGACCCTAAAGAGACATATTTTATCAAAAATCCACTGGAAAAACAAATTTGTATGACAAGGGACACTCCAAATGAAATCCCTTACACCAATCTCAAACCAAAATTCAAATTTTATCCTTGTTATAGCAAAGGAAGTAATATTGAAGTTTTTGAAAGGTTAGTTTCATTAGAGGTGTCCAAATTGAACACTGAAGATAACAGTAAAATTAAATATAATATGACAAAAAAAGAAAGAGATATCCTTGTTCATCTTAAAAAAGATAAGGATATCACTATCAAACTGGTCGATAAGGGCAGAGGGTTGGTCATTATTGACACAGCGAAGTATATAACAGAGGCTAAACGTCTCCTGAATGATACAGACACATACAAAAAATTGAAACTAAATCCTATGAAAAATATCAGTACAAAATTACTCAGTATTTTAAAGAGAGCTAAAGATGATAGTTTAATTAACATTAAAGAATTTAATTTTATATATCAAAAACATCCCAAAATGGCTATGTTCTATTTCTTGCCAAAAATCCACAAGAAATTAGTAGATCAACCAGGACGCCCAATAATATCAGGGATATCCTCTATATGATCCAACCTCTCTCTATATGTAGACACACAACTGCAAGGTTATGTACCCTCATATCTTAAAGACACCACAGAAGTTTTAAATTTACTTGAAAACCTTGAATGGCAGGAAGATTATATATTAGCCACAAGCGATGTCAGCTCTGTCTACACGAGCATAAAACACGATAAAGGCATTGCTGCTATCGATTGGTTTCTCAAAAGTGAAAATACCACTCAATATAAACATAATCAGTTCATTTTGGAATGCATCGAATTCATCCTTACCAGTAATGTATTTGCATTTAATGACAATCTATATTTGCAGGTCCAAGGAACCACGATGGGCACGAGGTTTGCTCCCAAACTATGCCAACCTATTTATGGGTAAATGGGAACATCATTTTTTCCAAGGGCATAGACTGGGAGTAAGCCTCATGCTATTCAAATTTTACATTGATGATATTATAATTGCGTGGAGAGGCAGTGAAGAAAGTTTGATATCTTTTTTTGAAGATATGAATTGCAATGATCTAAATTTGAAATTCACATATTCCCTGAGCAAACAGATGATAACATTTCTTGATTTAGATATATTCATAGAAAAGGGGGAACTAAATACCAAAAATCATTCAAAACAATAGATGCAAATAATTATATTCCAACACTTAGTTGTCATTTGAAACGTTGGATAAATAACATTCCCAAAGGACAGTTCCTTAGAATAAGGCGCAATTGTTCCAAACTATCTGACTTTGACTCCCAAGTAGAGATCTTGGAAAGTAGATTTTTACAAAAAGGAAATAATCCAGAGGCTCTTAAGACAACTATTACTAAAGTTAGAAATATAGAAAGAAAAGAGATGCTTGCCAAAACACTTAAAACGGAAATCACTACCAAAGAGGTCTTAAAAGTGCCATTTGTCACTAACTATAATTGTCATCACAAACATCTAACAAAGATATTTAATAAACATTGGAATTTGATTAAATCAGACCCTATTATAGGGGATTTAATATCTGAATACCCTACTATCATTTATAGGAAAGCTACAAATATTAAAAGTATCCTTGCACCTAGTGATTTCAAGAAAAAAACACAACAAAAAATACATGATAGAGATTTACTAGGGAACAAATTGTGCGGGTATTTCCCCTGTTATAGCTGTAAAGACTGCCAACATAGCACTAAATGCAGAGGGTATTCGTCCACAAATACAGGCAAACAATATAAGATCAAGGATACGATCAGATGTAGCGATAAGGGGATAATATATCTAATCCAATGTTCATGTGGGAAGCAGTACCTAGGAGAGACCTCTAGGACCCTGCGTACTAGAATAAGAGAGCACCTCAATCTAATCAAGAAAGGAGATCAAGAACAGGGTCGGACTGGAAATAACATGTCACTGAAATCTGGTTAGACGCTGAATAAAATAGCCTAAGCAAGAGAAGCAAAATTAACCAAAATGTGATAGCAAAAGATTTTAAAGTAGCAGCAGAAGAAAAGGAGAGAGAAATAATTATAAGATATAAAAACAAAACAAACTGAGTAGTAATACAGAAACAGTTCATTATGTACCAGTCACTATGATTTGTATGCAGAGGAAGACAGAGAAGAAAAAAAAGTTCTAAGTAAAACACTGTTAGCTTATTTTAAACAAAATGACCTAACCGAGTTATAAAATTGGTGAAATTAAATGTCACAGTTATATAGGTATCTATAACCTAAGCAATATATACAATATATGGGAGACTGCACTAAATTGTATCAAGATTAAAGTGTTTTATATCAAAAATATGATAGCAAAATAATTTAAAGCAGCGGAAGCAGAGGGAAAAAAAGGATCATAAATCAAACAAACAAACAATTACTAATAATTTACTGTTATTTAGCGGGCGACGCTGCATATCAGATGGGGCCCAGGATATATATATATATATATATATATATATATATATATATATATATATATATATATATATATATATATATATATATATATATATAAAACAACAATTTGCTCCTAGCAAAGATTTTTTTTCAGCAATGCAAATTTTTACTTTTTGTTACTCAAACAAAGGTTACACATTGTTTTGTATTCCTTAAAAACCTCATTAAAAAGCTGACTGAAATATAACAATACCCACAAAAGAGCAACATATATCCCCAACAGGTTACCTTGTATTTTTACTGCCCACTATTGTATATATATATTTTTTTTAAATGCAGTAAACAAGAAGCTTCTACCAATGGTTGTTTAAAATGCAATGTTTTAGCTTTGTTAAACAAACAAAGGTTACACCTTGTGTTGTATTCAATACAAACTTAATTAAAAAAATCTGAACCATCTGCTCACAAATATTCAAACAATGTAATAAGAATTAGGAAAAACAAGATAAATTGAAAAAGAGAGGGAAAAAGAAAATACATAAAAAAAAATAAAGAAATTACAAAGTCTTAAATAACTTTTAGCTTCTACTTAAGCTTAGCATATACCCCAAGAGTTAAGCTATGTGTTAAAAAAAATCAAAGCAAATAATGAAATATAGATGATTAGAGTTGTTTATGCTTTAAACTGCTGATGGCTTAGCATATTCCCCAAGTTGTATTTTCCTAAATTTAAGTTCTACACAAATTCCATACAATCTGTAACATTTCCTCACAAAAGTGAACATTCAAACAAAACCAAATTTAAATTGTACTAGGCTATGGCCTAGATTTGGAGTTCGGCGTTAGCCGTGAAAACCAGCGTTAGAGGCTCCTAACGCAGGTTTCTTACGGACTCCGGTATTTAGAGTTCAGTTACCGACACTCAAAAATCACCTAACGCTCAAATTTCTACCGACACCTCAGAACCAGTAGTAAACCTATACCGACAAAAAAAAAGATCCACGAATCACAAAACAAATATTACACAAAGTACACTTACACTCATACAAACACGACACTATATTTATTTTTCGGATTTAATAATTTTTCTTCAAAATACAAAGGATTAAAGTTGCGAGATCTCGGGTGTTAGAAAAAAAACAACACAAATCCATTTTCCCATTGACTTACATTGACACACGGGAAAAGACCCTCATATACCTACATCTAACTAATAACATTATCACAAACATACACTCATCAATGCATACAAACAATATACACCACATGACATACACAAAATATTTATTTATCACAAAAAGGACACGATTTAGTTACTTTTTCACAAAAGCTCATGACGTCATTCACTTTACGAGGAAAACCAGTCTTAGAAAAAAAACAAGAACAAATTTTAGAGCCTCCATTGACTTCTATTGGGAAGACGTGCTCGTGCACGCGAAACCCTCATTTCCCTAACGCACGCAAATAGCGTAGACAGAAAAACTCCAAATACCAGCGCTAGAAAAGACATGATTTCATGCGTTAGACACAGCTATGATAAATAGATCAAGAAATGACTATTTCCCTATGGTGGATTTATGGATTTTACTGTTTGAATATTCACAACACCATTAAATTGTTTCAGACTTTTATATTACATCAACTACAAATCAACATCACTAGTAACAACATTTTTGTTTTAAAAATATTACATTTAAACGGACACAAAAATAATGTCAACTTTTCAGGATTCACAAACACTACACAATGGGAAACAATTCTCATTTACCTTTATTATTGCATTTCAGTTATTCAACTCATATGCTTGCAGCAACAGCATATCTACATAGGCTTAACACATGATCACTCATGGATGCACATACATTACTTTTAACATTCACTCATACATGTGCATTCAAATTATGGGGGAAAAACACATTACATTCTCTTGAGGAATCACAAAACACAACACATGGATTTTACTGTACTTTTAACATCATGATTCCATCACCAGAAACCATTAGGAATTACGTACAACAAGAACATCATTACACCAGATTACAGATGTCACTTTATGGGAAGGAACAACAATGCCAGACCGCTATATAGAAGTCAGCATATGTGGGACACAATCACAATATATACGTACATGTACATAACACGCATCACCCATCACGCAACCACAAAGCACACATTTAGATTTTATTCAGCACATAATAACAATGTAGTCAAATACAACAACACAATGAGGATTTCAGAACTACATAGGCAGGTTAATAATATCATGACGTCATTAGAAGATTCAACCATACACATCACAGATTCACCACTGTACCGCCCCTTTCTGAACTTTAACACTCAATACTACAATGCAACATATACGTAAACAACAGTTTGGAACAGCATTATTAGGGCGATTTCAATGGGACAATTAATAAATATTGTCAGATCGCAAATCACTTATATATATAATACTACAGATGACAGCCGGAAGTTATTCAGTATTAGTGCGATTTTAAAGGGACGCATACAATATTGACATCTCGGCAATCACTTATATATATAATACTACAGATGACAGCCGGAAGTTATTCAGTATTAGTGCGATTTTAATGGGATGCATACAATATTGACAGCTCAGCAATCACTTATATATACAATACTACAGATGGCAGACGGAAGTTATTCAGTATTAGTGCGATTTTAAAGGGACGCATACAATATTGACAGCTCGGCAATCACTTATATATACACAATACTACAGATGACAGCCGGAAGTTATTCAGTATTATTGCGATTTTAAAGGGACGCATACAATATTGACAGCTCGGCAATCATTTATATATACAATACTACAGATGGCAGACGGGAATTTCGGAATTATTATTGCGATTTGAAAGGGACGCATACAATATTGACAGCTCGGCAATCACTTATATATACAATACTACAGATGGCAGACGGGAATTTCGGAATTATTATTGCGATTTGAAAGGGACGCATACAATATTGACAGCTCGGCAATCACTTATATATACAATACTACAGATGGCAGACGGGAAGTTCGGAATTATTATTGCGATTTGAAAGGGACGCATACAGTATTGACAGCTCGGCAATCACTTATATATACAATACTACAGATGGCAGACGGGAATTTCGGAATTATTATTGCGATTTGAAAGGGACGCATACAATATTGACAGCTCGGCAATCATTTATATATACAATACTACAGATGGCAGACGGGAAGTTCGGAATTATTATTGCGATTTTAAAGGGACGCGTACAATATTGACAGCTCGGAAATCACTTATATATACAATACTACAGATGGCAGATGTTACTTTATCGTTTACAAACAATATTGCAGCAACATTGATCGATCACATTCGATGCACATTATACACAACTATGCACTTTCATTCATGTTAGCCTGGACGTGTGCTTGTTACTATAAGATCGCGTTTAAGAAATATTGATTACGCATATGAACAAACATTACAAACATGCACTGTATGTGTGATATTTGACACTTTCACATTGAGATTCATTGTTTGAAAATAACATTTCAGCAAACAACAAATAAACGCCCACTGTGAAAGCATTCGCGCCGCTCACATACAAACAGGTGAATACAATCAGCAATCATTACAAACTCACTACCATTGGACTAATTGTACTATAAATCCCCCAAACAACATGGCCAATGCATCACTTGTGATCCACATCAGATTAAGTGCTTACCTTGTTACGCTGTTTTGAAAGATGGATGACGATGACATGGTAGACGCTGCTGATGCTGCTATTGGCGAACTAGCTGTTGGTCGAATCAGGCAGCCTTGGCGGCTCAGACTGAGACGAAGGGGTCGTCTGGTTCGAGGTCCTCGTGTCTACAGGGTGAGACCCACCTTGGAAAACATGAGCGACTTTGAGGTTTATGATAAGTATCGGCTCGATCGCGAACAGCTCATTGGCCTTTACGATCTTCTTAAACCTCATTTGGAGCCACGTATAAGAATAAGGACTGCTGTTCCCGCCATGAGTAAGATGCTAAGCTGTCTATACGTCCTGGCCTCCGGGAGTTTTCAATCCGGAGAACTGTACATGCATGGCCTGGCTCAAGGTACATTCTCTGGGGTGTTTGATAACTTTCTGGACGCCATGGTACGTATCAGTAAGCAATACATAGGATTCCCACAGAATGATGGTGATTGGAGGCGCCTGAAGCGGGAATTCTTTGATATTGCTCAATTGCCCAATGTCTTGGGAGCCATAGATTGTACCCACATTGTGCTGCGTGCTCCAATTGATGACTCGCCCTTCAGAAATCGCAAACATTTTCATAGCTTCAACGTGCAGTATGTTTGTGACGCACAGATGAGGATTATGCATGTGTGTGCGAATTTTGGAGGGGCTTGTCATGATGCCCGCATCCTCTCTCTGTCGTCCCTGTGGAGACAGTTTGAGGAAAGACAAATGCCCCCTGGTTATCTCGTTGGTGAGTATTTGTGCACAACATGGTTAATTAGTTTGACAATTGCCACTGTAGTTTTACAATGTTAGCGTAATGTTCAGCTATAGGATGCAATTTAACCATATATTTTCCCCCCGCTAATGTCTACTTTTAGTTCAATGCAGATATGTAGCATGTGTTACCTTAAATGCTCAGATAGAGAATGTAATGTAACCATGTAGTTAGCATTTTACACAAGCCTTGATTTAGGAGAAATACGCATATGTAGCATGTCTTAGCTGAAATGGGAAGATATTAGCTAATGCAATTTAACCATGTCATTGTCTCTTTCCGCAAATGTCTTTTAGTTCAATGCAGATATGTAGCATGTCTTACCTTAAATGCTCAGATAGAGAATGTAATGTAACCATGTAGTTAGCATTTTACACAAGCCTTGATTTAGGAGAAATACGCATATGTAGCATGTCTTAGCTGAAATGGGAAGATATTAGCTAATGCAATTTAACCATGTCATTGTCTCTTTCCGCAAATGTCTTTTAGTTCAATGCAGATATGTAGCATGTCTTACCTTAAATGCTCAGATAGAGAATGTAATGTAACCATGTAGTTAGCATTTTACACAAGCCTTGATTTAGGAGAAATACGCATATGTAGCATGTCTTAGCTGAAATGGGAAGATATTAGCTAATGCAATTTAACCATGTCATTGTCTCTTTCCGCAAATGTCTTTTAGTTCAATGCAGATATGTAGCATGTCTTACCTTAAATGCTCAGATAGAGAATGTAATGTAACCATGTGGTTAGCATTTTACACAAGCCTTGATTTAGGAGAAATACGCATATGTAGCATGTCTTAGCTGAAATGGGAAGATATTAGCTAATGCAATTTAACCATGTCATTGTCTCTTTCCGCAAATGTCTTTTAGTTCAATGCAGATATGTAGCATGTCTTACCTTAAATGCTCAGATAGAGAATGTAATGTAACCATGTAGTTAGCATTTTACACAAGCCTTGATTTAGGAGAAATACGCATATGTAGCATGTCTTAGCTGAAATGGGAAGATATTAGCTAATGCAATTTAACCATGTTATTGTCTCTTTCCGCAAATGTCTTTTAGTTCAATGCAGATATGTAGCATGTCTTACCTTAAATGCTCAGATAGAGAATGTAATGTAACCATGTAGTTAGCATTTTACACAAGGCTTGATTTAGGAGAAATACGCATATGTAGCATGTCTTAGCTGAAATGGGAAGATATTAGCTAATGCAATTTAACCATGTCATTGTCTCTTTCAGCAAATGTCTTTTAGTTCAATGCAGATATGTAGCATGTCTTACCTTAAATGCTCAGATAGAGAATGTAATGTAACCATGTAGTTAGCATTTTACACAAGGCTTGATTTAGGAGAAATACGCATATGTAGCATGTCTTAGCTGAAATGGGAAGATAGAGAATAATATTGAACTAGATATTTTAAAGTTAAAATAAACATTTGTTAATGGATTATCGTGTACAAAACTTTTTTTGTTCTGTTCATAATTTATAGGTGATTCTGGGTACATGAGCCGGCCTTGGCTCATTACCCCCTTGCGTAGCCCGACTGATGTGTCTGAGGAGCGCTACAATAGGGCTCATAAGAGAACCAGGGCGGTGGTTGAACGGATGTTCGGGCTCCTGAAGATGAGGTTCAGGTGCCTGGACAGGTCGGGAGGAGCCCTCCAGTACAACCCAAAGAAGGTGGCTAAGATCGTTGTAGCCTGTAGCGTCATGCATAATATTGCACAGCGGGCTGGGATACTGCAGGCCGTCCGGCCGGACAGAAACCTCCTCAGAGATGAGGAGGATGATCCTGTTCTAGAGGGGCCATTCCGGGACGAGGGGCTCAATGTCAGAGCAGACATCATCAACCGCAACTTTAGACGGTAAAGAATAGAAGTTAGACTGGAGTATTATCAATAGATGTGAACTCTAGGGAAATGACAAGTAGAGAATTGTGCAAACATGTTAGGATTGTTCATCAAATGCTAAAAATGTGTTTCATTTATTAATATAGGTGATGCTCTGGCCATTGGGTCCTGTAGCGAGTCTTTGCCACCTGGTTTTTAAAGAGGACATCAGCTGGTAAGTATAAATGTCTGGACTGTTGCTGGCATGAATTGTACACAAATACATCATATGGCATACATTTTATAAACTAGTATTTAGTTTACACATTACTTAAAATGAAAATACTCAGAAAAGGATCCTCTAGCATGACTATGGTTCAATGTCACACATTAGAGGTTTGTTCTGCTCAATATGACTCATCTTCACACTTGATAGAACATAACACAAGATGCTACACAGTAAGCTAGTGACAGAAATTTCTTATGAAATGGGGGGTGGGAGAGGGCTACAGAAATGATTCACACACTTGTAGTAATTTTGAATAAACTTTTTATGCCATTAGGGAGCTGACTTAATCTAAAGACTGAAAGGGAAGAATTAGAAGCCTGACAGTGAAGATTGCCCAGACTGACAGTGGAAAAAGCCAAGATTGAAATTGAAGTATACCAATGGGATCATGTCTGGCATTATCTTTCAAATCTGCTGACCTTGAAAACCATACAAAGACATGTTCACATGGTAAGTGCCAACTATTTGATAGAATAAGGCTGTTGAGGCATCCTATTGGAGACACTTAGATGAATTTCAAATTTTTAGATGGTATTTCACAGTCCTCTATTTTTGAAATGATGAATAAGACACCTATTGAAGATCAACTTTTTACCCCTGAATTGACTTTCAAAGACCATGCATTATCCAGGTTGGTGTACCAATGCATGCTAGTTAAGAATCACAGGAAGAATGTTGAATATTAGTAGCTTACATACATTAGTCATATTTAGTTCTTAATTAGATATTTAGGGATCACAATCAGACACTTAGATGAATTTCTAATTTTTAGATGGGATTTCAGTCCTCTATTTTTGAAATGATGAATAAGACACCTATTGAAGATCAACTGTTTACCCCTGAATTGACTTTCAAAGACCATGCATTATCCAGGTTGGTGTACCAATGCATGCTAGTTAAGAATCACAGGAAGAATGTTGAATATTAGTAGCTTACATACATTAGTCATATTTAGTTCTTAATTAGATATTTAGGGATCACAATCAGACACTTAGATGAATTTCTAATTTTTAGATGGGATTTCAGTCCTCTATTTTTGAAATGATGAATAAGACACCTATTGAAGATCAACTGTTTACCCCTGAATTGACTTTCAAAGACCATGCATTATCCAGGTTGGTGTACCAATGCATGCTAGTTAAGAATCACAGGAAGAATGTTGATTATTGGTAGCTTACATACATTAGTCATACATATTTCATCATTAGATATTTAGGGATCACAATCATAAAAAGGAATACATATTATAGTTGATATAGAGGTATTTGAATGGACATGAAATATGACATTTATGTTCAACATATATATTATTGAAATGTGATATACATTTTTATGTATAATTAGAAAATCAGATTGATTTATTTTCTATTTTATTACACAATATAATGGGTTTTTTTTTTTAAATATAATTAATAAATATCTTTAAAAAATGTTGAACAAAGTTAGAGCATAGACACAAGATGATTGTAAATGTATTAACTTTTAAAAAAAAATAATTTTACATTTCAGATTGGCATCTGATGACTTCCAGGAATATTTTTTTCTTTTTTGTTCAGAAACTATTAAATTTTAAAATGGTAATAATAAACATTTTAGTATTAAATACACTCTTTGGAACAGATTATAATAAATATCCATATAATCTGTCAATAAAAAACAATTTGACTCCCATGACTGGTAGTTGTCTATTTGACAAGCACATGCATAAGATCAAATAATGCATTAATTGTGGAAAATCCACTGATTCCGAGAATATTACTTTAAACTATCTTTTTTAGCATTCATTGGGGAGTGAGATCCATCGATGCTTTTCTTTTGAAATTCTTAGATGTTAAAATAATTTCGGATATGTAGTCAATTTCTCAAAAATTATTTGTTTTCACTTTTAAGAAGGGGAAGTGGTTCAATTACATTAAAGTGACAGTGTTGTTGAATGTAAAATTAATTTTATAAGATCTTGTATCTTCCTTAGGTATCTCAAAACATTATTTGCTAAATTATTTTAATTTTTACATTTATAAATGGTAGGTCATTTAACTTGATATTTTTCACAAGCTAGTTATTGGATGGCAGGTTAATCGATTTGATTTTCTAGTGGAGTCATTTAACTATAGTTAATAATATTATGTAGTTTTTAAAATCTTACCTCTTAGGTTAGACATCACGTATCTATATATAATTTTCATTCCCCTTTAGTTTATTTTGACAATGTTAAATCAACATTACAAATGTTTTTGTCCTTAAAGGGACATTCACAAAGTATATTGTGTATTGATTTTTAAATAATTCATAAAAGAATTTAAACATATTTAGAAAGTACTATAGAATTACATTCAGTCTTTAAATATACTTTGAAAAAAAAACATCAATGCACATATCTTAGTCAATTACATAAGGTATCTATGTGCAACCAACAATCAGCATCAAAATAGCCTATGTAGATATGTATTTAATCCAAAAATATATATAATTACAATCTAATGATTGAATACCAAAACATATTAATTTGTTCAAATATTATAATCTTATCCAAAATGCATACATAACATATAGCTTAATGTCCCTCTAAGCTGAAGACTCCGAAATACCTCCTTTACAATATATATTTCAGTCAGTGTGTAAAACAATCCAGAAGTTAATCTAAATTTGATATACTCATATGTTATACTAATTTATCAAAAGGAAGGTGCCTAGGTTTCTGATATTTCAAGCATTATTGTGAAATGTTTATTTAAAGGGACATGAACTAAAAATATACTTAAAGGGAGATAGTTAAAAAATTAATGATTTATACATTCTGAATGAGTATTCTATTTTAAGCAACTTTAAAAATTGTCTCATATTATGAATGCTCCTTGTGATGTTGCTATCATTACTTTAAAAATAATGCATAAAATAGATAATTTATTTGCTTCAGTACTCTGGACTGAACTTGGTTTTTTGTGTTGGATTAATTTATCCAACAATCATCAAGGACAACCCAGGTTTTTTGAAACAATTGTCCGTAATCTCAAATATCATTATTGATTTGCAAAGAAAGATAACAAGATAATTGTTAACATTTGAGAATCGGATTAATCTTCTATCTCTACAGATCATTTGATACAATTGTTTGTTTGTAATGTCTATTTAAAAATAAAGACGCCATTGCACAATAACATATATGAGCACTTCAGACAAATACAAGCTCGAGGTTTATTTACTAATAACAAACAAACCTGTAGTTTAACATTTATAAACAGATTATCCAAGTTACTGACCTTATAACCTGAATTTGAACATTCAGAAATATTGCGTGGGAAACGCATCTTGAAACACCAGATTAGCATCTTTAAACATTAGAGTCTAATGTCACGCAATAGCACACAATCAATGTGCATTATGAAATACATTTAATAGAGCAATATCAATACTTCACAATAAGTCAATAAATGGATTTTATGAACAATAAAGACATACAATATTAAATGTGTATTTGTATTAAAGAAACAGACCGTTATTAAACCGAGAAATGTCTACAACATTTAATAATGTGACAGTATTAGATGTTAAAGAGAATTTAATCATTAATATTTAACGGATCACAGATATTAAATCTGCGTCACACATATCCGCATGACAGGCCCATGAGTTACAAATAAGTCTACATGAAAAATGAAGTAACAGCACCACCATGAGGTATGTGTAAGGAAGTTACTAAGATATGAAACATTAAGGAACGGCCAATCAGAGTTCATCACACAAACACAACTTGAGTCAGGATGGTCTCACAGACATTCTAACAATATTTCAAACTTTTATCCAATCAGATGTACAGATAACTTGTCCCATGGTGCATCTCATGTTTACTTCACCATATAAAAGTCCATTACACGTTGCCATCTTTGTCAGTTCTCTAATGCCTGCAGGCAGTATATCTGATTATTTATCAAAAAAAGATCTACAACCCAGCAGGCATGTCATCTCCCAGGTTCACCAAGGAGGAGAGCGCTGCACTGGTCCACGCCGTCAAGGACTTTTATCCCCAGCTGTTTGGGAACAAGAGGAGGTTGACAGATGCGCCTGTTAAGAAGGCCCTCTGGGAGTCTATCACCAATGCGGTTAGATTGGTGTGTGATGTCCAGAGGACCCAGGATCAGATCATGAGGAGATTCGGAGATATGAGGTTGCAGTTAACAAAAAAAGTCAACCTCATAAGGGACTGGGTACAAGCCCGTAAAAGAGGTGGCAAAAGAGAGGCCCCGCGGAAACTGTACCTACTCCCTTATGAGGTGACTTTATGCGAGCTCCTCAATCTCTGGGTCCCCAAAAGATTCAGATCCTCGCCATCCTCGGCCTCCTCTTCTTCCCTCCCAGCTGCGGGATCTGAAAGTCCTGACGTGGGGGCCAGGGCAGCTGCTTCTCCGTCCGGTGGCCTGGGAGGAGATGGAGAATCTGAATCCAACTTCATATAATATCTTAATATCAAAAAATGTGTATATAGTCAGATACTAAACCTATACAGATCTCACAACATACACTACATATGATGTTTAGATATCTGATTTTAGATTAGTGACACATGAAATATGAATGATGTGTCTTGCGCTCTACAGAATATGCGTCACAGAGCGAAAATGGAATTTCGCATACACGTTAACATGGCTTTGCTGTAAGTGGCATTGCTTTATACATGTTGGTCAAATGACGGATGCGTAATTCCGCTTTGAATCATTGCGCAATGATCGCGAAAATGGAATTGCGCATACACGTTAACATGGCTTTGCTGTAAGTGGCATTGCTTTATACATGTTGGTCAAATGACGGATGCGTAATTCCGCTTTGAATCATTGCGCAATGATCGCGAAAATGGAATTTCGCATACACGTTAACATGGCTTTGCTGTAAGTGGCATTGCTTTATACATGTTGGTCAAATGATGGATGCGTAATTCCGCTTTGAATCATTGCGCAATGATCGCGAAAATGGAATTGCGCATACACGTTAACATGGCTTTGCTGTAAGTGGCATTGCTTTATACATGTTGGTCAAATGACGGATGCGTAATTCCACTTGGAATCATTGCGCAATGATCGCGAAAATGGAATTGCGCATACACGTTAACATGGCTTTGCTGTAAGTGGCATTGCTTTATACATGTTGGTCAAATGACGGATGCGTAATTCCGCTTTGAATCATTGTGCAATGATCGCGAAAATGGAATTGCGCATACACGTTAACATGGCTTTGCTGTAAGTGGCATTGCTTTATACATGTTGGTCAAATGACGGATGCGTAATTCCGCTTTGAATCATTGCGCAATGATCGCGAAAATGGAATTGCGCATACACGTTAACATGGCTTTGCTGTAAGTGGCATTGCTTTATACATGTTGGTCAAATGACGGATGCGTAATTCCGCTTTGAATCATTGCGCAATGATCGCGAAAATGGAATTGCGCATACACGTTAACATGGCTTTGCTGTAAGTGGCATTGCTTTATACATGTTGGTCAAAATGAAATGTTAATTATTATATATGTGAAGAATACAGTATTCTTATTTTCAATATTATACATAATAAAAAAGAAGAATCCAAATAAATTATAACATATGCCCATCAATTGATGAGAATGAAATAACACAAAAAAATAATTAAAGCTACAGTAAACAACACAACTGATTGAAAATAAGAGTACAGGATATATTTATCATGAATTGAATTGAGGAAACAATTAACTCATGGGACTACCAAAGGATTAATAGTTTTAAATTGATTTGCTAATAATGTAAAGATTTTAAACATGGCATGATTTGTATTAATGATATGCAATCCTCATTTAATATATTACAGATATGGATGTTGCTGCTGGATCCTTAAGGCAGGGCTTGTCACAGTATGGTATGTCTCATTTTAATTGACATTTGCCTTAGAAACATGGACAGAACATTACATACTAAATCCACATTGTTCAATATTTATATGTAATGTCCCTTTAATAGATGAAAATTAAAAAATTCTTCGGATATCCTTAAATAACATATTAGATTTGAATTGCATGCTCAATCCCATTCATTACATCAACATATGGAGTAGAGAATTCATTAACACCAACATTGTCAAATCAATATAAGTTTATATTAAAGGGATACTGAGCTACAATTATTAATGTTGGCATTCAGATAGAGTATGCAATATTAATAAACATTTAAATATAATACTATCATCATATGTGAAATATTCTATTGCTAAATGTATTTTAAAATCAAGAATGTACGTTTATCTGCATCTCAATTTTGGTTGACCAACCTGGGTTTTTATTGATGATTGGTGGATACCTTCAACAAACAATATTTATTGAATACAATATTGCTTATCTGCCTTTAAGATTAAAATGTAGCAACATTCAAATTATAATAGGAGTCAATGTTAAATCATTTTGAACAGTTTGAACAGAGAAATCAATTATTTAAATAAATCATGTCAGTGTCCCTTTAATAAACAATAGATTCATTCATCTTTACATTCTTTGGATTAAACAATATTGATATATAATTCACATATTCACTGTTGGAGTTACTTTATAGATATCAGCATACTCTAACAGCACCATGATTACATATTTGTACTAATCAATTTGGTTTTGTATTGTGATAAATATGTGTTGTGTCCTAAACAAGATTACTGTACATTGCACAAATGGCTCGATGTGCCACATGTGTTTGTTTAGATTTGTCAACAGCTGTTCTTCAAAATGTGGTTTGTGTGTATTCTTTTAAGAACATTGATCAATGGGTATATTTAGATATGCAATAGCATCGTATGAGATGAGTTTGATGTCTAATATAGTCTGAAATTAAACATATGTTCAATACATCATTTTTAACAGAATCCCCTTGATTCAATCAAGCATTTTTTGGTTTAATGACTGCTCTATTCTTCACATTTTCAAGTTGATTAATCTTAAAATTCGATACAGATGTGATTTAGTGATATCCCAAATGTGTTTACTAATATATATCTATATCATTCATAGAGAGAGTTGGTGTAGGGAGCCCACAGGAATCCAGCAGTGACACAGAGCCACCTTTGCGGTCTCCTGGTAAGTCCATTGACTCATTTATATGTCATTGAAGGTGTATTGGTAATCAATATTATGAGCATGATTCTGATGAAGCATAACATTTGAAACACACATATAATTTTCTCTTCTGATTATATATTAATTTTCTTTTAATATTGAAAGATTAATAATTAAAACTTTATTAGTCTACACATTTGTTATTCAGAAGATGTATAGCATATGTTTGTTTCCATGTTCATTTTTGACAACAGTCATCAAGTGATACACACATGAGAAATCTTAAATGTTCTATGTACTATGCTTTTAGGATTTTTAAATTAATACAAACAATACATCAAAAATATGAATCATTGAGAATAACAAATCTAATGTAATTTGTATGCTCCATCAAAATTATGTAAATCATAACTTTGGGTGTGTATATCTTTAATGCAACATTGATGTGTGTCTTTGAACAACAGTAACATATGTTATAATATCTGTTCTTAACGTGTACACAACATGTTATGTTTTACAGAGATTGATTTAACATATGTGACGGAGGAGGAAGAGGCTGCCTTGGAGTCTAATGGTATGTGAAATATATCTATCATGTTTCCAACATGTTGCTTTTTTTGAAATCATTTCATTGAAGACATTCAAAGTCTACAGCTTTTGCACTTTAAAAAGGAATATTATTTGTCTGTTCAAATACACTACTGCCCCCTTTCTATATCAGGCAGCATGAAAATATTATTTTTTTTTAAAAATGTATAATTCATGCCATCATTATGTCACATGCATATTCCAGGCCAAAACACAATAATAATGTTATAATTGTACAGACAGTAATTGATATTCATCTGAGTGCCTATATGCATACCATATCCTCATTTCATAATTGTTTACAAATTCAAACACACTTCTAAGTATATTGAAAACATAATCAATTTGAAATGCGTTGATTTGATTTCATGATGTATGAGATGTTAATATATATTTTTTAAATTTTCAGATGGATCTGCCACTTCTGGTCATCTGGTTTCCACCCCTGCCCAGTCCCCTGACCAGTCACAGACCCCTGCCCATGCCCAGACCCCTGCCCATGCCCAGACCCCTGCCCATGCCCAGACCCCTCCCCATGCCCAGACTCCTGCCCATGCCCAGACCCCTGCCGGCCCTTCCCATTTATCATTTCCTGCCCCTCCCAAAAAACGCCCCTACAACCCCCTTCGCCGCTCTCCCCGTATTATGGCCCGTACAGCTGCCCAGACCCCAACTCCCCACTCCCCAGCTGTACGGCCTACCCCGGAGCAGCAGCTCATCCCTCCCCAAGCCAATCCCATCCCTCCCCAACCCAATCCCATCCCTCCCCCCTGTCTCAATCTTCATTGTCCTGGGTGTCGGATTGTCCTTCCCAGGCACAGCTGTAAGTATCATTCAAAATCAACATTATAAGATACTTAAAGGTACACTGAAGGTAAATATTTTGTATTGTGATTCAAATAGAGCATGCAATGTTAATACAATTTATAATTTACTACTCTTATGAAATATTCTTCATTCTCTTGCTATCTTTATTGAAACAAAGAAATGCCTATAATTAATTTTAAATAGAAAATAATTGTGGACATCATTTCTTTATTTTAAGAGTCGGTGGGGGTAGGGCTGAGTATAATATATACAAGAGGTTAGTGGTTAAAGACAAATAGCCAAATTTGAGTTTTATATTCTCCTAACCACTAATACCTCCTGCCACAGATTTGAAGTTAAAAGCAAGGTACAACTAGCAAGTAATTGTAAAAAGACTTACAAATAAGAATAGGTAACTTAAATCTGTGTGAAATAAAATTTCACCAACTGAGCCCTATCAAAGTCAGAGATAGATTTGAATTATTTTAAAGAGAAATATTTTTACTATTCCATTCATACGCTAAAGTTTATTAAGTAAATATATTTAACCACACATACATTTAGCAAGAGCTAAAAATTAAAAACACTACACCCAAGTTGAACTATATTTTAGAATTATTCTGGAATCAGCATATAGGGTATCATGCAGCATGTATATAAGTATAGGCTAAACCCTTACAATCCGAGGGCTGATTAAGTCTAGTTTTACCAGTAATATTTATAAGCTGCAATTTACCAGGCCAACGAGGGTGAGCAAATTAAAAAAGGGAAAGACAAAGCTTATCCCAGAGGACCCCTGACGTACGTTTCACAAAAAACGCTTCCTCAGAGGGGTGGCGAGCCGCTGCTAAACTGTGATATTTATTGGTCTGTAAGACCCTCCTTTGTTACAGATTGGATAAGCCTGTAAGTCGTTTTGGATGTTTTGATTGGCCATAAAACATGTCAGTCAGAAAAGAAAAGCACTGATAGGATAAGATAAGGGGTGTTGGGTACTGACGTGAACAGCATTGTCATGTATGGGCGTGTATGTTTACATACACGTCATTGCTTAGACCCTCATTGGATGATCACGCTGATCATATGGTGTATCCTCATAATGTCGCTTTGTAACTATGTGTATATGCATGAACCATTTCTTTCTGAAATTATCGGCTGAATTAACAGAATGGTCTATCATAATTTATGACATATTCACTTTAGTGACACAAGTGTAAAGTAAAAAATACTTGAAATAACAATAACAAAATAATAACGATTGCTCTTTCTAATATTGTTGTTACTAAGAGATAGGTAGTAAGTATATAAAGAGTTGTCATATACTATTGATCTGTAAAAGTAATACGTTTATAAATGGGAGTAAACAGGAGCGTATTTGACAATCCCATTCAAAAGTGTGTTGCTGTACGTCATTTAGAAACAGTCCCTAGAATTGGTTAGTTATTCTCTCATTACCATGCATGGGCGTATTTGTTTATATTTACATCATTAGTTGAGCCCTCATTGGCTCGTCACTCCTATCACATGTTGTTGTGCTGCGTATGATATGCACTTAGGTTAAGTCAATATTGTTAGTATAATTTCATGTAATGAATATAGCAATAGTTCATTTCATTCTTTGCCATTTCTGGTTATTCAGTATAAATCCACTTGTCACAATATTCCATGCAATTTTTTATGAGAGCGAGCCGCTAATCTCTTGAATATAAATCCAAACGTGTCTGACAATCTAAGTAGGGGGCGTATCATAGTCTGTCACACAAAGTCGGTCAGTATGATTGGATAGTTATTCTCCCATGAGTTATTAATAAACCACTAACATATTCTACAATGTTATGAACCCTGTGAGTATGCCAGTCATGGGACATATAAATTACCACTGACACACGGTAACGGCAATCAGTCATTACACTCCGTCATTCCGTGACAATGGCATGAAATCAAGTTATTTCTACATATTTAAGATTGGGAACATATCCCTCTTCATTCTGTTTCATTCGTTTGTGTCTCATTGGTTGATAATGACACATACATCATATTGTAAATCCTCGTTAGGATATGGAAAATATATCAACCGGCTATATACTACATAGATCACTACTGTAATAATAAGTAAAGTAACATATTATTCATATGTCTAGCCAATGATAAACATAGCGAATCCTCATAAACATATAAGAGATGTGTTACTTAGCCACTCGTCATATATAACCATATCTCCTCACTATTAAGTACTAGTTTGTTTTCCTAAATGTGTCGTTAGTATACTTGTCAAAGACGGTATACATATTTCAGATTACATTATACTCAAACTGGATACTATAAGTGCTCTGGATGGCAGATTTACTAAATGATTACTATACAGATCACATGTATTTCATACTTATGAGTGGTGTAATTCTAAAATCAGTGGGATTAGTGATAAATATGTTGAAACATATTATTGGTGGTATGCTGGTGAATAAACAAAAAATTAATACGTAAAAATAGTGAAAAAAGAGACCAATATAAGATACGTACACATCTCACTGTGTGAAAAATTGTAGCAGTGAATTTGTAAAAAATGTGATGATTTACATATATAGAAAAATAAAAACTAGATAATAAAGTGAAGGGTATGATAACATAAAAATTGAAAATGTGAGTAAAGTTGTCTCTAGGTAAATATAAGTGAGTAGTGGTGTGAGCCATAGATCATTAAGGGGTGATGAGAGTAAAGGAAGAGATTTATTACCATAAGTGATAAAGTGCCACACTCACAGGTATACAAAATAATGATTAAAATCATTCATGCCATTTGGTTTTACTGAATTTAAACGATAGATCCATTTGCATTCGAGTTTAAGTGAGGTTTTCTCAAGATTGCCTCCTCGTATTCCTAACGAGGCTTTTTGAATGACCATGTATTTCAGGTTAGTAGTGGAACACTTATGATGTCTGGGCAAATAACATCATTACAAATACTGAGAAGAAGTATTTACTCACAGATCATCCGAAAATCGCCACATTATATTTCCTGCCAAAGGTGCATAAGAACTCCCAAATACCCCCTGGTAGACCTATCATTTCTGGGAACGAGAACTTAACTGAAAATGCCAGTAGATACGTCGACCTAAGGTTAAGAGAGTATCTAACCACATTACCTTCATACGTCCGTGATACTATGGAGGTATTACAAATATTACAAAACATACAGCTATCTGAGGATATGTGGCTTGTCACTGCAGACGTTGAGTCACTTTACACAAATATAAGACATACAGATGGAATAGCAGCCTTCAAGTATTTTTTATCATCTAATACCAATGATAATGAAGATCATAATAAATTTGTGGTCCAACTACTGCAGTTTGTTTTAACACACAATTTTTTCACCTTTAACGATAGATACTACTTACAGACGCAAGGTACCGCAATGGGTACAGCTTGCGCACCTACGTACGCCAACTTGTTTTTGGGGCATTGGGAGCTCTTTGATGTTTTTTCAACTGAACTACAACAATATACTGATCATATCCCGTTATGGATAAGATACATTGATGATGTCTTATTCATATGGGAAGGGACATCACAGGAACTAGATCAGTTTATGATGAAAGTAAATATGAATAACAAAAACATCAAATTAACCTACCATGCTGATCAGCACAAAATCTCCTTTCTAGACATAACCATATTCAAGAAAGAGGATGGTTCTATCAATACTACTATCTATCCAAAGGATACAGCGACTAACACTCTGTTACATAGATCTAGTGCTCATCCACCATGCACCCTTAAGGCTATCCCTTTTGGGGAATTCTTGCGTCTTAGATGTAATTGTTCTAGTGTCGACATATATCTCACAGAAAGCAAAGCCCTAATGGACAGACTAATAACACGAGGCTACAGTAGGAAAGTAGTCAAACGAGCCAAATACAAGGCCCTGAATATTAACAGAGATAATTTACTTGTCCCAAGGGTCAAAAATACAAGTGAATCCAATCCAAGATTAATTACTTCTTACAACCCACAAATGCCAGAAGTAATCAAAATAATTAATCAACATTGGAAAATATTACAAAATGACCCCTCTTTGAAAGAAACCATTGGTGACAGAATCTCTATTGGGTATAAAAGACCTACAAATCTAAGGGACAGACTTGTATCCAGCCATTATGTGAGATCAATCAAGAAAAAGGATACTAACCCAGGGATGTATCCCTGTGGTACCTGCTCTGCCTGTCCATATGTAATGAAGTCCAAAACCATTCAAGACAAAGATGGCTATTCATATAATCTAGCTTCCCACTTTTCCTGTAGAACCATTGCGGTTGTATATGCTCTCTTTTGCCAATGCAAAATGATTTACGTTGGCATGACAACCCGTGAGATCAGGGTACGTATTCTTGAACATGCCAATAATATAAAAAATGCTAATAAGGATGAAGCACGTGGTAAAAAGTTAACATCAGTCGCTAAACATTTTCAAATACATCATAAGTGTTCCACTACTAACCTGAAATACATGGTCATTCAAAAAGCCTCGTTAGGAATACGAGGAGGCAATCTTGAGAAAACCTTACTTAAACTCGAATGAAAATGGATCTATCGTTTAAATTCAGTAAAACCAAATGGCATGAATGATTTTAATAATTATTTTGTATACCTGTGAGTGTGGCACTTTATCACTTATGGTAATAAATCTCTTCCTTTACTCTCATCACCCCTTAATGATCTATGGCTCACACCACTACTCACTTATATTTACCTAGAGACAACTTTACTCACATTTTCAATTTTTATGTTATCATACCCTTCACTTTATTATCTAGTTTTTATTTTTCTATATATGTAAATCATCACATTTTTTACAAATTCACTGCTACAATTTTTCACACAGTGAGATGTGTACGTATCTTATATTGGTCTCTTTTTTCACTATTTTTACGTATTAATTTTTTGTTTATTCACCAGCATACCACCAATAATATGTTTCAACATATTTATCACTAATCCCACTGATTTTAGAATTACACCACTCATAAGTATGAAATACATGTGATCTGTATAGTAATCATTTAGTAAATCTGCCATCCAGAGCACTTATAGTATCCAGTTTGAGTATAATGCAATCTGAAATATGTATACCGTCTTTGACAAGTATACTAACGACACATTTAGGAAAACAAACTAGTACTTAATAGTGAGGAGATATGGTTATATATGACGAGTGGCTAAGTAACACATCTCTTATATGTTTATGAGGATTTGCTATGTTTATCATTGGCTAGACATATGAATAATATGTTACTTTACTTATTATTACGGTAGTGATCTATGTAGTATATAGCTGGTTGATATATTTTCCATATCCTAACGAGGATTTACAATATGATGTATGTGTCATTATCAACCAAAGAGACACAAACGAATGAAACAGAATGAAGAGGGATATGTTCCCAATCTTAAATATGTAGAAATAACTTGATTTCATGCCATTGTCACGGAATGACGGAGTGCAATGACTGATTGCCGTTACCGTGTGTCAGTGGTAATTTATATGTCCCATGACTGGCATACTCACAGGGTTCATAACATTGTAGAATATGTTAGTGGTTTATTAATAACTCATGGGAGAATAACTATCCAATCATACTGACCGACTTTGTGTGACAGACTATGATACGCCCCCTACTTAGATTGTCAGACACGTTTGGATTTATATTCAAGAGATTAGCGGCTCGCTCTCATAAAAAATTGCATGGAATATTGTGACAAGTGGATTTATACTGAATAACCAGAAATGGCAAAGAATGAAATGAACTATTGCTATATTCATTACATGAAATTATACTAACAATATTGACTTAACCTAAGTGCATATCATACGCAGCACAACAACATGTGATAGGAGTGACGAGCCAATGAGGGCTCAACTAATGATGTAAATATAAACAAATACGCCCATGCATGGTAATGAGAGAATAACTAACCAATTCTAGGGACTGTTTCTAAATGACGTACAGCAACACACTTTTGAATGGGATTGTCAAATACGCTCCTGTTTACTCCCATTTATAAACGTATTACTTTTACAGATCAATAGTATATGACAACTCTTTATATACTTACTACCTATCTCTTAGTAACAACAATATTAGAAAGAGCAATCGTTATTATTTTGTTATTGTTATTTCAAGTATTTTTTACTTTACACTTGTGTCACTAAAGTGAATATGTCATAAATTATGATAGACCATTCTGTTAATTCAGCCGATAATTTCGGAAAGAAATGGTTCACGCATATACACATAGTTACAAAGCGACATTATGAGGATACACCATATGATCAGCGTGATAATCCAATGAGGGTCTAAGCAATGACGTGTATGTAAACATACACGCCCATACATGACAATGCTGTTCACGTCAGTACCCAACACCCCTTATCTTATCCTATCAGTGCTTTTCTTTTCTGACTGACATGTTTTATGGCCAATCAAAACATCCAAAACGACTTACAGGCTTATCCAATCCGTAACAAAGGAGGGTCTTACAGACCAATAAATATCACAGTTTAGCAGCGGCTCGCCACCCCTCTGAGGAAGCGTTTTTTGTGAAACGTACGTCAGGGGTCCTCTGGGATAAGCTTTGTCTTAACCTTTTTTAATTTGCTCACCCTCGTTGGCCTGGTAAATTGCAGCTTATAAATATTACTGGTAAAACTAGACTTAATCAGCCCTCGGATTGTAAGGGCTTAGCCTATACTTATATACATGCTGCATGATACCCTATATGCTGATTCCAGAATAATTCTAAAATATAGTTCAACTTGGGTGTAGTGTTTTTAATTTTTAGCTCTTGCTAAATGTATGTGTGGTTAAATATATTTACTTAATAAACTTTAGCGTATGAATGGAATAGTAAAAATATTTCTCTTTAAAATAATTCAAATCTATCTCTGACTTTGATAGGGCTCAGTTGGTGAAATTTTATTTCACACAGATTTAAGTTACCTATTCTTATTTGTAAGTCTATTTACAATTACTTGCTAGTTGTATCATTTCTTTATTGTTGGATGAATGTATCCATCAACCAGCAGGGACAAACAAAGTTGATAAACAAATATGGCCTGCCCTAAAAACCGACATTCTTGCATTAAAAAAATAGCTATAGAATTCAAACATTTAAAGAATATGTGTAATTTTTAAATATTTGTAATGTCATGCTCTATCTGAATCAGTCAATTAAATATTTAGGTTCAGTGTCCCTTTAATTTGATATCACTACATATACCAATCACCACTACTTGGATCCAACAATTTATGTACAAATGTTTATACATTATCTCTTGTCTAACCCAGTGGGAATGTAATTTCTTCAGGTTGCTATGTTTACACAGCTTGTCCTCAATGCCAAAATGTTTAAGGATAGGTGTGCCTACCACAGTATAATTAAAATATTTAAATTGCTAATGTAAGTACAATGTAAATCCTTTAACAAGATTTGATACACTCAAGCTGTATAAGTGGATCATCGAAAACCAATTAAAGGGGACAACATGTTTGAGTAAACTGTCCCTTTAATGATTTTGGTCTGTCTGAATAACATATTTCATGTGTAAAGAATCAATTTAAACTAACTGATGTAAAGAATGATTTGTCTTTATGATGACAATGTATCTTTGCTTATTTTTTCGTCTGTTGTGTAATTATCCTTAATATTTAATTTATTCTTTATTTTAGGCTGTGACTCAGCATGGCTCATGCTAGAAGGTATAGCAAGAGTACAGCAGGCCGTGTTGAGGAACGCAGCTGTCCTGAGAGGGATGAACGACACCATGCAGGCCCAGCTCCGGGTTCAGGACTTGACTCTGCGTGAAATCATGCGATTAAGTTCAAGGCCTGAATCTGGAGCTGGACATGCACAGGACGATGAAGAGGATGACCAGTAAGTGGAGGATCTGGAGATGCTCCAAGGTGGCAGATAAGAATCCTCCGTCCACATGTTTATGTTTTTTTTTATTGTTGCCATTTGGCCTTTTTCAAAGTTTATTGTTGTGCCTGTTGCACTCTTTTACCTTGTCATATGTCTCCAATGGGGCTATGGTGGCCCTTGGCAACTCTCTTCATGGACTGTGATGCACTGTGTTACCTTGTCATATGTCTCCAATGGGGCTATGGTGGCCCTTGGCAACTCTCTTCATGGACTGTGATGCACTGTGTTACCTTGTCATATGTCTCCAATGGGGCTATGGTGGCCCTTGGCAACTCTCTTCATGGACTGTGATGCACTGTGTTACCTTGTCATATGTCTCCAATGGGGCTATGTTGGCCCTTGGCAACTCTCTTCATGGACTGTGATGCACTGTGTTACCTTGTCATATGTCTCCAATGGGGCTATGGTGGCCCTTGGCAACTCTCTTCATGGACTGTGATGCACGTTGTTACCTTGTCATATGTCTCCAATGGGGCTATGGTGGCCCTTGGCAACTCTCTTCATGGACTGTGATGCACTGTGTTACCTTGTCATATGTCTCCAATGGGGCTATGGTGGCCCTTGGCAACTCTCTTCATGGACTGTGATGCACTGTGTTACCTTGTCATATGTCTCCAATGGGGCTATGCTGGCCCTTGGTAACTCTCTTCATGGACTGTGATGCACTGTGTTACCTTGTCATATGTCTCCAATGGGGCTATGGTGGCCCTTGGCAACTCTCTTCATGGACTGTGATGCACTGTGTTACCTTGTCATATGTCTCCAATGGGCTATGCTGGCCCTTGGTAACTCTCTTCATGGACTGTGATGCACTGTGTTACCTTGTCATATGTCTCCAATGGGGCTATGGTGGCCCTTGGCAACTCTCTTCATGGACTGTGATGCACTGTGTTACCTTGTCATATGTCTCCAATGGGGCTATGGTGGCCCTTGGCAACTCTCTTCATGGACTGTGATGCACTGTGTTACCTTGTCATATGTCTCCAATGGGGCTATGGTGGCCCTTGGCAACTCTCTTCATGGACTGTGATGCACTCTGTTACCTTGTCATATGGCTCAAATATTCCTTATTTTTACAAGATTATTTCTAAACGTTGTTGATGTTTTCTTACATACTAATAAAAGACATGTCATTGCATGATTCTTTGTCCTCATTCTTCATGTTATTTTTTGAAAGCTCTAGTTTATCTTGTTGATCCTTAAAGGGACCTACGAAAAATAATTTTTTATAAAAAATCATATATGTAAGACAATTGTAAATGACTTTAAGATTAACATCTCCAATGTAATCTTATTATTTGTCTTTATATATTTTTCTCTTAGCTTTATCATTGCATGATTACGATTAGCATAGTAATTGTTTTATATATGTATATATAGATTGTTATTTGTGTATATATGTATATTTCAATTTTCACATCCATGTGTGTATTTAGAAACTCTGCATGAATTGATGCACCTTTAACAAATGATCTGAGGGTTGATACAATGATATAATCCCTGTAAAGTGTTCATTTTATTGAAATAGTATTGTCTATGTGTATCCTCTTTTTAAAAACAAAATCATGTCCCTTTAAGTATTGGTGAGCACAATTGTTAATGAATGTATTTCCATTTCTAAAGCGTTTTTGTCCTTTTTACATGAACAAGGACATATAATCTTATTAATAAACAATCTTATTGTAATGTTGACAGCACATGTATTTCATTTTCAATTCTATCTTATTGTAAAAGTGTAACCAAATAAATCTCTGTGTGTAATGCAAATATTTTAGATGATGAATATTTTTTAACAAATATGTTAACAAAATACTTCTCCTCCCATATATGGCTATAGGTAGGCTGACCATATTTAAACTTGAATAAATGACACGTTTAATCAATCCATGTATAACTATTGTTATTCCAAAACAATCAAAACATATCTTAAAACATCAATGGCATATGTATTTCTCATGTGTATCTTTTAAATGTTAAAGATATACACCATAGTTCAAGGGACAGTCAAGTCCAAAAAGATGATTCATGATTTGGTGACATTCCTAGATAGCAATCTAGACACATACTAGTTCCTAAAATATAAATAAGTTTCTTAGTGATATGCCAAGCTGTCAACTGAGTCCTTGTATTGGCTGCGGTTTTCAGCGATTTCGGATGCGCCATGTTGCTTAAGACGTCACCTGCCAGGCTGTCCAATGATTCCTTGTATTGACTGACGTTCTTACGTGATCAAGAATGTGCCTTTTATTGGATGGCGTTTTGACGCGATCAAGGATGCGCCTTTTTTTTTGGGCGTTCTTACGTGATCAAGAATGTGCCTTTTATTGGATGGCGTTCTTACGTGATCAAGGAAGCGCCATGTTAAGACGTCACATGCAAAGGTAAAAAAACGTCTGATTGGATTACGTAGTCCCGCAATATTTGTTTGTGCACGTTAAAAACGTTTGTGACTGCAGCCAATTTTAAAAACCTGGCGAATATGTATTATTTGCATCATGTTACATTGTTGACCCGTAGCTGATAAAGACCACCACATTCTCTTTTGCTGGATGTCTGGTTGAATAAACGAACGAAAGCAAAATGTTTTCATGCATATGATATTTCGAGGCAAGTGCAAATCTCTATAGTCCATGTTGTTTAATATGTTTGTCAACAATGTTCCTTTTTCAGAAAAATGACTGTTGTGTTTAATGTTAAAGATATCTAATTAATAAATATGCGCTATTGTGTTAGAATAAAGTAATCAATATGCATTTAGCTTTATCATATGCTAAATATATGATGCCGACTTCTTCTAAATGTAATTTCGTTGTATATTTTATTAAAGGTTCATTAGACACTCACATTATAAATGAAATCTTTTAATTTGGTCTCTAGTTAGATAGTCCATTGTTTAACAAATACACGTTTCATTTTGCTTCTGTTCAAATAAAATGTAATTAATTATCAGACTCCTCACCAAGCCTCTAAGTTTCATGTGAGTACCATCTCCAGCTTTCTCCTGTTTTGTGTATGATGGTGTTTTGTCTTGTTTACGGTTGTAATGGGGGTTCATCTATATTTTCAATAGAGCTAACCCGATTTTCTTTGAAAGTGTTTGAAGCTTTGTAATATTGATATCAGTATATGTTAATCTTGTTTTTTGTAGTAGTGTCTATTACATACAGTTCTGTTAAAAATATAGTATACTGTCCCTTTAATGCAAATGTTGATTTTTGTATCATGTATGAGTTCCACATTGTTTAATCTTCAAATATATTATTGTTAGCATATTTTCACCCCCCACTCCTAAAAGGACTTTAAACCATATTCATTGTTCAAACAAATGTCTTTCTAAAAAAAAATTAACACAATAATGTCTGTTTAAGAAAATAGACTTTATTTAACACGTCAATATAAATCTGATTTCAATATTTAATTTTTGAACAAGTACATGTAGATATACCAACAAGCTTCAAATATGTGTTAGCATATGTAATTTTGTTAAAGGGACAGTTTAGAAAACAAATAATGTTTTGCATTATTCTAAAAGTCAATTTTGTAATATCAATGATATCAAATGTTTCTCACCAATTAATCATTTGTCTGTGTTTATTTAAATTTGCTAGCTAAACCTATGAGGTTCGTGTGCTCATTTCTTTGAGCTTGAAGAGTGCATGTAATCATTATACAATTTGACCACTAGAGGGCATTTGGATAGCATTTGTATATGTAAAACCTTGTGCTCATACAGCATATTATTTACCATGTATTGATCATTGATATCTAAAATGTTGTTATGTCAGAACAACAAATAAGTGGTCATTTTTCATAGTCATAGATACAAGGTTAAGCACATAAGTCACACGTATTTCTCCATGTTTTGTTGTTTCCAACTTGATAATGCGTAATACAGTGTTTTCTTTGTAATCAATAATTTTCTGACTGTCCCTTTAAGCTGTGTTATTGGCATTCAAACAGTAATATGCCATCATGGATAATTGTAATGGTAATTTTGTTTGCGATTCGGGAAACAGTTTGGACATCACATCACAGAAACCAATCAATATCATGAACAAGGATAGGTATGTGATGGATGTGGTTTTCACACACTTATAACCCACACTCTGCAAACAATCTGCCTCCATGGACCCAGTCCCATAGAAGTAGATTATATACAGAGTGTGGTCCACAAGTGTATGAAAACCACATCATCACATACCTATCCATTACACATTAAATAAAAAAAACATTAAAGATGAAAATAAATACTTACTTCCTCTTCCTTCCCCTCTTCCCACGGGGCTGAGGCTCTGGGAGGGGCAACTGCCGACTCCGAAGAGTTCTCCTTGGAGATGTTGTGGGAAGAGTGGAAGGAAGAGTACTGGGACGACCAAGGTGAGGAGGAGAAGATGGCTGAGGAGGAGAAGATGGCTGGGGAGGAGAAGATGGCTGAAGAGGAGGAGATGGCTGAAGAGGAGGAGATGGCTGAAGAGGAGGAGATGGCTGAAGAGGAGTAGATGGCTGAAGAGGAGTAGATGGCCCGGCAGGAGTAGATGGGCCGGCAGGAGGAGATGGCCCAGCAGCAGGAGGCCCAGCAGCAAGAGGCCCAGCAGCAAGAGGCCCAGCAGCAAGAGGCCCAGCAGCAGGAGGCGGACCAGGAGGTAGACCAGCATGCGCCTCCCGGAAAAAATTGAACATCTCTTGGTGCAGATTAATGATTCGGTTTTGGCCTTGTTCGATTCTATTAAGTATGTTTATTATTTGGTTTTGGCCTTCAATTATTTGATTTTGTCCATCAAGAATTCGAGTTCGGCCTTCGATATTTTGTATCCGGGAGTTACGCATCTGGTCTATGTAGTCCAGTAGAACCCGCACCTCCGCTATTTCCTCTTGTTGTGCTTGGCGGGGTACCTGTGCACGGCGGGGGGCCCGTGCACGGCGGTGTGCGGGTCCTTGAGGGTCCTCTGGTTCCGCGGGCTCCTCCTCTGCTTCCGGGGCCTCTTCATCAGCTTCCGTGCGATCTTCGTCACGGGGGGCCTCTTCCCTCCGAAGTGGAATTCCTCCCCACCACTCTCATCCCGGGGAGATGGATGAGGCTGTGTTTCTTGTGCTGCCTCCTCCCCAGACTCTGTATATTTAAAAAAAAAAAAAAAATGTATATATTAGCATATTTGCAAATCAAGTTTTAAATGACTTAGCTTACGATACAATTACAAATGCAGAATCATTAATCCACTTTGAAATCTAACAAACAATCAATACGATTTCCGCATTTTCAAAACCGTGTTTGTGATATCTCTGGTCAATCTGAATGTTTTCGCGTTTGTTTTCAGTCTGTTTAAATGCACACCTAACCTATAGCCTAGATACTAATGTAATCGCAAAGTAATTGAATGCGTGTAAACAACGTTATAGCATTAATCTGATCCTTAAAGGGACATGAAACCCAATGTTTTATCTTTCATGATTTAGAAGCATACATTTATTATAAACTTTCTAATGTACTTTTCTTATCTAATTAGCTTCATTCTCTGGATATTCTTTGCTGAAAAGCATATCTAAATATGCTTATAAGATGCTGATTGTTAGCTGAATATAGCTTCCTCCTGTGATTGTTTCACCGTGTGCATGGCTATTTCTTCATTAAAATATATGTCAAGAATGATTCAAATTAGGTAATATAAGTACATTTGAATGTTTTGTCAAATTGTATTCGCTACCTCAATCATGAAAGTAAAGGTTTGCGTATAGTGTCCCTTGAAATACATTCGTATGTGAATTTATTGTTCAATGAGCTTACCGTCAGATGAGAGTGGCAGGTTCCCGGTATCAATTCCTCCGATACCGACTACTTCCACCTCGGAGATGCTGGGCTGCAACATTTCCTCCCATCGGCAGTACTCTATTTCCAGGGCAGGTCCGCCACCGGTTCCTGCGGCATGTCGAGCCTCCAGGCTTAACTTTTTCTTGAGATCCATCTTACAGTCCCGGTAGCGATGTTTTATCGAATCCAGATCTCTGTTCCGCCACCCACTGCATTGACTGCATTTCTTATCTCATTCCAGAGCCTCCTCTTGTCAGTCGGGGTAGTCTTCTGGTGCTGCAGCCTCCTATACCTGGCCATATAGGCCTCTACGAGGGCCTCCTTCTCCTCCATCGAAAACCTCGCCTCCCTAGTCGCCTTGGCCTTCCCCTGTGACGATGCCCTCTGTTTCCCGGACTGTGAAGCCCTACTCTGTCCGCCACTGGGGCCCAGCCACTTGTTCATCTTGAACCAAGTGGCTGGGTCCACCCACCGCTTCCACCCCCGCTTCCTGCCCCCCTTCCTGCCCCCCTTCCTGCCCTGTTCCTCTCCCCCTCCCTCTCCTCCCCCCCTCTACCTCTCCCCTGCCTGGCCTCCATCTGTTCCCTAAACTAAACCCCAAATAATCAAACAAAAAGTGAGTGTGATGAAATGAAAGGGGGTCAAAATAAAGAACTAAAAAGACAAAAAAAAGTGCTGAAAGTGTGAGAGGGATGTAAAAAAACAAAGAGGGTAAGGAGTATTTAAATAAACCAAAAGAAGAAGAAGACTAAAAGGAGGATATGTAAACTAAATGTAACTAGGGGATGGGTATGGGATGGGTATGGGGTATGGGATAAGAGTAAATGGGATGAAAGGGAATGGGACTACAGGGAATGGGGTATGGAGTGTAGTATGAGGGGGTAGGGGGTATGGAGTGTATGTAGTGTTATTGATAAGTGTATGTATGTATTGAATGTGTTTGTGTGTAAATGTGTTACGTGTACAGAAAAATCACTCGCTCGCTAACTCACACTACTACTAATTCTCACTAACACACTACTACTAATTCTCACTAACAAACACTCCCACTAACTCTCACTAACTACTACTAACTGACGCTCCCACTAACAACTCTCACTAACAACTCCCACTCCCACTAACTCACTCACGCTCCCACTAACAGACTCTCTCCCACTCCCACTAACTCCCACTAACTCACTCACGATAACACTAACAACTGACTCTCTCACGCTAACACTATCTCACTCACAATAATGCACCAACTCTCTAATCTTAAATCTCCAATCTCCAAAGACCCACCAGCAACACAGTCAAAGAAGCCCTGCTTGTGTGGTGCTTATATACCCTGTGTAAATGTTTAATGATGTACCAATTTCCGTTGTAAATTGTGTTCAGGTGTGCTTTATTATCAATTAATATTAGTGCAATGTGTATTAGTTGTGTGAATTTGCGCATGCTCATTTGGAGTTAGTATTTGTGGAATGTGTAGAATGCGATGATGTCATAGTGGTCGTTTTCTCTAACATTGTCCAATAGTATTCTTTTTAAATGTGAATTAGCGATGGTGTGTTACTAGTGAAGTGTTGTATATGTATGTTTGTCCTAATATATAGTGATATTGAATGCGATTATTTTTCTAGTGTATGTATATATTTTTTTATTCCTTGTTGTTATTTTGCGAATTTCCGCATCTTAAAGTATATGCGTATTCCCCGTATTAAATTTTATTAAAAATCCCCCCGCTTGTGAATGTGTAATGCTTGTGTGCTTTGTTGATTGATTGTTGTTGTGACATTTGCGGCGTGTTATTGTTGTGCATGATGTGGTATGCGTCATATGACCGAGCTTTGCGTATTCTCGCGAGATCGAGTGTTAGGTGAAAAAAGCTATTTTTTTGCTTTCCCATTGATCTCTATGGGAGACTGTCTAACGCGGGCAGGATTCCGAGTGTGACATACACGCGTTAGGAGCATCGTTAGATGGTCTTTTTTGAACTCTAAATACCTGAGTCAAACAATGCCGTGCGTTAGACATAAAACACGCGTGGCGTTAGCAACCCATCTACCGCCGAACTCCAAATCTAGCCGTTAGTATTTAAATTCAAATCCCATGGAAATTTAAGCAAACACAAATTCCAGAATAATTCCGAATACAATTAAATATTTAAAAAAAAAAAAAATTTTTAGAAACTGGATGTTTGTGTATTTACAAAACCAAATCAAATAGTTTTTCCAATATTCAATATTTAAAATAAAAATTAAATTACAAAAAAAAAAACAATAGAAACTGGATAACTGGATATTTAGTAGATACAACACACTCTTGTAGCAAAAGTAGCCAAGCAGCCTGAAATTTTCCTTATTTTTTTAAAAGGTAAATCCCTATATAATTTAATCTTCCCAAATTTTTTTTATATGGAAATGTCTAAACTTCGTTATTGCCAAAATGGCAATGGTGGTAATTAGTACCAGAATACTAAACCAAGGGGTTGTCCACTTTTTAAAATTATTTTATTGGAAGACAAATAATATAGTTATGAAAATTAACAATTATCTATAAGCTACAAAAGTATAAAACAAGAAATTACCAAAAGCTACAACATCCAGTCCAAATTATACAGGGCAACTTTATCTTAAACAAACCCAGATTAAGCAATATTAACTAAAAACAGTGAACCAGTGAATCTATCCCAAGGGAAATGCACAATAATGCTAATCTACTCAGCCAGTTCAGTCATCCAGTGCTCTCTCTCGCTCTCTCTCTCTCATCAGTTGCTTCCAGGAGGTGAGGAAGATAATCAAAGGCTACATGGGAGTGTCCTTCTTAGACAAAGACTAGGCCAAAGGCCTAGTCTATATTTTAAAATATGTTTGTAAATTTAAGAATTAACTACTTAATCAATCTAAGGATACATTCTCTGGTTTTATGATACCACACTCCATAGGAGGCAAAGTTTGTAAAACTGAATTGTGGGTGTGGTGAAGGGTGTATTTATAGGCATTTTGAGGTTTAGGAAACTTTGCCCCTCCTGGTAGGATTGTATATCCCATACGTCACTAGCTCATGGGCTCTTGCCAATTACATGAAAGAAATAAAAACAGCTATTTCCGCTGAAAAATTAAATCTAAATAATAATTAAGTTTTTTTTAAAAAAATAAAAAAACTCAAACCATAGGCAAAAGAATCAAACTGGGAAAGCTGCCTGAAGAACTTTTCTACCAAAGACTGCTTCTGAAGAAGCAAATACATCAAAATGGTACCATTTTGTAAATGTATGCAAAGAAGACCAAGTTGCTGCTTTGCAAATCTGATCAACTGTAGCTGCATTCTTGAAAGCCCAAGAAGTGGCAACTGATCTATTAGAATGAGCTGTAATTCTCTGAGGCGGAGACTGCCCTACCTCCAAATAAGCTTTGTGAATCAAAAGTTTTAACCCTGATGCCAAAGAAATGGCAGAGGCTTTCTGACCTTTCCTGGAACCAGAGAAAATTACAAATAGACTAGAAGTCTTTCTGAAATCCTTAGTAGCCTCAACATAGTATTTCAAAGCTCTTACCACATACAAAGAATGTAGAGATCTCTCAAGAGAATTCTTAGGATTAGGACACAAGGAAGGAACAACAATTTCCCTATTAATGTTGTTAGAATTCACAACTTTAGGCAAAAATTTAAACAAAGTCTGCAAAACAGCTTTATCTTGGATCTGGAAAGGTATCTGGGAAGTTGGAAACACATGAGATTGTTCCATTATGATCTTGGAGATCACCCTTGGAAGAAGAACTAGAGGTGGAAAAATGTAAGCAGGTTGGTAAAACCAAAGAACTGCTAAAGCATCCACCATCTCCACCTGAGGATCCTTGGATCTGGAAAGGTATCTGGGAAGTTTCTTGTTCAAATGGGAGGCCATCAGATCTATTTCTGGAAGAACCCACATCTGCACAATCTAAAGAAACACATCTGGATGGAGAGACCACTCCCCCAGATGCAAAGTCTGGATGACTGAGATAATCCACTTCCCAATTGTCTACACCTGGGGTATAAATTGCAGAAATTATACAAGAGTTGGACTCGGCCCAAGAAATTATCCAAGATACTTCTTTCATTGCTAAAAAGCTGCGAGTCCCTCCCTGATGATTGACATATGCCACTGTTGTGATATTGTCTGTCTGAAAACAAATGAAAAGTTCTCTCTGTAATAGAGGCCAAGACTGAAGAGCTCTGAAGATAGCACAGAGTGAGCCTTCACAATATTTGTTTGAACATGAGAAAGAAATAATCTTCCCACGGGAGGTCTTATTCTGAAACCTTTTCGATACCATTGAAACACAATATTCTGAATCCACTGATTCTGTACAGAACCTGTCCAAATGTCCTGAAATAATTTCAATCTGCCCCCAACCAGCTGAACTGGATTGAGGGCCATACCTTCATGCAGTCTTGAGGGCGAAAGGAACGAAAATGATTAGGAGCCTTAAATTTACCCTTAGACTTCTTATCTTGGGGTAGAAAAACTCCATTCCCCCCAGTGATAGAGGAAATAACAGAATCCAATTAAGAACCAAATAAATTCTTACCCTGGAAAGATAGAGATAGTAATCTAGATTTAGACACTGTGTTAGCATTCCAATATTTAAGCCATAGAGCTCTTCTAGCTAAAATAGCTAAAGACATAGATTTAACATCGATCTTAATAACGTCAAATATAGCATCACAATTGAAATGATTAGCATGTTGAAGCAGATGAACAATGCTAGACAAATCAGGATCTTCTACCTGACGAGCTAAACTGTCCAACCAAAAAGTTGAAGCAGCAGTCACATCAGCCATCGAAATGGCAGGTCTAAGAATATAGCCAGAATGTAAATAAGCTTTTCTGAGCTAAGATTCAATCTTCCTGTCTAAAGGATCTTTATAAGAAGCACTATCTTCCATAGGGATAGTAGTATGTTTGGCAAGAGTGGGAATAGCCCCATCAACTTTAGGGACTTTTTCCCAAAACTCTAAATTATCCACAGGTAAAGGATAAGACTTCTTAAACCTAGAAGAAGGATTAAAAGAAGAACCAGGCTTAGACCATTCCTTAGTAATCATATCAGAAACAGCATCTGGAATAGGAAAAACCTCAGGAGCAACCTTTGGAGGTTTAAAAACAGAATTTAAACATTTACTGGCTTTGTTATCAAGAGGACAAGACTTTTCAATACCCAAAGTAACTAAAACTTCCTTCAACAAAGAACGAAAATAATTAATCTTAAACAGATAGGAAGATTTGTCAATTTCAGAGTCTGATTCAGGATCCTCTGAACCAGAGAGATCATCATCAGCAGAGGATACTTCAGTATGTTGTCGGTCAATACAAATGTCATCAGAATTATGAGAGGTTTTAAAAGACCTTTTAAGTTTATTTGAAGGCGGAATAGCATATATAGCCTTTTCTATAGCTGCAGCAATATAATTCTTTACATCTGCAAGAATATCAGGTACATTAGATGTTGAAGGAACAACAGACAATGTATTTGTACTAATAGAAACATTATCAGCATTTAACAGCTTGTCATAACAAATGCCACATAATTGAGCTGAAGAAATAACATCAGTTAATTTACAACAAACAAACTTAGGTTTGGTAGGACTGTGTTCATGCAGCATGGTTTCTACAGCAACATCAGAGGCAGGATCAGACTGAGACATCTTGCAAAATGTAAAAAGAAAAAAAATAACATTTGAACAAAATATCCAATTTCCTCATATAGCAGTTTCAGGAATGGGAAAAAATGTTTATGCTAAAGTAAGACGCAAAAAATAAGCATCATAGCTCTTAAAAATATAAGGAGAACCAGAAGCATTAAAGCATAATATACAAAAAAAATTTGCGCCAAGAATGACACCACACAAAAAATTTGCGCCAAGAATGATGCCATAAAAAATGGCATTTTGCATCCTCGCGAGCCTAGTTTACCAGCAAAATTTTTTTTAAAACAAAATCAAATGGAAAGAACTGAAACCCCAAAAACATAATTTATGTAAGAACTTACCTGATAAATTAATTTCTTTCATATTGGCAAGAGTCCAGTTACCAGGAGGGGCAAAGTTTCCCAAACCTCAAAATGCCTATAAATACATTCCTCACCACACCCACAATTCAGTTTAATGAATAGCCAAGTCGTGGGGTGATAAAATAAGGAGTAAAAAGCATACAAAAAGAGGAACTGGAAAAATATTTTTTTTATACAAAAATCATAACCACCAAAAAAAGAGTGGGCCTCATGGACTCTTGCCAATATGAAAGAAATGAATTTATCAGATAAGTTCTTACATAAATTATGTTTTCTTTCATGTAATTGGCAAGAGTCCATGAGCTAGTGACGTATGGGATAGAAATATCCAAGATGTGGAAGACCACAGAAGAGTCACTAGAAAGGGAGGGATAAAATAAAAACAGCTATTTCCACTGAAAAAAATTAAATCCACAAAAAAATAAGTCTTTCTCGTGAATTTCAAGAAAAAAACTAAAATCATAAGCAGAAGAATCAAACTGAGACAGCTGCCTGAAGAACTTTTCTACCAAAGACTGCTTCAGAAGAAGCAAATACATAAGATGGTAAAATTTAGTAAATGTATGCAAAGAAGACCAAGTAGCTGCTTTACAAATCTGATCAACCGAAGCTTCATTCTTAAAAGCCCAAGAAGTGGCGACTGATCTAGTAAAATGAGCTGTAATTCTCTGAGGCAGAGACTGACCCACTCTCCAAATAAGCCTTGTGAATCAAATGTTTTAACCAAGATGCCAAAGAAATGGCAGAGGCTTTCTGACCTTTCCTAGGACCAGAAAAAACAACAAACAGACTAGAAGTCTTCCTGAAATCTTTAGTAGCTTAGACAAAATATTTCAGAGCTCTTACAACATGCAAAGAATGTAAAGATCTATTAATAGTATTCTTAGGATTATGACACAAGGAAGGAACAACAATCTCCCTACTAATGTTAGAATTCACAACCTTAGGAAGAAATTTAAACGTCCGCAAAACAGGCTTATCCTGATGGAAAATCAGAAAAGGAGACTCACAAGAGAGCATATAATTCAGAAACTCTTCTAGCTGAAGAGATAGCCAAAAGAAACAACACTTTCCAAGAAAGTAGTTTAATATCCAAAGAGTGCATAGGCTCAAAAGGAGGAGCCTGCAAAGCCTTCAAAACCAAATTAAGACTCCAAGGAGGAGAGATTTAATAACAGGCTTGATATGAACCAAAGCCTGAGCAAAACAGTGAATATCAGGAAGTTTAGCAATCTTTCTATGAAATAAAACAGAAAGAGCAGAGATTTGTCCCTTCAAAGTATTTGCAGACAAACCTTCATCCAAACCATCCTGAAGAAACTGTAAAATTCTAGGAATTCTAAAAGAATGCCAAGAGAATTTATGAGAAAAACACCATGAAATATAGGGTTTCCAAACCCAATAATAAATCTTCCTTGAAACAGACTTACGAGCCGTAGCATAGTATTAATCACTGAGTCAGAGAAACCTCTATGACTAAGCACTAAGCGTTCAATTTCCATATCTGAGATCCTGATGGAAAAACGGCCCTTGAGACAGAAGGTCTGGCCTTAAATGAAGTGGCCAAGGTTGACAACTGGACATCCAGACAAGATCAGCATACCAAAACCTGTTAGGCCATGCTGGTGCTATCAGAAACACATGCAATTGCTCCATTATGATCTTGGAGATCACCTTTGGAAGAAGAACTAGAGGTGGAAAATGTAAGCAGGTTGGTAAAACCAAGGAACTGCTAAAGCATCCACCATCTCCGCCTGAGGATCCATGGACCTGGAAAGGTACCTGGGAAGCTTCTTGTTTAGATGGGAAGCCAACAGATCTATTTCAGGAGCACCCCACATCTGTACAATCTGACAAAATACATCCAGATGGAGAGACCACTCTCCTGAATGTAAAGACTGACGACTGAGATAATCCGCTTCCCAATTGTCTACACCTGGGATATGTATTGCAGAAATTAGACAGGAGTTTGATTCCACCCAAGAAAGTATCTGAGATACTTATTTCATCGCTAAAGGACTGTGAGTCCCCTCCTTGATGATTGACATATGCCACAGCTGTGATATTGTCTGTCTAAAAAACGAATGAATGATTCTCTCTTTAATAGAGGCCAAGAGGCCCATTTATCAAGATCCGGATGGAGCTTGAGGGCCCGTGTTTCTGGCGAGTCTTCAGACTCGCCAAAAACAGCAGTTATGAAGCAGCGGTCTAAAGAACTCTGCTCCATAACGCTGCCCGTCTGCTCTGAGCAGGAGGACAGAGATGGCCGGAATTCAACCCGATCAAGTACGATTGGGTTGATTGACACACCCTGCTGATGGCCGATTGGCCGTGAGTCTGCAGGGGGCGGCATTGCACCATCTTGTGAACTGCTGGTGCAATGCTGAATATGGAAAGCGTAATTGCTCTCCGCATTCAGGTGAGGTATGTCGGACCTGATCCGCACTGTCCGATCAGGTCCGACATACCTTTGATAAATATCCCCCCAAGCCTGAAGAGCCCTGAAAATAGCACAGAGTTCTAAAATATTGATTGGTAACCTCGCCTCTTGAGGATTCCAAACTCCTGGTGCTGTCAGAGACCCCCCAGACGCTCCCCAACCTGTGAGACTTGCATCTGTTGAAATCACAGTCAGGAAGGATGAACAAAAGAGGCTCCCTTGAAGAATCCGATTGTTGGGTCCAACCACCAGGACAGAGAGAGTTGTACTGTTGGGATTTAAGTATATCAACCTGTGATATCCGAGTATAATCCCTGCCCCATTGATTCAACATGCAAAGCTGCAGAGGTCTCATATGAAACGAGCAAAGGGCATTGCATCCGATGCTGCAGTCATGAGACCTAAAACTTCCATGCACATAGCCACTGAAGGGAATGATCGAAACTGAAGGTTTCGACAGGCAGAAACCAATTTAATTTGTCTCTTGTCTGTTAAAGACAGAGTCATGGACACTAAATCTATCTGGAAACCTGATCTGAGGAATCAAGAAACTTCCGATCCAGAACTGGTCTGAAGAATCTTCCTTCTCTCGGGACAATGAATAGATTTGAATATAAACCCCAGACCCTGTTTCAGAAGTGGAACTGGTACAATTACTCCTGAAAGCTCTAGATCTGAAACACAGTTCAGAAAAGCCTGAGCTTTCACAGGATTTGTTGAAACATGAGAGGGAAAAAATCTTCTCACAGGAGGTCTTATTCTGAAACCTATTCGATACCCCTGAGATACAATATTCTGAATCAAATGATTCTGAAAGGAATCTGCCCAACTGTCTTGAAATAATTTTAATCTGCCCCCCACCAGCAGAACTGGATTAAGGGCCGCACCTTCATGCAGTCTTGGGGGCTGGCTTTGGTTTCTTATAAGGCTTGGATTTATTCCAACTCGAAGATGGCTTCCAATTGGAGCCAGATTCCTTAGGGGAAGGAATGGTTTTTTGTTCTCTATTCTGAAAAAAGGAACGAAGCTTTAGATTTGCCCTTAGACTTTTTATCTTGTTGAAATAATAGAATCCAACTGGGAGCCAAACAAATTTTTACCATGGAATGATAGAGATAGTAACCTAGAGTTAGATACAATGTCAGCATTCCATGATTTGACCAATACAGCTCTTCTAGCTAAAATAGCCAAAGACATAGATTTAACATCAATCTTGATGATATAAAAAATAGCATCAGAGATAAAATGATTAGCATGTTGAAGCAAACGAACATTGCTATGCAAATCAGAATCTTTTTCCCCATGTGCTAAGCTATCCAACCAAAAAGTTGATGCAGCCGCAACATCTGCCATAGAAATGGCAGGTCTGAGTATATAGCCAGAATGTAAATAAGCTTTCCTTAGATAAGATTCAATTTTCCTATCTAAAGGATCATTAAAAGAGGTACTATTTTCCATAGGAATAGTAGTACGCTTAGCAAAAGTAGAAATAGCTCCATCAACCTTAGGGCCTTTTTCCCAAAATTCTAACTTAGCTACTGGCAAAGGATACAACTTTTTAAACCTTTAAGAAGGAACAAAAGAAGTACCAGGCTTAGACCATTCCTTAGCAATCACATCAGAAATAGCATCAGGAACAGGAAAAACCTCAGGAGTAGTCACAGGAGGTTTATAAACAGAATTTAAAAGTTTACTGGATTTAATATCAAGAGGACCAGACTCCTCAATATACAAAGTTATCAACACTTCTTTTAACAAAAAACGAATATACTCAATCTTAAAAAGATAAGATGATTTATCAGTGTCAACATCTGAAGTAGGCTCTTCAGAGAGATCTTCAACAGAAATGGATATAACAGTATGTTGTTGGTCATTACACATTTCATCAGTATTATGAGAAGTTTGACCTTTTACGTTTATTTGAAGGCGGTATATAGCAGCCCATAGCCTTCTGTATCGCATCAGCAATATAATTTTTCATATCAACAGGGATATCATGTACTTTAGATGTTGAAGGAACAACAGATACTGTACTAGCACTAATAGAAACCTTTTCTGCATGCAAAAGCTTATCATGAGAACTGTTACATACTACAGCTGGAGATATTATGTCCACTAGCTTACAACAGATACACTTAGCTTTGGTAGAACTGTGTTCAGGCAGCATGGTTCCTACAGCAGCTTCTGGGACAGGATCAGATTGAGACATCTTGTAAATGTAAAAGAAAAAATATTTAAACAGAAATATCTTATTTCCACATATAGCATTTTCAGGAATGGGAAAAAATGCAAATGCTAAAATTGACAAAAAAAAGGAAATTGTCATGTCCTGCCATGAATCTGTCTCTTTAACATGAGAACTCCACCCCCATGTACCTCTATAAAGGAACAAGGAGAAAATGCAGCACTCGGGGGACACCAACTTGAAATGAAAAAGCAAAACTTTATTCCATAAGTTTAAAAATACAGGTAGGATCAGGGAATTAACCCCTTACGCGTTTCGTGCTCCGCCTGAGCACTTAGTCATAGGGATATTTGCTTAAACCAGACATAGCCTATTTAAAGGCACAGTGTCCAATCAAGCAATGTTTCAGAAAGATTTAAAAAAACAATAATATAAAAACATGTTGACATTGAACATGATCATCTTGCAATATGAATGCATGAATCAGCCAAACATCAGTGAATATTAAATGTAAAAATAAACAATTTTGTATCACATCAAAATTCCGTAGTATTAAATGCAACAACACACTGCTTCAAAAAGACAATATAAACATAGATCTTGTAACAATGACATTAATCAGCTAGAGACACTATATGTATAGAAAAGCTTTTACCCAATACATTAAACTTTTAACTAACCTAGTACGTTTATGTTACGTAGGAACTGGAGTTGTTGCCATATTGTTTAATAAATACAAGAAAAAATCATAGCAGTGTGTTACATAACACTGAACATGGTTAGTGATGTTGTGTAAGGTATATGTCTTGGGATGAATTGATAACCAAATAGCATAGTATGACATGGTAAAAACTGGAAATAGATATTAGTCTATGAATAGACTCATATCCCACTCCTTATTTAAACCTTCAGTGGTAACCGTTCTTAATTTATATATCCAATACATTTCTTGTTTGAGTAACATTTTATTTCTGTTTCCCCCTCTGGTCGGTGGATAAATTTTATCAATGACTTTAACTGTCATATTAAATTTATTTGTCATGTGTATGCTGAAATGGTGCCGTGCAATTGCTGAATTTTTATTATACATTTTAGTGTCATATATGTGTTCCCTCATACAAGATCTTAATTCTCTACTAGTCTGACCTGTATATTGCTTGTGACACAGATTACACTCAAGTAAATATACAACATAGTGGCTCCTGCAATTTGCATAGAAACCAATGTTGTAACTTTCAAGGGTTACAGTACTTAAAAAAGTTTCTCCTCTGCCTATAATGTCACAGGTTGAACACGGGCCAGTGCCACATTTAAAAGTTCCTTTTTTATGCAGCCATGTACCTGTTCTCTGTTTCTTAGAGGACACTAAGCTTGGTGACAATTTATTGGCTAAAGTGGGCGCCCGTCTGGGAACAAATTTACATTTATCAATAATCCCACTTAGTATCTCATCTTGTTGTAAGATTTGTAAGTTTCTCTTTAGGATACCACATACCTGGTTATACTGATTAGAGTATTCAGTTGAGAAAACAATAGGAGAATCTGCAAAATCCCTGTTATCTTTCTTTTGTTTTGATAGCAGGCCCTGTTGTGTATTAACACTAGCCTGTCGGATACTGTTATCCAAAAGCTTAGTGTTATACCCTCTTTTTGTGAGTCTATTTTTGAGCGCTGCTGCCTGTTTTTCAAAAAGTTCATCCGAGTTTGTGTTCCTCCTAAGTCTCAAAAATTGGGCCCTGGGTATTGACCTAATTAACTTTTGAGACTTAGGAGGAACACAAACTCGGATGAACTTTTTGAAAAACAGGCAGCAGCGCTCAAAAATAGACTCACAAAAAGAGGGTATAACACTAAGCTTTTGGATAACAGTATCCGACAGGCTAGTGTTAATACACAACAGGGCCTGCTATCGAAACAAAAGAAAGATAACAGGGATTTTGCAGATTCTCCTATTGTTTTCTCAACTGAATACTCTAATCAGTATAACCAGGTATGTGGTATCCTAAAGAGAAACTTACAAATCTTACAACAAGATGAGATACTAAGTGGGATTATTGATAAATGTAAATTTGTTCCCAGACGGGCGCCCACTTTAGCCAATAAATTGTCACCAAGCTTAGTGTCCTCTAAGAAACAGAGAACAGGTACATGGCTACATAAAAAAGGAACTTTTAAATGTGGCACTGGCCCGTGTTCAACCTGTGACATTATAGGCAGAGGAGAAAATTTTTTAAGTACTGTAACCCTTGAAAGTTACAACATTGGTTTCTATGCAAATTGCAGGAGCCACTATGTTGTATATTTACTTGAGTGTAATCTGTGTCACATGCAATATACAGGTCAGACTAGTAGAGAATTAAGATCTCGTATGAGGGAACACATATATGACACTAAAATGTATAATAAAAATTCAGCAATTGCACGGCACCATTTCAGCATACACATGACAAATAAATTTAATATGACAGTTAAAGTCATTGATAAAATGTATCCACCGACCAGAGGGGGAAACAGAAATAAAATGTTACTCAAACAAGAAATGTATTGGATATATAAATTAAGAACGGTTACCCCTGAAGGTTTAAATAAGGAGTGGGATATGAGTCTATTCATAGACTAATATCTATTTCCAGTTTTTACCATGTCATACTATGCTATTTGGTTATCAATTCATCCCAAGACATATACCTTACACAACATCACTAACCATGTTCAGTGTTATGTAACACACTGCTATGATTTTTTCTTGTATTTATTAAACAATATGGCAACAACTCCAGTTCCTACGTAACATAAACGTACTAGGTTAGTTAAAAGTTTAATGTATTGGGTAAAAGCTTTTCTATACATATAGTGTCTCTAGCTGATTAATGTCATTGTTACAAGATCTATGTTTATATTGTCTTTTTGAAGCAGTGTGTTGTTGCATTTAATACTACGGAATTTTGATGTGATACAAAATTGTTTATTTTTACATTTAATATTCACTGATGTTTGGCTGATTCATGCATTCATATTGCAAGATGATCATGTTCAATGTCAACATGTTTTTATATTATTGTTTTTTTAAATCTTTCTGAAACATTGCTTGATTGGACACTGTGCCTTTAAATAGGCTATGTCCGGTTTAAGCAAATATCCCTATGACTAAGTGCTCAGGCGGAGCACGAAACGCGTAAGGGGTTAATTCCCTGATCCTACCTGTATTTTTAAACTTATGGAATAAAGTTTTGCCTTTTAATTTCAAGTTGGTGTCCCCCGAGTGCTGCATTTTCTCCTTGTTCTTACATTTTTTGCGGCTTGCGCTTAGCCGCGTTTGATTTGCACCTCACGGGGCTGTGAGCAACATACCCTATTGGCTTGGCAGCAATAGGACTCTCCCCTCTACGTCACGCTCTGCAGCGGCCTAGTCTCTCTTACCTCTATAAAGGAACACCCTTTCTCAAGCATCACTGCTTGATTATTATAGTTTGTTTGGGAAACCCTTGATCACAGGTTCTCTATTCCTATAGTTCAACGAGCCAAAAAACGCTTAAAGTTTATACCCTTTATTGCAAACAGTTGCTATCTTTAATCTTTTCCTTCAAGATTATAAAAATCCTGTTTATAGACTCACAGTTAAATTCTAATTATTCTCCCAAGACGAAGCCGGTTGCTGGTAACGCAGTGAGACGCATCACAGATCTGGATTGCTGCCGAGTGACGTCACAACACGCAGAGATGCTCTGACTTCACTCTCCTCCATTGTCCAGCTGACAAACCAGGCCTGTAACGGGTGCCACGCCGTACATACCTCTCACCTCAAACTCTCATCAGCTGTCTGGTCCTTCACACCAGTACGATCACGGAAGATCGTGAATCTCAACTCACCTCACGGACTCAATCCAACAGTTGTTACTTTGTAACAATACCTCTCCACTCTGTTCAGGATAAAACTGCAAGTATTCCTAGAACTTCATAAGACTGTTTCTAATGTGATACAACTGTATCAATATTCTGTTCCTAACAGATTGCAGCTGTTTAACTTTAACAGAAGAGTTTTGCTATTCAAATTGATGAGTTATATCAGGAATGAGGTGTTACAAAACATAATATAGAATTAAGATATAACAAAGCGTTCTATTATATTAAATACAGGAGAGACTTTAATAACAAACATATCTGTCTTTTCTCAAACTTGTCATCTTTAGCCTCAAGAGACTCAGCTTGCAAAACTTTGCTCCTATTAACTCTTGGTTAACATTGTGCAACTAAATCTCTTTTCTCATATTGAATTGTCTTGCTTTTTAAAGAGGTCCTATCATTTAAATAATTTTGCTAGGCAAAGTTAAAAAGCATACATATCAACCTTAACATTCAGAAGTGATATATCACAGAATAATCAAGCCCGTAAATTAAAAATCTTTGGTTCAGAATGGACCCACTAGAAATGTCCAATTAGATAACATCTCTGAATCAGAAGGTGGATATCTTGGCACAAGGCATTACAGACCTTACTAATGAGAATAATACATTAAAAAGACTGCTTAATGATTTTGTTACACAAAAGACTAGTGAGTTCCCAGAACCACAAGTAAATCCTCCTACCCCATTCAGTGGAGATCATACCAAGTTCAGAGAATATAAAAATGCTTGTTTGTTGATGTTTTCATTAAAGCCTAGAACTTATCGCAATGATAAAATAAAAGTATGTACAGCTATATCATTTCTTTCAGGAGAACCCAGAGCATGGGCAGACAGGTTCTTCGAGACTGATGACCCCATCCTAAATTCAATTGACAATTTTTTCCATACCATGTCTATATTATATGAGGATATAAATAAACAGCACACTGCTGAACAAAACTTAAGATCCCTAAAACAGGGAAAAAGGGTGGTGGAAGACTATATTGCTGACTTCCAGCTCTGGGCTACCGACTCCCAATGGAATACAATAAGTCTAAAAAATTAGTTCCGCCTGGACCTCTCCGAACATTTAAAAGACGAACTCTCACGGGTTGAATACCCCGACTCATTGGATGCTCTAATAAAATTATGCATCTCAATGGACACACGATATATAGAGAGAAAAAATGAAAGACAACAATACGAAGTTCCTACCAGGAAACAGTACCATATACCACAGGAAAAAGGATCCTCCCATCCAGTGCCTATGGAAATTGGTGCTATACGAGGACCCTTGAGCCAAGAAGAAAAATTGAGAAGGCGTCAAGCTAATTTATGTCTAATAAAGAGCATGATGTTGCAAACTGTCCAATACTCACACGTCAAAGAAAGGGTAAGTTAAAACAAGAGTGCCAACTTCAATCACAAAAGACAAAAACTTACATTTCCCTAAAATTATCTTTGCAGTGGGATCGGTACCAGCTCCAGAGCGAAGCCATACTTGATTCAGGAGCCTATGGGATATTCATTGATGAATCAATTGTGAAACAAAATAAAATTCCAAGTGTTCAAAAAGCAACCCCCTTGTTTGTACGAGTGATTGATGGTTCTCAGTATCTCAAAGGTCCTATAACACATCACACCATACCCTTACTAACTATCACTACCACTGGAGATAAAGAATTCATTTCCTATGACATAATACCCAGCTCATTACATCCAGTAATATTAGGATACCCTTGGTTGCAAAAACATAATCCATCTATAGATTGGTCGAACAATAAAATAACATTTCCCTCCGAATATTGCAGTGATACATGCTTTCCTTATGTCACTATAAGACACATTGAAACCTCACTTACCCAATGATTATAAAGATTTTGCTGATATGTTTAATTTAAAAGAAGCAGAGACCCTACCTCCACATAGACATTTTGATTGTCCCATAGACACAAAACCTGGGGTTGAAATTCCATCTGGTAAATTATTTCCTCTATCACAAAATTAATTAAAACATCTAAGAGATTACCTAGATGAAAATCTTAGAAAAGGATTTATATCCCCCTCATCTTCTCCAATAGCCTCCGCCATATTCTTTGTTACAAATAAAGATGGAAGCCTCAGACCAATAATAGATTACCGAGCTCTGAATGCTGTAACAATAAAAAACAAATATCCACTCCCACTCATACCAGAATTACTCGAACGCCTCAATGGTGCAACTATATTCACCAAATTAGATCTTAAGGGGGCATACAATCTTATCCGGATGAAATCTGGTCATGAGTGGAAGACAGCATTTCGAACTCGATATGGGTTATTTCAATACAATGTAATGCCCTTTGGCTTAACAAATGCTCCAGCAACATTCCAACATTTCATTAATTAAATTTTTAAAGATCTTATGGATGTTTGCGTAGTAGTATATCTAGATGATATATTGATATATTCAAGAAATCTGAATGAACACAAAAGGCATGTTAGATGGGTTTTAGCTACTTTGAGGGATCATCACCTTATACGCTAAAATGGAGAAATGTTGTTTTCATAAAGATACCATTAAATTCTTAGGTTACATAATATCCCCAGCAGGAATACAAATGGATCCAGAAAAAGTCACTGCTATTATTAATTGGCCAACCGCTACTTCCATAAAATCCCTACAAAGATTCTTAGGATTCACCAATTTTTATAGAAAATTTATTAATCATTTCTCCACAGTAGTCCAACCACTAACCCATTTAACAGGGAAACAAAAGTTTTTATTGGATGAAGAAGCTAACCAAGCTGTCCATCACCTCAAAAAACAATTCTCAACAGCTCCTATTTTGCATCTTCCCGATCCTGATTTACCTTACACTCTTGAGGTGGATGCCTCCAATGTAGGAACAGGAGCAATCTTATCTCAACCAGATAAAGATTCCTCATTACTTCATCCTGTTGCTTACTATTCTAGAAGACTTACTCCTCAAACTCTTGCTGAAAAAAACTATTCAGTTGGAGATAAAGAGTTGTTAGCCATGAAGTTGGCCATGGAACAGTGGAGACATTTATTGGAGGGAACAAATACACCTTTTCAGGTTTATACTGATCATAAAAACCTCCAATATTTAAAGAAAAATAAGACCTTATCATCAAGACAAGTGAGATGGGCCTTATTCCTAGACCGTTTCAATTTCATCCTAACTTATATACCAGGAACAAAGAATTCAAAGGCAGATGCATTATCAAGATCATTTGATGTCATTACAGAAGGCGAAGAAAAATCATATATTATACCACCTTACAAACTCCTGGCTGCAATAACCACTATTCAAGCTGACATACTTCAAGCTCAACAGGCAGACACCGACATTTGTACCCATGATCCAGATTCTGGATTGTTCTATTACAAAAAATGAATATATGTACCCAAATCTCTAAGGGAAAATATCCTTCAACAGAACCATGATTCACCTTTAGCAGGGCATCCTGGAATACAAAAGACAAATGAACTCATTAGCAGAACTTACTGGTGGCCAAGAATGATGGATACCATACAAGAATACATTAACAAATGTCAGACATGTGTAACAAAGAAAAAGGATCACCATAAACCTTTTGGTCTACTACAACCTTTACCCATTCCACAGAGACCCTGGGATATGATTTCAATGGATTTCATAGTTGATTTACCAACATCTAACAATCATACTACTATTTTGGTGGTAGTAGATTATCTCACCAAATTGGCTCACTTTTTACCACTGAAACGAATACCCACAGCCTCAACTACAGCAACAGTTTTTCTATCACACATAGTCAAGTTACATGGGTTGCCTTTATCTATTGTTTCAGATTGTGGAACCCAATTTACGTCCAAATTCTGGAGGTACTTATGCAGGAAATTAAAAATATCACTTAGATTCTCAACAGCCTTCCATCCACAATCTAATGGTCTAACTGAAAGACTGAATCAAACATTGGAACAATATCTTCGTTGTTATATCTCATCCTTATAAGAAGATTGGTATGATTGGCTACCTTTGGCGGAATTTGCCTACAACAATTCTATCAGTTCATCTACAAAGGTATCCCCATTTTATGCAACTTATGTTTACCATCCAAGATCCTACCCTAATGCAAATACAAATTCCAACTCTCCAGCTGTGTCGGACTATTTCGCTAATATCTTTTTTTTTATATATATATCTTTTTTAGACTTAGCCACTTAAGCAAAAATAAATAAAACAATAAAAAAACAAAGAAAGTAACATCTGTTGTGCATATCCACGTCTTGCAGGACGAACAAGGTCTCGCAGGACCAACATAAATCATTGACACATCAATACAGGTACAAATTTAAGCAGTCATAAAAAAGTTAGTAATATTTCTGAATCCAGTAGAGACTACAATGAAGTGGCTAATTTTCCACACTATATACATAAAAGAAAAAAAAGAGAAAGAAAAAAAAGAAAAAAAAGAAAGGGAAAAACAAAAAGGGAGAACAGGATCCCCCCTCCTCCCGGAACCAAGAGTACTGACCAGCATCTGAAGTATCAACTCTCAGCCAAAGTTATTCCACCAAATTTCTATTTCTAATCCAAGTATCTGGAAATACCCTATGTAGAACTAATTCTGCGAAATTTACTGAGGCCAGAAAGGGTCTCAGAATCTGTCTCTGCACACCACTTGGGTATGTCTTAATAACCGGCGCCCAGCCTACTAGAAACTCTTTAATTTTCCTTTCAGATACAAACTGTAGATAAAAGGACTCAAAGATAATCTGGGCTTGAATATCCCTTAAGACTTGTGTCAAACTAGGAGGACTCTTCACTATCCATTTTTTAAAGATATTGTACCTAACTGTTAATATAATTGTATTTAGGATACGCATTCTTTCCCCTCCTCTTATCTCCGGAAAAAGCAGCACTATATCTTCAAAAGAGAAGACAATAGAACTTGCAAAGACCCTGTTATACCAGAATTGGACTTTCAGCTATAATTGAGAGATCTTTGGACAGGCCCATAACATGTGGCAAAGGTCAGCCCGGCTATATGCACAGTGTTCACATCGAAAATCTTTATTGGGGAAATATTTGGCCGTTACGGCCGGAGATAAATACAAGTTATTTAATAATTTTAAGTGAGATTCTTTCCAACTTGTAGGCAGCGGAAGTTTCGCCACTCTCACAAGACTATTGCTTACCCCCTCTGGATCTATAGAGCTAATATATGGGAGCCAGAACTTAATCCGCTTATCTTCCTCCAGCATACCTTGCTTAGTCAGCATAATATCATAGATTAACGAAATTGATGAATCACCAAGAATGAATTTTCTAATACAAGTCTTGACCTTGGACCAATCACATCTGTCACCTACATGCCAATTCTGAGCATTGACAAAATGTTGAATCTGAAAATATGCGAACCGATGCAGCCTAGAGAGGGAGAACCGTTCCCTAATTGTTTCCCAGGGAAGCATCTGTAAGTCCTCATTAACTAATTGATGAACATATTCTAACCCTTTAACCTGCCACTCATAAAATCATTTCTGGTCTAAGCCAGGAAGGAACTGGGGATTCCCCCTAATAGGTAGGTATTCAGAGAAAGATGAATCAGTTTTAAGCAGTTTACAAAGCCTATACCAAGCTGTGATTATATTCCTGAATGAAATTAATAAGGATACCTCTGGCGGAAGAGACTGGGGAGCACAGTGAATCAGGGTTTTCAGCGACCATAGTTCCACAAAATATGATTCAAGATCAAAGGTAGTAACTAACTCAGCCCGGGAGATCCAATCCAAAACAATCTTGCCCAATGAAGCATAATTATACAGTCTGATATTAGGCAATGCCAATCCCGCACCAGTGTATTTTTGCGCAAGCCTGTTGAGCGATAATCGTGGCTTTTTAGATTTCCATATGAACTTTGAGAACCAGGCTGCCAGTTTCTTCAAGTCCTTATTCAAAATCAGGAGAGGTAGATTTTGCAAATAATAAAGAATTTTTGGGAAAATTATGGTTTTAATCAGAGTAACAGAGGCTGTAAGTGATAGGGGGAATGCTGCCCAAATCTTAAGATCCTCTTGAATTTTCTGAAATAGCCAACCAAAGTTGGCCTGGTACCATAGTTTCGGATTTCTATTGATCTCTAATCCCAGATAACAAACAGCGTCTACTTTATGGAAGATTGTTACAGGTTGGTTGGCAAGTCCCAAGCCACATCAATTCGCTCTTCTCCATATTGATCTTATAGCCTGCAAATGTACTGAATTGATTTATCGCAGTTATCACATTTGGAATGGTATCAATCGGTTTATTAAGAAAGAGTAAAATATCATCGGCATAGAGTAGTATTTTCAGATTTTGACCTCCTAACGGGATCCCGGGGGGAATTTCATGCAATTTGATAGCCAGGGGTTCTAATACAATATTGAAGAGCAGGGGCGAAAGTGGGCAACCCTGTCTTGTTCCTCTTTGCAGAAGGATCTCGGGAGAAATCGTACCATTAACTAATAAGTACGAAATAGGTTTCTGATACAAAGTCAGGGAAACTACCGATAAAGCCGAATTTGCAGAGAGCTGAGAACATATGTTTCCAAGAGATGCAGTCAAAAGCTTTGACTGCATCTAAGGTGAGAACCGCTATGTTTTTTAAATCAGTCCTCTCCCTACCCTGTTCTGAGTTCCAGATAAAATCAACTAAAGTTGTTAATTTCCTTATATTCTTGGAAGAACACCGGGATGGCATAAAGCCCACCTGGTCTGTGTGAATGAGTTTCTCCAAACAAAGAACCAGTCTACAAGATAAGATGGAAGCAAGAATTTTATAGTTAAGGACTGAGATAGGCCTATAAGAGGCCAGATCCTCTGGATTTTTCCCTTTTTTAAGGATCAAAGAGATATTAGCAGCCGAAAAAAAACGAGGAGGGTATATTGCCCGATATATAATAGCTATTATATAGCTTTTCTAATATAGGGACAAGCGGCTCAGATAGACTTTTATAAAATTCTGTGGGTAGCCCGTCTGGACCTGCTGCCTTGTTTAATTTAGCCCGAGATATCGCACTACTGATTTCCTCGGCTGAGATAGGGGCATTCAATATATCTAGATCTTCTGGTTGAATTTTGGGTACCGAGATCGAGGACCAGAAGTTTATTTCATTGTCTTGATTAAAATCTCCTTCCGCATATAATCGTCGGTAAGAATCATGGAAAATTCCAGCGATTTCTTCCAAGTCAGAGGTGCATCTACCCATATGCTGTATCACAGGAATAAGATTTTTATTTTTCTTGGCTTTGACTAATCTCGCCAAACTTTTAGCTGAACTGCCATGAATGCTCTTAAATCGTTAATTGATTTTTAGCTCTTCTTCCTGATGTTTTTGTAGCAGAACGGAATCTCTCTCTTTCTTGGCATTTACATATATATTCCAATTAGCCCTGGAGCGCAGACACCGAAAGTTCCTGAAGGCACTTCTTACCTGATTAGATAGTTGGACATCTCTAGCCTGGATTTTCTTATTCCTAGCATACAGAAATACCTTTATTTCACCCCGTAAAACCGCTTTGCCAGCTTCCCAAAAAGTTTGAATTTTATGAAGGTATGCTGAATTAAGCCTGGAGTATTCGTCCCATTTTCCTTTTAACCAGCACATAAATCTAGGGTCATTAGATAAAAACCTGGGATAAAAAAATCTAGGGCTCCTAACGCCGATTCTATCTTGCGAAAGCAGCGAGACAGAAATTATTGCGTGATCAGAGATCATGATCTCTCCGATTTCAGCCTCCAATTTGCCACTGGAGAAAGAGACTGAAGTAAAAAACAAATCTATACATGAAAACGTTCTATGCGCTTTAGATTCACAAGTGAAGTTTTGTACATCCGGGTTCAACCCACGCCACACATCATGAACCTGTAACTTCTGACAGAATTTCAAAAAATATTTTGAACTTCTCTTATTCACCGACATATTTTTAGATGAAAGCCTGTCCACTTCCGGGTATAAGGTCATATTAAAGTCCCCACCAATTATTAAGTTCTCTTTAACATATGGGAACAATTTAATTTAGATTTTATCCCAAAACTCAGAATTAAATTTATTGGGGCCATAGATATTACACAAGGTAAATTTAATCTTATTTATGTAAATGTGCAAAATAATAAATCTGGCTTCTGGGTCTATCTCAGCCTGGATAACCTTATAATGAAGAGACTTGTTTATCAGGATCGCTACCCCACATTTCCTACCTCTAACTGAAGATGCTACCACCTCCCCTACCCATTTGATCTTAAGTTTATTAGCTTCCTGGTCATCCAAATGAGTTTCTTGGAGGAAGGAGATATCTGGATTCTTCTTTGCTAGGAGTTTAATAATGAGTTTACGTTTAGAGGGAGAAGAAATTCCTCCCACATTCCAGGAGGTTATCTTAAAATCCATTGATTAGTATGAACTACTTATCTCTAAGAACCTGTAAGAAGGAGGGAGGGGGGGAGGAATAAAAAAAAATATTTATAAAAAAACTAAACATCCTTATCCTTACAAAATAAAAAATCTTCACTTTTGACATTCTGTCCATCAATTTTGTCATAAGCAGAATCCCATATCAATGAGTACCTCAGAATTCTGAAAAACACTTGTGACCTAGACAATAATTTAACCATATTAATACTGGCTAATATCGACCTCATTTATTTTTGAGGAATTCTTTTACTTCCCCCACCTCAGAGAAGGTCAGGCGAGATCCTCCATACTCAACTATTATTTTAGCCGGATAACTCATTCGGGCCTGAATACCTTTATTGATGATTTGGGTACAGAGGGGAGCCATCGTCCGCCTTCTCTGAGAGGTCTCCATAGAGAAGTCCTGAAACAAGAGGACTTTATTGTTACCAAAAATTAGAGGATCCTTCAATTTTTTGAATAGCTTCATTACTTCTATTTTGTCCTGAAAATTCAGTATCTTACATATACACATTCTACTTCTACCCTGGGCTGTCTCTGAGGGTTTTTTGGGACCAATTCTATGGGCTCTCTCAATCATGATGGGCAACCTGGATTGTGGGACTCCCAGTAATCCTCGAATTCAGGAGATTCTGGGAGACCCACAATTCTGATATTATTTCTTCTCACCCTGTCCTCAAGGTCGTCTAGCTGCCCCTGCAGATTATTGATTTTAGAATCCTGTTGGGTGATTATACTACCTTGGGCATTGACCTGGTCCTCCAAGTCAGAAATCCTGCTCTCTGCTTCCTGCATTCTATTATAAAATTGTCTTACTTCTGCTGAAAGCGCTGTAATTTCAGAAGAAATTGAGCCCAGCTCTTTTTTAATCAAATTGAGGTGAAAATAAATCAGATAGTTGAGCAATCAAAGCATGAGAAAAAGCAGAATTAGACATTGGTTCTATCGTATTATCAATACTGGATTCGGGAGCTTTAGCTCTTTTATCTTTGACTTTACTCGGCATTCTGGGAGAAGAAGATTTCCCCTGTGATAGAAATTTATCCATGGATTAGAGAATACAATATAGGAGTGAAACAATCGTGCGTGAGAAGGAAAAAGGGTGACCAAAAAAAATAGTAGTAACGAGGAACCGGAATAACCCGAACCCTCCTTGTGTATTAGAAAGTCTAATTGTTATTTGAGATACGTCTCTCTGACATAAAAATAGTGAGGAGTGAGAAAAAAAAAAAAAAAGGAAATTGTGAAGTGCTCTAGAGTCTAGTGTACACCTTGAAAACACGTGAAAAAAGCCGAAGCAACGAAAATTATCCCAACAACCAAATTCAAATATAAGTGCTCTTAATTATGTACTCGCTAAAGAAGCAGATATGATCTATCAGTAAAACCCCAACACGAGTAAAAAGAGCGGGTTTGTAGAGAAGAATTCACAAAATGCAACTATAGACAAGAGACAAAACAACTGCTGTTTAGTATAACACTCAGGGATTAAATTAATCTACCTAGATATACTAGAAGAGGTCTTATACATTCAAGCTAGAGATCACTATACCAGGATTAATGGTTACATCCTGAAAATAATGTATAAGCCTAACTATGTAATTCTCCCTGTAGCTGGAGTTTAGTAAAAAAAAAAAAAAAAAACCTCAGCTAACCAGCTACCATTTAAGCAACAAATCAAAAACAGTTCTTACAGCCAGTAACACTTTTAAGTTGCTAACATGGGAGTCTGAATTATAATTGTGACAAAGATTGGATAATCAAATTCTAACTGCTGGATAGACACATTCCCCTAAAATAAATTTAAACCCATAAGCACGACTGACCAAATAATATATACACACTGAGAAGAATTCAGCCTGGAATAACAAGCTCATACAGTCTCGGCCAATCTGAACAGAGGGAAAAAACAATCCTTCATAACATTGAAATGCATCGATACAACATATATTAGCTTATACGTCTAGGAAAGAAAACACCAGCTAGAAAAGGCACAACGAAGGTCTGATGGAAATTTTTCACTGTATAATTTTCCTTCTTGGCCCTTCCTTTATTTCTCCCGTTCCCCTTGCTGATCTTGTACTTTGTTTAACACTTGTAACTGCACATAGACAGAAGAGAAAAACTTGCTTCAGCAATTTCGCCTGGGAAACCGGAACCTTGCCAGAGCTAATCAAAGACTTATAGAAAAGACAGTTCCTTTGCATAGAGTCAGCTGTCTTTGATATTAACAGAAGGGTGTCCAGAAATTATAAGTCCTGTATAGGATGGGGGCAAAAGCATACCCGCCCACTACACCAATATTATAGCTCTAGGAGCCGGTATTGAAAAAGCTGGGGGGCAGGATTAAAAGTCAGGGTCCTCTCACATTATCCCCACACCTGTGGGGTGCACTGCCCCCTACATAGCCGTAGATCGTAAATCCATTTTTCCTGAAGAGAGACCTAACACACTGAAACCGTTTTTTTAAGGGAGAAGAGTTCACCGTGTAGCGTCGGCCCCTGAGGGGAAGCTTGTGATTTACCCCAGTAGCTATATTCAGAGCCGACACCAATGACAGTTCAGAGAGATAAGTCAAAAAAATTAAAGGCTACCTTAGGATGAGTGCTGGTCTCCAAACTCCAATAGGCTGACCTGTACCTGCTCCTATCACCTTACCGGCTATCGAGGAATTCTTGCTGGTAAGTACAATCTTGATTTACCTCTGCTGCTCACCAGGGAGCATCTGAAGGTGCGACCCAGCGCCAGGTCTCAATTACAAACAGCTCTTTCTGCGTACTCCAGGTACTCGACATACACACCAGCAGGAGAGCCCAGCCAGGGATAAGCAGCTTAACTCAGTGTTACGTGTTCAGGGCAGGACTGGATTAAATCTGCTGCTCACCAGGGAGCGTCTGCAGAAATGGTGGTAAGTCCGGACCTGACAGTCACTCCCAAACCGCTAGCCGCTTCCTTCTGGGTACTTCATGGAACTTGTACACGCCAGGTAAGATTGCCACCCGGGCAGACGAGGGTTGCTTCGAGCAGGGCAAATCCGTTGTGGTTTGCATCAACTCGCCATAGTAGGTCTTTATCGGAGAAGACTTGTAGAAAGGAGAACCTTTTCTTTAAAAAGGAGCACACAAAAGCAACTGCCGAGCAGTTGCAGCCAAAAGGCTAATCGAAACTTCAAGCTCTCGTGCGGGTCGAGACCCAGCTGAGCGCCACACTCAGTCTCCTCGGCGAACTTCCAAGGCAAGTGGCGGAGAGCGGGGAGCTGATAATACTGCGTCCTCTAACAGCACCGGCATGCAGGTGAGCTGCATGACTCCTCCCCCCAATGGAAGTCTTGTCTATCCAGTAGCTCTATTTCGCTAATATCAAGGAGACTTTGAATCTCTTACAATCACATCTCAAAGAAGCTAAAGCAAATCAGAAGATGTATTATGATAAGAAACATTCGCCTCCACCGAAATATAAGGCCAATGATTTAGTCTGGTTATCCACCAAAAATATCAACCTTAGGGTTCCTTGTAAAAAGTTGGCTGACCAATATATTGGTCCCTACCCGATACTGAAAGTCGTCAACGACAATGCTGTTAAATTAAAATTACCCGGAAATATTCATGTGCATCCCACATTTCATGTTTCTCTTCTGAAGCCCTACCTAGGTAGTCGTGACCCCAATGCCCACCAGTCGATTCCTTCCACTGCACCGTTGGATGACCAGATGGATTAAGAGGTAGATCGCATATTGGACTCAAGGTTACATCGAAATGCTATTGAGTATTTGGTTCATTGGAAAGGGTATTCACATGAGGAGGATTCTTGGGTGCCTGTCTGCGATTTGAACGCTCCTCAATTACTACAGTCTTTTCATGCAGCTTTTCCCTTGAACCCGGGTCCTTCGCTTCCTGGGAGGCGCTCTTGACAGGGGGGATCTGTCATGTCCTGCCATGAATCTGTCTCTATAATATGAGAACTCCACCCCCATGTACCTCTATAAAGGAACACCCTTTCTCAAGCATCACTGCTTGATTATTATAGTTTGTTAGGGAAACCCTTGATCACAGGTTCTCTATTCCTATAGTTCAACGAGCAAAAAAACACTTAAAGTTTATACCCTTTATTGCAAACAGTTGCTATATTTAATCTTTTCCTTCAAGATTATAAAAATCCTGTTTAAAGACTCACAGTTAAATTCTAATTATTCTCCCAAGACGAAGCCGGTTGCTGGTAACGCAGTGAGACGCATCACAGATCTGGATTGCTGCCGAGTGATGTCACAACACGCAGAGACGCTCTGCCTTCGATCTCCTCCATTGTCCAGCTGACAAACCAGGCCTGTAACGGGTGCCACGCCGTACATACCTCTCACCTCAAACTCTCATCAGCTGTCCGGTCCTTCACACCAGTACGATCACGGAAGATCGTGAATCTCAACTCACCTCATGGACTCCAACAGTTGTTACTTTGTAACAATACCTCTCCACTCTGTTCAGGATAAAACTGCAAGTATTCCTAGAACTTCATAAGATTCATACAACTGTATCAATATTCTGTTCCTAACAGATTGCAGCTGTTTAACTTTAACAGAAGAGTTTTGCTATTAAAATTGATGAGTTATATCAGGAATGAGGTGTTACAAAACATAATATAGAATTAAGATATAACAAAGCGTTCTATTATATTAAATACAGGAGAGACTTTAATAACAAACATATCTGTCTTTTCTCAAACTTGTCATCTTTAGCCTCAAGAGACTCAGCTTGCAAAACTTTGCTCATATTAACTCTTAATTAACATTGTGCAACTAAATCTCTTTTCTCACATTGAATTGTCTTGCTTTTTAAAGAGGTGCCTATCATTTAAATAATTTTGCTAGGCAAAGTTAAAAAGCATACATATCAACCTTAACATTCAGAAGGGATATATCACAGAAATAGCATAGCCCGCTGAGCATAAAGAAGGCAAGGAATATATATGAAATGGGGTAAAATAATATTTAAAAAACATTGGTGCGAAGAATGGCGCACGACGCAATAGGAAGTTGAGAATTTTTTTGCCGCCAACAAACAAAGACCCATATTAAAGGGGTAGACGCGAACAACCTAATACACTCAAAAAGCTGCCATCTACAACAATGGAAAAATAATATACAGAAAAGTCAATATCTTAGATTAAGACGGAATTGTTCAAATATATCAGATTATTTAGAACAGTCAGAAATCCTAGAACAAAAATTTGTGGAGAGGGGATATACAAAAAAATCTTTAATAAACACAAAAGAAGAGATAAAGAAAAAAGAATGGAGTGATATCTTAAAATATAAGAACAAAAAGAAAGAAAATATAAAAGTAGCTACTGACGTCACTATAGATATACCACTAATTACCCAATACAATGAACATAATATATTGAAAAAAATAATGAAGAAACACTGGTATTTGGTGCAAATCGATCCTATAATTGGTAATAAGGTAACATCATACCCCAGAATAGTATATAGAAGAGCCAATAATCTAAAATCTATATTGTCTCCAAGTGAGTTTAAAAATAAAAATAAAGATACATCTATACAAAATTTCCTAATGGGTAATAAATTAAACGTTTTTTACCAATGTAACACTTGCAAGTCATGCAAATACAGTTGTAAAAAGAAAAAGATCAAATCATATGTTACAAGAAAAATACAAAAAATCACAGATACCATTAGATGTCAGGATAAAGGAATTATATATGTAATTGAATGCACATGCCAAAAACAGTATTTCAGAGAGACTACTAGAAGCCTCCGAGAGAGAATAAGGGAACACATATGGGCAATTGAAAATAAAAAAAACTTATACCCTATTGTATCAACATTTCAAATATATACATAAAGGCAATCTTTCAGACTTTAAATTCTGAGGGAATTCAAAAAATAAAAAAGAACTGGAGAGGAGACAATTTTGAAGGAGAACTACTCAAAAAAGAAGCAGAATACATCTATAACTTCCAAACCCTCCAACCCCAAGGACTAAACTCAGAATTAGATATTTCACTTTTTATGTAAAATAATAGAATATACTTATAGTCTTCAAAACACATATAACACTTGTACTAATCCTAGTACCTCAATTCTAAGCATCAAATATATAATCAAAATAAACAATTCTTCCCATGCATATCACTAGATCATAGTAACAGCTCCTATAACCTCTGCATCAATCTCTATATTCTCAGTGGAGGCTCCTCTATAGGAGCACTTGAGCATGTGAACCCCCTGACCCCTGATGGACAGAAAAAAAAAGAGTGAGAAATAAAAAAAAATTACATTTTTTATATCTTTAGGGTGAAAGTGGAATGGGCTTTTGCCTAATACTTCTATCTATCGCACATGCTGTGCAGTGCAATAGATAGAAGTATAGGCAAAAGCACTTTCCACTTTAAAACTGCATTGACTGCAGCGCCACCTACAGGCCAGCTCATGGCCTTCCTAACCGCACAGCTCTTAGTGTGCAAGTGAGAGCCAGCTGTCACGTGACACTTGCACACTAAGAGCTGACTTTGTGTGTGGGAGGAGGAGCATCACTTCAATCAGTTCAGAGTCAGACACAGACTTAAGATAGTGACGTGCAGGAGAGGTGTAGAGGAGAGCAGAGAAGCTGCTGGAACAGTTAGCTCCTACACGTTAGGTGAGGCATATGATCCAATACTGTATATAATAACCGGTAAACTGTCTGCAGACTGCAGCAGTGTATAGAAGGTTGCAGTCTCAGGCGTTTTTTACTTTCACTCCCTAAGCTTTCAGTCTGTGTTTCAGCATGGCTCAGTCTCTCTCATGCAGAGAGAATGTGGGGGAGAGGATTGCAGATCATTTCCAGACTAGGTTGCATCATTACACTGATTCTGTATTATTTGCACAGGGCTTTTTTCAGGCAGAATACAAACTTTTTAAAATCCTGTCAGAGCAGCCACTGCACAATCTGCAATCCCCTCCCCCCACATTCTCTCTGCCTGAGAGAGACTGAGCCATGCTGAAACACAGACTGAAAGCTTAGGGAGTGAAAGTAAAAAACGTTACAGAGGTAAGGGGAGCCAGGGGTTTATATAACACTTACGGCTAGATTTAGAGTTTGGCGTTAGCCATCAAAACCAGCGTTAGAGGCTCCTAACGCTGGTTTTGGGCTACCGCTGGTATTTAGAGTTAGTCAGGAAAGGGTCTAACGCTCACTTTGCAGCCGCAACTTTTCAATACCGCAGATCCCCCTACGCCATTTGCGTATCCTATCTTTTCAATGGGATCTTTCTAACACTGGTATTTAGAGTCGTGGCTGAAGTGAGCGTTAGAAATCTAACGACAAAACTCCAGCTGCAGAAAAAAGTCAGTAGTTAAGAGCTTTCTGGGCTAACGCTGGTTTATAAAGCTCTTAACTACTGTGCTCTAAAGTACACTAACACCCATAAACTACCTATGTACCCCTAAACCGAGGCCCCCCCCCCACATCGCCGCCACTCTATTAAAAATTTTTATCCCCTAATCTGCCGCTCCGTACACCGCCGCCACCTACGTTATCCCTATGTACCCCTAATCTGCTGCCCCTAATACCGCCGACACCTACATAATATTTATTAACCCCTAATCTGCCGCCCCCGCTATTGCTGACACCTGCATATTTTTTTTAACCCCTAATCTGCCGCTCCGCACACTGCCGCAACCTACATTATACCTTTGTACCCCTAATCTGCTGCCCCTAACACAGCCGACCCCTATATTATATTTATTAACCCCTAATCTGCTGCCCCCAACGTCGCCTCCACCTACCTACAATTATTAACCCCTAATCTCCCGACCGGACCACACCGCTACTATAATAAATGTATTAACCCCTAAAGCTAAGTCTAACCCTAACCCTAACACCCCCCTAACTTAAATATAATTTAAATCTAACGAAATAAATTAACTATTATTAAATAAATTATTCCTATTTAAAGCTAAATACTTACCTGTAAAATAAATCCTAATTTGGGGGGGGTATTTCCGGATCGACTCTTCTGCCCGGATAGGATGAAGACTTCTGCCCGAAGATGGAATTCTTTACCCGCCGCTTGGAAACCAGACTTCAGCCGGAGGATGGACGTCACTCTTCAGCCGCTTGGGCTTGGATGAAGATTTCGGTGGCTCTTCTGGACAGATCGGGACCCGGTGTGGTGAAGACAAGGTAGGGAGATCTTCAGGGGCTTAGTGTTAGGTTTCTTTAAGGGGGGTTTGGGTTAGATTAGGGGTATGTGGGTGGTGGGTTGTAAATGTTGGGGGGGTATTGTATGGTTTTTTTTACAGGCAAAAGAGCTGAATTCTTTGGGGCATGCCCCGCAAAGGGCCCTTTTCAGGGCTGGTAAGGTAAAATAGCTTTTCTATTTTAATTTTAGAATAGGGTAGGGCATTTTTTTATTTTGGGGGTCTTTGTTATTTTATTAGGGGGCTTAGAGTAGGTGTAATTAGTTTAAAATTGTTGTAATATTTTTCTAATGTTTGTAAATATTTTTTTATTTTTTGTAACAGTTCTTTTTTATTTTTTAGTTAGTTTTTTTCATTGTATTTATTTGTTGGTATTGTATTTAATTAATTTATTGATAGTGTAGTGTTAGGTTTAATTGTAGGTAATTGTAGGTATTTTATTTAATTAATTTATTGATAGTGTAGTGTTAGGTTTAATTGTAGGTAATTGTAGGTATTTTATTTAATTTATTTATTGATAGTGTAGTGTTAGGTTTAATTGTAACTTAGGTTAGGATTTATTTTACAGGTAATTTTGTAATTATTTTAACTAGGTAACTATTAAATAGTTATTAACTATTTAATAGCTATTGTACCTGGTTAAAATAAGTACAAAGTTGCCTGTAAAATAAATATTAATCCTAAAATAGCTACAATATAATTATAATTTATATTGTAGCTATATTAGGATTTATTTTACAGGTAAGTATTTAGCTTTAAATAGGAATAATTTATTTAATAATAGTTAATTTATTTCGTTAGATTTAAATTATATTTAAGTTAGGGGGGTGTTAGGGTTAAGGTTAGACTTAGCTTTAGGGGTTAATACATTTATTATAGTAGCGGTGTGGTCCGGTCGGCAGATTAGGGGTTAATAATTGTAGGTAGGTGGAGGCGACGTTGGGGGCGGCAGATTAGGGGTTAATAAATATAATATAGGGGTCGGCTGTGTTAGGGGCAGCAGATTAGGGGTACATAGGTATAATGTAGGTTGCGGCAGTGTACGGAGCGGCAGATTAGGGGTTAATAATAATATGCAGGGGTCAGCGATAGCGGGGGCGGCAGAATAGGGGTTAATAAGTGTAAGGTTAGGGGTGTTTAGACTCGAGGTACATGTTAGGGTGTTAGGTGCAGACTTAGGAAGTGTTTCCCCATAGGAAACAATGGGGCTACGTTAGGAGCTGAACACTGCTTTTTTGCAGGTGTTAGGTTTTTTTTCAGCTCAAACTGTCCCATTGTTTCCTATGGGGGAATCGTGCACAAGCACGTTTTTGAAGCTGGCCGCCTCCGTAAGCACCGCTGGTATCGAGAGTTGAAGTGGCGGTAAATATGCTCTACGCTGCCTTTTTTGGAGCCTAACGCAGCCCTTCTGTGAACTCTAAATACCAGCGGTATTTAAAAGGTGCGGGGGGAAAAAAGCATGCGTAGCTAACGCACCCCTTTGGCCGCAGAACTCTAAATCTAGCCGTATGTTTTGAAAGCTTAGTTTTGAAAGCTTCATTTTTATTATTTTTCAATTATTTCCTCAGCTTACAAAGTTGAACAGTTTATTTAACCCATTTGCTCCTACATGTTATGAGCAAACTTAAATTTTCTCATAACTTGTTGTAGGAGCAAATGTCAGGTAACATTTGTGTGTAAAAATATGAGTCATACAGCTTCCTATTCATATCACACACCACACACAAACACACACACACACATATATATATATAATCATACTTTTTTATTTTTTATATATATTTTATATATATTTTATATATATTTTATATATATTTTATATATATATATATATATATATATATATATATATATATATATATATATATATATATATATATATATATAAAACACGGAAGGGAACTGCACTCTCACACTGGACCGGGTACGCATCCCATGACCCTGCAACATGCTCAGCCCTGGGTGCCACTGCCACTCACAGGAAGCTGTGCTGTCCCCAGAGTCACAGGCAGTTAACCCAAGACAGATCTGGGTGCAAGAACCATAGGGAAAATTACAAAACAAATTAATACAACACACAGAGAAAACCCAGCACTCACTTACAAGCTCTCAGCTAAGATTTAAAAGCAAAAATGGAAAGGTTAGTTACCGCATCTGGCCAAATGGGACAAGCCCAGGTACCTCATCAAGGTCCTTTCAAATACCTGGGACCCTAAAACAGCCACACAATGCAAGCTTTCAAATCCAAACAAACTGGGAACAAGGGAAGGGTGCACAGGCATATGTAATCACCCTAGACATATACAAAACATGGAAGGGAACTGCACTCTCATACCGGACCGGGTACACATCCTTTGACCCTGCAACATGCTCAGCCCTGGGTGCCACTGGCACTCACAGGAAGCTGTGCTGTCCCCAGAGTCACAGGCAGTTAACCCCAGACAGGTCTGGGTGCAAGAACCATAGGGAAAATTACAAAACAAATTAATACAACACACAGAGAAAACCCAGCACTCACTTACAAGCTCTCAGCTAAGATTTAAAAGCAAAAATGGAAAGGTTAGTTACTGCATCTGGCCAAATGGGACAAGCCCAGGTACCTCGTCAAGGTCCTTTCCAATACCTGGGACCCTAAAACAGCCACACAATGCAAGCTTTCAAATCCAAACAAACTGGGAACAAGGGAAGGGTGCACAGGCATATGTAATCACCCTAGACATATACAAAACACGGAAGGAAACTGCACTCTCATACCGGACCGGGTACACATCCCATGACTCTGCAACATGCTCAGCCCTGGGTGCCACTGGCACTCACAGGAAGCTGTGCTGTCCCCAGAGTCACAGGGAGTTAACCCCAGACAGGTCTGGGTGCAAGAACCATAGGGAAAATTACAAAACAAATTAATACAACACACAAAAACACACAAAAAGAAAACTCAGCACTCACTTACAAGCTCTCAGCTAAGATTTAAAAGCAAAAATGGAAAGGTTACCTTGACGAGGTACCTGGGCTTGTCCCATTTGGCCAGATGCGGTAACTAACCTTTCTATTTTTGCTTTTAAATCTTAGCTGAGAGCTTGTAAGTGAGTGCTGGGTTTTCTCTGTGTGTTGTGTATATATATGCTGGGTACAAGAGTCCTGTCACTGGGGCAGTATAAGGACTATATATATATATATATATATATATATATATATATATATATATATATATATATATATATATATATATATATATATATATATATAAAACAGCAAAACAGCAAAGTTCAGTATCTGCACTCTCACCAACTCTCCACAACTGCCAGGGTGCTCTAAGTGGTATGTAGTAGGCAAATGATTTCAAGCACTCTCTGGACTTTAGACAGCAAAAGCAAAAATTTTATTGTAGTGACGTTTCGGGACCAAAACTGTCCCTTCTTCTGACAAGCAAACAGTGCAATTATCAAACTTAAATAGGCCCACTACACCCTCCCCTGTGAGGCCACCAATCACAAGTGGCCGTGTGCAAAATTAAGACCAAACCAAAAATGAGGAATGGTTAAATAGTGTAATATTCAGCAATTAGAATTGTAATAATGAATGTGCAAAAGTGTATTTGTATTGTATGTTCTCCTATGACCAAAAATGAGCACTGATGCCGCAAATAATGCAGAAAACCATATTGTGGGTTATAAAATACACCAGAGATCCACACCTCCAAATAAATGCACATAGTGGATTCAACCACTAAAATAAAAACGCCCCTCACTGCTGTCACAACAAATCAATCAGACCTGCAAAAACCATTCATCTGTATATCGTATTTTAAACTCTCCTCATATTACGCTTCCTCATAATCTCCATAACAAAGAATGCCCCTTACAGTAAGCATAATCCCAACCCTGGGTTTAGATTACCACTATGTGCTGTCATCAGCACACAACTTAGTAGCCACACCTCTCATCCTCCTATAGGTCAAGCATGGGGCCGCCTCTCCCCTTTCATATATAACACTGCATTACGAAAACCATATAAGTACAAAATAAATGAGTGCCTGATTGTGTACAAAGAGGGATGATTCTCCCAATATCAAACCATTTATATCTACTCTTTCATAAATCTAGCATGACGTGGGGATGTCTGTGTTTAGTTGTCGGCAATTTGCGGCGATCGGATCATTGTCTGTTGATATAGGTGAGTGATTTATGAAAGAGTAGGTATATATGGTTTGATATTGGGAGAATCATCCCTCTGGGTACACAATCATGCACTCATTTATTTTGTACTTATATGGTTTTCGTAATGCAGTGTTATCTATGAAAGGGGAGAGGCGGCCCCATGCTTGACCTATATGAGGATGAGAGGTGTGGCTACTAAGTTGTGTGCCGATGACAGCACATAGTGGTAATCTAAACCCAGGGTTGGGATTATGCTTACTGTAAGGGGCATTCTTTGTTATGGAGATTATGAGGAAGCGTAATATGAGGAGAGTTTAAAATACGATATACAGATGAATGGTTTTTGCAGGTCTGATTGATTTGTTGTGACAGCGTGGTAGAACCTATCAGCAGTGAGGGGCGTTTTTATTTTAGTGGTTGAATCCACTATGTGCAGGTTGTGTTCCGATGACAGCACATAGTGGCAATCTAAATCCACGGTTGGGATTATGCTTACTGTAAGGGGCATTCCTTGTTATGGAGATTATGAGGAAGCGTAATATGAGGAGAGTTTAAAATACGATATACAGATGAATGGTTTTTGCAGGTCTGATTGATTTGTTGTGACAGCGTGGTAGAACAGTAGTCAGCAGTCAGCAGTGAGGGGCGTTTTTATTTTAGTGGTTGAATCCACTATGTGCATTTATTTGGAGGTGTGAATCTCTGGTGTATTTTATAACCCACAATATGGTTTTCTGCATTATTTGCGGCATCAGTGCTCATTTTTGGTCATAGGAGAACATACAATACAAATACACTTTTGCACATTCATTATTACAATTCTAATTGCTGAATATTACACTATTTACCCATTCCTCATTTTTGGTTTGGTCTTAATTTTGCACACGGCCACTTGTGATTGGTGGCCTCACAGGGGAGGGTATAGTGGGCCTATTTAAGTTTGATAATTGCACTGTTTGCTTGTCAGAAGAAGGGACAGTTTTGGTCCCGAAACGTCACTACAATAAAATTTTTGCTTTTGCTGTCTGAAGTCCAGAGAGTGCTTAAAATCATTTGCCTGATATATATATATATATATATATATATATATATATATATATATATATATATATATATATATATATATATATATTAATTAAAAGACAAGAGCACCACATACACCCTGCAGTTACCATATATATATATATATATATATATATATATATACTGGGTACAAGAGTCCTGTCACTGGGGCAGTATAAGGACTACAGCCGCCACTGTATATTCTGTACATAGATATCAATTACAAATATATACAATCCCTTTTCAATATTTTGGATCATTATTGATCTATAATTGAGATAGAGCATACTAGAATATGCAATAAATTAAATATAAAAAGACATTTAAAATTTTTGCTGTATGTAGTATAAAAGCATATATGACACACAAAATATTAAATTTTCAACTTCCAATGTTGTCAGGAATATATATGTTTGTTGCAATTTAGAAGTATATATATGTAAATAACAACATAAGGTCTATCATATATCCAATGTATAACATAAGGTTTATCGTGTATTCATTTTATAACTCTGTCTAATGCATACAAGTCAAAAAGATCGGTATACACCATCTTAAGAAATAGAGGTCAATTTATCCTCCAATAAAAAAGTGTATAGCAATTAACCAATGAAGGAACCGGTCTGGCTATTTAAGAAACATATTAAACAGTAGTCTAGCATCTTGATAAAGCCCTTGTGAGGGTGAAACACATAGAACTGAATAAACTAACTGTTTTCAAAAAAGCTTCTTCAATAACTTAGGCCTAGATTTAGAGTTTGGCGGTAGCCGTCAAAACCAGCGTTAGAGGCTCCTAACGCTGGTTTTTACCGCCCGCTGGTATTTGGAGTCAGTCAGGAAAGGGTCTAACGCTCATTTTGCAGCCGCGACTTTTCCATACCGCAGATCCCCCTACGTCATTTGCGTATCCTATTTTTTCAATGGGATCTTTCTAACGCCGGTATTTAGAGTCTTGGCTGAAGTGAGCGTTAGAAATCTAACGACAAAACTCCAGCCGCAGAAAAAAGTCAGTAGTTAAGAGCTTTCTGGGCTAACGCCGGTTTATAAAGCTCTTAACTACTGTGCTCTAAAGTACACTAACACCCATAATCTACCTATGTACCCCTAAACCGAGGCCCCCCCACATCGCCGCCACTCTAATAATTTTTTTTAACCCCTAATCTGCCGCTCCGTACACCGCCGCCACCTACGTTATCCCTATGTACCCCTAATCTGCTGCCCCTAATACCGCCGACACCTACATAATATTTATTAACCCCTAATCTGCCGCCCCCGCTATTGCTGACACCTGCATATTTTTTTTAACCCCTAATCTGCCGCTCCGCACACTGCCGCAACCTACATTATACCTTTGTACCCCTAATCTGCTGCCCCTAACACAGCCGACCCCTATATTATATTTATTAACCCCTAATCTGCTGCCCCCAACGTCGCCTCCACCTACCTACAATTATTAACCCCTAATCTCCCGACCGGACCACACCGCTACTATAATAAATGTATTAACCCCTAAAGCTAAGTCTAACCCTAACCCTAACACCCCCCTAACTTAAATATAATTTAAATCTAACGAAATAAATTAACTATTATTAAATAAATTATTCCTATTTAAAGCTAAATACTTACCTGTAAAATAAATCCTAATTTGGGGGGGGTATTTCCGGATCGACTCTTCTGCCCGGATAGGATGAAGACTTCTGCCCGAAGATGGAATTCTTTACCCGCCGCTTGGAAACCAGACTTCAGCCGGAGGATGGACGTCACTCTTCAGCCGCTTGGGCTTGGATGAAGATTTCGGTGGCTCTTCTGGACAGATCGGGACCCGGTGTGGTGAAGACAAGGTAGGGAGATCTTCAGGGGCTTAGTGTTAGGTTTCTTTAAGGGGGGTTTGGGTTAGATTAGGGGTATGTGGGTGGTGGGTTGTAAATGTTGGGGGGGGGGTATTGTATGGTTTTTTTTTACAGGCAAAAGAGCTGAATTCTTTGGGGCATGCCCCGCAAAGGGCCCTTTTCAGGGCTGGTAAGGTAAAATAGCTTTTCTATTTTAATTTTAGAATAGGGTAGGGCATTTTTTTATTTTGGGGGTCTTTGTTATTTTATTAGGGGGCTTAGAGTAGGTGTAATTAGTTTAAAATTGTTGTAATATTTTTCTAATGTTTGTAAATATTTTTTTATTTTTTGTAACAGTTCTTTTTTATTTTTTAGTTAGTTTTTTTCATTGTATTTATTTGTAGGTATTGTATTTAATTAATGTATTGATAGTGTAGTGTTAGGTTTAATTGTAGGTAATTGTAGGTATTTTATTTAATTAATTTATTGATAGTGTAGTGTTAGGTTTAATTGTAGGTAATTGTAGGTATTTTATTTAATTTATTTATTGATAGTGTAGTGTTAGGTTTAATTGTAACTTAGGTTAGGATTTATTTTACAGGTAATTTTGTAATTATTTTAACTAGGTAACTATTAAATAGTTATTAACTATTTAATAGCTATTGTACCTGGTTAAAATAATTACAAAGTTGCCTGTAAAATAAATATTAATCCTAAAATAGCTACAATATAATTATAATTTATATTGTAGCTATATTAGGATTTATTTTACAGGTAAGTATTTAGCTTTAAATAGGAATAATTTATTTAATAATAGTTAATTTATTTCGTTAGATTTAAATTATATTTAAGTTAGGGGGGTGTTAGGGTTAAGGTTAGACTTAGCTTTAGGGGTTAATACATTTATTATAGTAGCGGTGTGGTCCGGTCGGCAGATTAGGGGTTAATAATTGTAGGTAGGTGGAGGCGACGTTGGGGGCGGCAGATTAGGGGTTAATAAATATAATATAGGGGTCGGCTGTGTTAGGGGCAGCAGATTAGGGGTACATAGGTATAATGTAGGTTGCGGCGGTGTACGGAGCGGCAGATTAGGGGTTAATAATAATATGCAGGGGTCAGCGATAGCGGGGGCGGCAGAATAGGGGTTAATAAGTGTAAGGTTAGGGGTGTTTAGACTCGGGGTACATGTTAGGGTGTTAGATGCAGACTTAGGAAGTGTTTCCCCATAGGAAACAATGGGGCTACGTTAGGAGCTGAACACTGCTTTTTTGCAGGTGTTAGGTTTTTTTTCAGCTCAAACTGTCCCATTGTTTCCTATGGGGGAATCGTGCACAAGCACGTTTTTGAAGCTGGCCGCCTCCGTAAGCACCGCTGGTATCGAGAGTTGAAGTGGCGGTAAATATGCTCTACGCTGCCTTTTTTGGAGCCTAACGCAGCCCTTCTGTGAACTCTAAATACCAGCGGTATTTAAAAGGTGCGGGGGGAAAAAAGCATGCGTAGCTAACGCACCCCTTTGGCCGCAGAAATCTAAATCTAGCCGTATGTTTTGAAAGCTTAGTTTTGAAAGCTTCATTTTTATTATTTTTCAATTATTTCCTCAGCTTACAAAGTTGAACAGTTTATTTAACCCATTTGCTCCTACATGTTATGAGCAAACTTAAATTTTCTCATAACTTGTTGTAGGAGCAAATGTCAGGTAACATTTGTGTGTAAAAATATGAGTCATACAGCTTCCTATTCATATCACACACCACACACAAACACACACACGAACACACACACACACATATATATATATAATCATACTTTTTTATTTTTTATATATATTTTATATATATTTTATATATATATATATATATATATATATATATATATACAAAACACGGAAGGGAACTGCACTCTCACACTGGACCGGGTACGCATCCCATGACCCTGCAACATGCTCAGCCCTGGGTGCCACTGCCACTCACAGGAAGCTGTGCTGTCCCCAGAGTCACAGGCAGTTAACCCAAGACAGATCTGGGTGCAAGAACCATAGGGAAAATTACAAAACAAATTAATACAACACACAGAGAAAACCCAGCACTCACTTACAAGCTCTCAGCTAAGATTTAAAAGCAAAAATGGAAAGGTTAGTTACCGCATCTGGCCAAATGGGACAAGCCCAGGTACCTCATCAAGGTCCTTTCAAATACCTGGGACCCTAAAACAGCCACACAATGCAAGCTTTCAAATCCAAACAAACTGGGAACAAGGGAAGGGTGCACAGGCATATGTAATCACCCTAGACATATACAAAACATGGAAGGGAACTGCACTCTCATACCGGACCGGGTACACATCCTTTGACCCTGCAACATGCTCAGCCCTGGGTGCCACTGGCACTCACAGGAAGCTGTGCTGTCCCCAGAGTCACAGGCAGTTAACCCCAGACAGGTCTGGGTGCAAGAACCATAGGGAAAATTACAAAACAAATTAATACAACACACAGAGAAAACCCAGCACTCACTTACAAGCTCTCAGCTAAGATTTAAAAGCAAAAATGGAAAGGTTAGTTACTGCATCTGGCCAAATGGGACAAGCCCAGGTACCTCGTCAAGGTCCTTTCCAATACCTGGGACCCTAAAACAGCCACACAATGCAAGCTTTCAAATCCAAACAAACTGGGAACAAGGGAAGGGTGCACAGGCATATGTAATCACCCTAGACATATATAAAACACGGAAGGAAACTGCACTCTCATACCGGACCGGGTACACATCCCATGACCCTGCAACATGCTCAGCCCTGGGTGCCACTGGCACTCACAGGAAGCTGTGCTGTCCCCAGAGTCACAGGGAGTTAACACCAGACAGGTCTGGGTGCAAGAACCATAGGGAAAATTACAAAACAAATTAATACAACACACAGAGAAAACTCAGCACTCACTTACAAGCTCTCAGCTAAGATTTAAAAGCAAAAATGGAAAGGTTACCTTGACGAGGTACCTGGGCTTGTCCCATTTGGCCAGATGCGGTAACTAACCTTTCTATTTTTGCTTTTAAATCTTAGCTGAGAGCTTGTAAGTGAGTGCTGGGTTTTCTCTGTGTGTTGTGTATATATATACTGGGTACAAGAGTCCTGTCACTGGGGCAGTATAAGGACTATATATATATATATATATATATATATATATATATATATATATATATATATATATATATATATATATATATATATATATATAAAACAGCAAAACAGCAAAGTTCAGTATCTGCACTCTCACCAACTCTCCACAACTGCCAGGGTGCTCTAAGTGGTATGTAGTAGGCAAATGATTTCAAGCACTCTCTGGACTTTAGACAGCAAAAGCAAAAATTTTATTGTAGTGACGTTTCGGGACCAAAACTGTCCCTTCTTCTGACAAGCAAACAGTGCAATTATCAAACTTAAATAAGCCCACTACACCCTCCCCTGTGAGGCCACCAATCACAAGTGGCCGTGTACAAAATTAAGACCAAACCAAAAATGAGGAATGGTTAAATAGTGTAATATTCAGCAATTAGAATTGTAATAATGAATGTGCAAAAGTGTATTTGTATTGTATGTTCTCCTATGACCAAAAATGAGCACTGATGCCGCAAATAATGCAGAAAACCATATTGTGGGTTATAAAATACACCAGAGATTCACACCTCCAAATAAATGCACATAGTGGATTCAACCACTAAAATAAAAACGCCCCTCACTGCTGATAGGTTCTACCACGCTGTCACAACAAATCAATCAGACCTGCAAAAACCATTCAGTGTTACATTTAAAATTTTTGCTGTATGTAGTATAAAAGCATATATGACACACAAAATATTAAATTTTCAACTTCCAATGTTGTCAGGAATATATATGTTTGTTGCAATTTAGAAGTATATATATGTAAATAACAACATAAGGTCTATCATATATCCAATGTATAACATAAGGTTTATCGTGTATTCATTTTATAACTCTGTCTAATGCATACAAGTCAAAAAGATCGGTATACACCATCTTAAGAAATAGAGGTCAATTTATCCTCCAATAAAAAAGTGTATAGCAATTAACCAATGAAGGAACCGGTCTGGCTATTTAAGAAACATATTAAACAGTAGTCTAGCATCTTGATAAAGCCCTTGTGAGGGTGAAACACATAGAACTGAATAAACTAACTGTTTTCAAAAAAGCTTCTTCAATAACTTAGGCCTAGATTTAGAGTTTGGCGGTAGCTGTCAAAACCAGCGTTAGAGGCTCCTAACGCTGTTTTTTACCGCCCACTGGTATTTGGAGTCAGTCAGGAAAGGGTCTAACGCTCATTTTGCAGCCGCGACTTTTCCATACCGCAGATCCCCCTACGCCATTTGCGTATCCTATCTTTTCAATGGGATCTTTCTAACGCCGGTATTTAGAGTCTTGGCTGAAGTGAGCGTTAGAAATCTAACGACAAAACTCCAGCCGCAGAAAAAAGTCAGTAGTTAAGAGCTTTCTGGGCTAACGCCGGTTTATAAAGCTCTTAACTACTGTGCTCTAAAGTACACTAACACCCATAATCTACCTATGTACCCCTAAACCGAGGCCCCCCCACATCGCCGCCACTCTAATAATTTTTTTTAACCCCTAATCTTCCGCTCCGTACACCGCCGCCACCTACGTTATCCCTATGTACCCCTAATCTGCTGCCCCTAACACCGCCGACCCCTATATTATATTTATTAACCCCTAATCTGCCGCCCCCGCTATCGCTGACCCCAGCATATTATTATTAACCCCTAATCTGCCGCTCCGTACACCGCCGCAACCTACGTTATCCCTATGTACCCCTAATCTGCTGCCCCTAATACCGCCGACACCTACATAATATTTATTAACCCCTAATCTGCTGCCCCCAACGTCGCCAACACCTACCTACAATTATTAACCCCTAATCTGCTGACCGCACACCGCCGCAACCTACGTTATGCCTATGTATCCCTAATCTGCTGCCCCTAACACTGCCAACCCCTATTTATATTTATTAACCCCTAATCTGCCGCCCCCAACGTCGCCTCCACCTACCTACAATAATTAACCCCTAATCTGCCGACCGGATCTCACCGCTACTATAATATTAATTCCTAAAGCTAAGTCTAACCCTAACACTAACACCCCCTCAGTTAAATATAATTTAAATCTAACAAAATAAATTAACTCTTATTAAATAAATTAATCCTATTTAAAGCTAAATACTTACCTGTAAAATAAACCCTAATATATCTACAATATAAATTATAATTATATTGTAGCTATTTTAGGATTAATATTTATTTTACAGGTAATTTTGTAATTATTTTAACCAGGTACAATAGCTATTAAATAGTTAAGAACTATTTAATAGTTACCTAGTTAAAATAATTACAAAATGACCTGTAAAATAAATCCTAACCTAAGTTACAATTAAACCTAACACTACACTAGCAATAAATTAATTAAATAAAATACCTACAATTATCTACAATTAAACCTAACACTACACTATCAATAAATTAAATAAAAATCCTACAATTAAATACAATTAAATAAACTAACTAAAGTACAAAAAATAAAAAAGAACTAAGTTACAAAAAATAAAAAAAATATTTATAAACATTAGAAAAATATTACAACAATTTTAAACTAATTACACCTACTCTAAGCCCCCTAATAAAATAACAAAGACCCCCAAAATAAAAAAATGCCCTACCCTATTCTAAAATTAAAATAGAAAAGCTCTTTTACCTTACCAGCCCTTAAAAGGGCCCTTTGCGGGGCATGCCCCGAAGAATTCAGCTCTTTTGCCTGGAAAAAAAAACATACAATACCCCCCCCAACATTACAACCCACCACCCACATACCCCTAATCTAACCCAAACCCCCCTTAAATAAACCTAACACTAAGCCCCTGAAGATCTCCCTACCTTGTCTTCACCACGCTGGCTTCACCGATCCGTCCACCGAAGTCTTGATCCAAGCCTCCGAAGTCTTGATCCAAGCCCAAGCGGGGGCTGAAGAGTGACGTCCATCCTCCGGCTGAAGTCTTGATCCAAGCGGGCAGAAGAGGACATCCGGACCGGCAAACATCTTCATCCAAGCCGCATCTTCTATATTCTTCAATCTGATGACGACCGGCTGATCTTCAAGACCTCCAGCGCGGATCCATCCATCTTCACCGACGACTTCCCGATGAATGACGGTTCCTTTAAGGGACGTCATCCAAGATGGCGTCTCTCGAATTCCGATTGGCTGATAGGATTCTATCAGCCAATCGGAATTAAAGTTCAATCCGATTGGCTGATCCGATCAGCCAATCAGATTGAGCTCGCATTCTATTGGCTGATCGGAACAACCAGTAGAATGCGATCTTAATCTGATTGGCTGATTGGATCAGCCAATCGGATTGAACTTGAATCTGATTGGCTGATTCCATCAGCCAATCAGAATTTTCCTACCTTAATTCCGATTGGCTGATAGAATCATATCAGCCAATCGGAATTCGAGGGACCCCATCTTGGATGACGTCCCTTAAAGGAACCGTCATTCATCGGGAAGTCGTCGGTGAAGATGGATGGATCCACGCTGGAGGTCTTGAAGATCAGCCGGTCATCATCGGATTGAAGAACATAGAAGATGCGGCTTGGATGAAGATGTTTGCCGGTCCGGATGTCCTCTTCTGCCCGCTTGGATCAAGACTTCAGCCGGAGGATGGACGTCAATCTTCAGCCCCCGCTTGGGCTTGGATCAAGACTTCGGAGGCTTGGATCAAGACTTCAGTGGACGGATCGGTGAACCCGGCGTGGTGAAGACAAGGTAGGGAGATCTTCAGGGGCTTAGTGTTAGGTTTTTCTCCAGGAAAAAGAGCTGAATTCTTTGGGGCATGCCCCGCAATTGGCCCTTTTAAGGGCTGGTAAGGTAAAAGAGCTTTTCTATTTTAATTTTAGAATAGGGTAGGGCATTTTTTTATTTTGGGGGTCTGTGTTATTTTATTAGGGGGCTTAGAGTAGGTGTAATTAGTTTAAAATTGTTGTAATATTTTTCTAATGTTTGTAAAAAAAAATTATTTTTTGTAACTTAGTTCTTTTTTATTTTTTGTACTTTAGTTAGTTTATTTAATTGTATTTAATTGTAGGTATTTTATTTAATTAATTTATTGATAGTGTAGTGTTAGGTTTAATTGTAGATAATTGTAGGTATTTTATTTAATTAATTTATTGCTAGTGTAGTGTTAGGTTTAATTGTAACTTAGGTTAGGATTTATTTTACAGGTAATTTTGTAATTATTTTAACTAGGTAACTATTAAATAGTTATTAACTATTTAATAGCTATTGTACCTGGTTAAAATAAATACAAAGTTGCCTGTAAAATAAATATTAATCCTAAAATAGCTACAATATAATTATAATTTATATTGTAGCTATATTAGGATTTATTTTACAGGTACGTATTTAGCTTTAAATAGGAAGAATTTATTTAATAAGAGTTAATTTATTTCGTTAGCTTTAAATTATATTTAATTTAGGGGGGTGTTAGTGTTAGACTTAGCTTTAGGGGTTAATACATTTATTATAGTAGCGGTGAGATCCGGTCGGCAGATTAGGGGTTAATTATTGTAGGTAGGTGGAGGCGACGTTGGGGGCGGCAGATTAGGGGTTAATAAATATAATATAGGGGTCGGCGGTGTTAGGGGCAGCAGATTAGGGGTACATAGGGATAACGTAGGTTGCGGCGGTGTACAGAGCGGCAGATTAGGGGTTAATAATAATATGCAGGGGTCAGCGATAGAGGGGGCGGCAGATTAGGGGTTAATAAATATAATATAGGGGTCGGGATGTTAGGGGCAGCAGATTAGGGGTACATAGGTATAATGTAAGTTGCGGCGGTGTATGGAGCGGCAGATTAGGGGTTAATAATTCCTATGACTAAGCGCCACTAGGGGACGCGAAACGCGTCAGGACTGCTATTCCTGCCTACCTGCACCATGATGCAGCTTTTACCTTTTGCTTAATAAAGATTTCTGGATTTTACCTTGCCCCCGAGTGCTCAGATTTCTGCTTTCTTGGGCTAATAATAATATGCAGGGGTCAGCGATAGCGGGGGCGGCAGATTAAGGGTTAATAAGTGTAAGGTTAGGGGTGTTTAGACTCTGGGTTCATGTTAGGGTGTTAGGTGCAGACTTAGGAAGTGTTTCCCCATAGGAAACAATGGGGCTGCGTTAGGAGCTGAACGCTGCTTTTTTGCAGGTGTTAGGTTTTTTTCAGCTCAAACGGCCCCATTGTTTTCTATGGGGGAATCGTGCACGAGCACGTTTTTTAAGCTGGCCGCATCCGTAAGCAACGCTGGTATTTAGAGTTGCAGTGGCAGTAAATATGCTCTACGCTCCATTTTTGGAGCCTAACGCAGCCATTCTGTGAACTCTAAATACCAGCGGTATTTAAAAGGTGCGGGGGAAAAAAGCACACGTAGCTAACGCACCCCTTTGGCCGCAGAACTCTAAATCTAGCCGATAGACTGATACACACAAAGACTTATCTACATCTTATATACATTTTGGAAAGGTCTGTGAAAAAAACAGAGGACACATCTTTTAAAAAAAGACAGACATATCGCCAGAAGAGATTGTCCTTTTTAGAAGCTCAGGTAAATCGGAGTTTCCAAAATAAGAGGACAGCACACTATTTGTAAAACTTCAAGGACTATCTAAGGATAAAGAGGAATTACGTTTGCTTTCTACAATTGACAGAAGAGCACTAATACAAACATCTACAAACGTCCAAATTTTGCAGTCACCATGGCAACATAGACCACGCTTCAACCAGGGCACTGGTAACATTGTAACGGCCATTCAAATCCAGGTCACGTGAGTAGAGAATTTGATCTGATGTCTCAATACTCAGACCACGTGACTATCTTGTTTATCAAAAAGCATACATTGGGGCCTAGTTATCAAGCCGTCAACCTCAAATACGCTGGAATTCCGCAGCGTATTTGTGGTGAGGCTGATTCGCCTTAGTTATCAAGCCCTAGATACGGGCAAAAGTAAAATTTAGTGATGTAAGCTTCGATCCGCCGGACTCAGTCCGACACAGATCGATGCTTACGTCACTACAGATGTTCCGCACACAAGTGCGGCACAATCTGACTACTTTTGCTAGTTATCAAAAAACTAGCAGGTACGCTCGGCACTTTTCCGGCCCAGCGTACCTGGTTTTCAATCCGCCGCCCTAGAGGTGGCAGATCCCATAGGAATCAATGGGAGTCTGACCATAGCGAAAGTTTATGTTCGCTGCTGGGAACAGCCAATAGAATGCAAGCTCAATCTGATTGGCTGATTGGATCAGCCAATCGGATTCAACTTGAATCTGATTGGCTGATTCCATCAGCCAATCAGAATTTTCCTACCTTAATTCCGATTGGCTGATAGAATCCTATCAGCCAATCGGAATTCAAAGGGACGCCATATTGGATGACGTCCCTTAAAGGAACCGTCATTCATCGGGAAGTCGTCGACCAGGATGGATGTTCCGCGTCGGCGGGATGAAGATGGATCCGGAAGAAAGAAGATTGAAGATGCCACTTGATAGAAGACTTCAGCCGGATGATGGATCTCTTCAGCCCCCGCTTGGATCAAGACTTCAGCCGGATGATGGATCTCTTCAGCCCGATGATGGACCTCTTCAGCCCCCGCTTGGGCTTGGATGAAGATTTCGGAGCCTCTTCTAGACGGATCGGTGATACCCGGCGTGGTGAAGATAAGGTAGGGAGATCTTCAGGGGCTTAGTGTTAGGTTTATTTAAGGGGGGTTTGGGTTAGATTAGGGGTATGTGGGTGGTGGGTTGTAATGTTGGGGGGGTATTGTATGTTTTTTTTTACAGGCAAAAGAGCAGAATTCTTTGGGGCATGCCCCGCAAAAGGCCCTTTTAAGGGCTGGTAAGGTAAAAGAGCTTTTCTATTTTTATTTTAGAATAGGGTAGGGCATTTTTTATTTTGGGGGGCTTTGTTATTTTATTAGGGGGCTTAGAGTAGGTGTAATTAGTTTAAAATTGTTGTAATATTTTTATAATGTTTGTAAATTATTTTTTTATTTTTTGTAACTTAGTTCTTTTTTATATTTTGTACTTTAGTTAGTTTATTTAATTGTATTTATTTGTAGGTATTTGTATGTAATTAATTTATTGATAGTGTAGTGTTAGGTTTAATTGTAGATAATTGTAGGTATTTTATTTAATTAATTTATTGATAGTGTAGTGTTAGGTTTAATTGTAACTTAGGTTAGGATTTATTTTACAGGTAATTTTGTAATTATTTTAACTAGGTAGCTATTAAATAGTTATTAACTATTTAATAGCTATTGTACCTGGTTAAAATAAATACAAAGTTACCTGTAAAATAAATATTAATCCTAAAATAGCTACAATATAATTATAATTTATATTGTAGCTATATTAGGGTTTATTTTACAGGTAAGTATTTAGCTTTAAATAGGAATACTTTATTTAATAAGAGTTAATTTATTTCGTTAGATAAAATTATATTTAACTTAGGGGGGTGTTAGTGTTAGGGTTAGACTTAGCTTTAGGGGTTAATAAATTTATTAGAGTAGCGGTGAGGTCCGGTCGGCAGATTAGGGGTTAATACTTGAAGTTAGGTGTCGGTGATGTTAGGGAGGGCAGATTAGGGGTTAATACTATTTATTATAGGGTTATTGAGACGGGAGTGAGGCGGATTAGGGGTTAATAACTTTATTATAGTAGCGGTGAGGTCCGGTCGGCAGATTAGGGGTTAATAATTGTAGGTAGGTGGCGGCAACGTTGGGGGCGGCAGATTAGGGGGTAATAAATATAATATAGGGGTCGGCGGTGTTAGGAGCAGCAGATTAGGGGTACATAGGGATAACGTAGGTTGCGGCAGTGTACGGAGCGGCAGATTAGGGGTTAATAATAAAATGCAGGGGTCAGCGATGTCGGGGGCGGCAGATTAGGGGTTAATAAGTGTAAGGTTAGGGGTGTTTAGACTCGGGGTACATGTTAGGGTGTTAGGTGCAGACTTAGGAAGTGTTTCCCCATAGGAAACAATGGGGCTGCGTTAGGAGGTGAACGCTGCTTTTTTGAAGGTGCTAGATTTTTTTCAAGCTCAAATGGCCCCATTGTTTCCTATGGGGGAATCGTGCACGAGCACGTTTTTGAAGCTGGCCGCGTCTGTAAGCACCGCTGATATTTAGAGTTGCAGTGGCGGTAAATTATGCTCTACGCTCCCTTTTTGGAGCCTAACGCAGCCCTTCTGTGAAGTCTAAATACCAGCAGTATTTAAAAGGTGCAGGGGAAAAAAAACACACACGTAGCTAATGCACCCCTTTGGCCGCAGAACTCTAAATCTAGCGGTAAATTAATCCTATTTAAAACTAAATACTTACCTTTAAAATAAACCCTAATATAGCTACAATATAAATAATAATTATATTGTATCTATTTTAGGATTTATTTTTATTTTACAGGCAAATTTCAATTTATTTTAACTAGGTACAATAGCTATTAAATAGTTATTAACTATTTAATAGCTACCTAGCTAAAAGAAATACAAAATTACCTGTAAAATAAATTCTAATCTAAGTTACAATTAAACCTAACACTACACTATCATTAAATTAATTAAATAAATTACCTACAAATAACTACAATTAAATACAATTAAATAAACTAACTAAAGTACAAAAAATAAAAAAAACTAAGTTACAAAAAAAAAAAAAAAAAATAAGTTACAAATATTTAAAAAATATTACAACAATTTTAAGCTACTTACACCTAATCTAAGCCCTCTAATAAAATAACAAAGCCCCCCAAAATAAAAAAATGTCCTACCCTATTCTACATTAAAAAGTTAACAGCTTTATTACCTGGCCTTTTGCGGGGCATGCCCCAAAGAATTCAGCTCTTTTGCCTGTAAAAATAAAAATACAACCCCCCTAACATTAAAACCCACCACCCACATACCCCTACTCTAACCCAAACCCCCCTTAAATAAACCTAACACTACCCCCTGAAGATCATCCTACCTTTAGCCGTCTTCAGCCAGCACACCACCGATGGAACAGAAGAAGACATCCAGAGCGGCAAAAGTCATCATCCAAGGGGCGCTGAAGACGTCTTCCATCCGATTGATGTCAACATCCAGGCGGCGCTGAAGAAGTCTTCCATCCGATTGAAGTCATCATCCAGGCGGCGTCTTCAATCTTCATCCATCCGGAGCGGAGTGGAGCCATCTTCAGACGAGCTGACGCGGAGCCATCTTCTTCCACTGATGACTGAACGACGGTTCCTTTAAGTGACGTCATCCAAGATGGCGTCCCTGGAATTCCGATTGGCTGATAGGATTCTATCAGCCAATCGGAATTAAGGTTGGAAAAATCGGATTGGCTGATCCAATCAGCCAATCAGATTGAGCTCGCATTCTATTGGCTGTTCCTATCAGCCAATAGAATGTGAGATCAATCTGATTGGCTGATTGGATCAGCCAAATCGGATTGAACTTCAATCTGATTAGCTGATTCAATCAGCCGATCAGATTTTCCTACCTTAATTCCGATTGGCTGATAGAATCCTATCAGCCAATCGGAATTCCAGGGACGCCATCTTGGATGACGTCACTTAAAGGAACCGTCATTCGTCGTTCAGTCGTCGGTGGAAGAAGATGGCTCTGCGTCGGCTCGTCTGAAGATGGATCCACTCCGCTCCAGATGGATGAAGATTGAAGACGCCGCCTGGATGATGACTTCAATCAGATGGAAGACTTCTTCAGCGCCCCTTGGATGATGACTTCTGCCGCTCCAGATGTCTTCTTCTGTTCCATCGGTGGTCAGCTGGCTGAAGACGGCTAAAGGTAGGATGATCTTCAGGGGGGTAGTGTTATGTTTATTTAAGGGGGGTTTGGGTTAGAGTAGGGGTATGTGGGTGGTGGGTTTTAATGTTGGGGGGTTGTATTTTTATTTTTACAGGCAAAAGAGCTGAATTCTTTGGGGCTGGTAAGGTAATAGAGCTGTTAACCTTTTAATGTAGAATAGGGTAGGGCATTTTTTTATTTTGGGGGCTTTGTTATTTTTTTAGGGGGCTTAGATTAGGTGTAAGTAGCTTAAAATTGTTGTAATATTTTTTAAATGTTTGTAACTTATTTTTTTTGTAACTTAGTTTTTTTTATTTTTTGTACTTTAGTTAGTTTATTTAATTGTATTTAATTGTAGTTATTTGTAGGTAATTTATTTAATTAATTTAATGATAGTGTAGTGTTAAGTTTAATTGTAACTTAGGTCAGGATTTATTTTACAGGTAATTTTGTATTTCTTTTAGCTAGGTAGTTATTAAATAGTTAATAACTATTTAATAACTATTCTAACTAGCTAAAATAAATACAAAGTTACCTGTAAAATAAATTTAAATAATAAAATAGCTACAATACATAGTAACATAGTAACATAGTAGATAAGGTTGAAAAAAGACTGAAGTCCATCGAGTTCAACCTATACAAATCTAAAATACTTACAAAAAGCTCCAGTTAAGCTTAAATAACCCCATTAAAATGTGACCCATTTAATACTAGCAATCATATCCATGAATTTTGTTTATATACAGAAATTTATCCAGACTATTTTTAAATGTATCAATGGTATTGGCATTCACTACCTCCTTTGGTAATGAGTTCCACAATTTTATTGCTCTTACAGTGAAAAAACGTTTCCGTTGCAGGAGATTAAATCTCCTTTCCTCCAACCTTAAATTATGACCTCTTGTCAGAAACAATTTTCTTGGAATAAAAAGAGCTTCTGCCATCTCTGTATATGGGCCTTGAATATATTTATATAAAGTAATCATGTCACCTCTCAAGCGCCTTTTTTCTAAAGAGAACAGACCCAGTTTGGCTAGCCTCTCCTCATAGTTTAATTTCTCCAATCCCCTTATTAGCTTTGTGGCCCTTCTCTGAACTTTTTCTAGTTCTGCAATATCTTTTTTAGCAATCGGTCCCAAGAACTGCACTCCAAACTCAAGGTGAGGTCTTACCAGGGCTTTATATAATGACAGAATTATGCTTTCCTCCCTTGAATCAATGCCTCTTTTAATACATGCTAGTATCTTATTAGCCTTTGAAGCCGCTGCCCTGCATTGTGCACTCATCTTTAGCTTGTTATCTATTACTACTCCCAAATCCCTTTCCTCCTGTGTTTGGCTAAGTCTTGTCCCATTTAAAAAATACGTAGCCTGCTTATTTTTACTTCCAAAATGTAGAACCTTACATTTTTCCGTATTAAATCTCATTTTCCATTCACTTGCCCATAGTTCTAATTTTAGCAAATCCCTTTGTAAAGAGAGTTCGTCCTGCTCTGACCTAATGACCTTACTTAACTTAGTATCATCTGCAAAAATAGAGATGTCGCTATTTAATCCTTGCTCCAAGTCATTTATAAAAATATTAAAAAGAACAGGGCCCAGTACTGATCCCTGGGGGACGCCACTGATTACCTTTGTCCAATCTGAGTATGATCCATTTACTACTACTCGTTGCTCCCTATCTTTTATCCAGTTATTTATCCATGAGCTAACATTTTCAGCTATTCCCAGTCCCTTAATTTTGTGCATTAATCTCTCATGTGGCACTGTATCAAATGCCTTTGCAAAATCTAAGTATATCACATCAACTGATTCCCCTTTATCTATATTTTTACTTACTTCCTCGTAGAATCTAATTAGATTAGTTTGACATGATCTATTTCTCCTAAAGCCATGCTGATTAGAACTCAATCTTGTTTACACAAATATGCTCATCAATATAATCCCTTATAATCCCTTCAAATATCTTCCCCACTATTGATGTCAGACTAACTGGTCTATAGCTTCCTGGATCATCCCTGCTTCCCTTTTTGAAGAGTGGCACCACATCAGCTTTACGCCAATCCTGGGGTACCATGCCTGAGGATAATGAGTCTTGAAAAATTAAGAGTAAAGGTTTGTCTATAACAGTGCTAAGTTCACTTAACACCCTTGGGTGTATTCCATCTGGGCCTGGAGTTTTATTTACCTTAATATTTTTTAGTTTTTTCCTGATATCCTCTAAACAAAACCCAGTTAGTGGTATGGACTGGCATGTTCTATTCTGTTCCAAAGTATCATTCAATGGTTCCTCTCTTGTGTATACTGAAGAAAAAAACTGGTTTAGTACCTCAGCCTTCTCCCTGTCATTATTATTTATTTATTTATTTATTTATTATTTTATGCTACCCTCCACACATTTTAATGTACCTATATTATCCTTCTTAGATTTTTTGCTATTTATGTACTTAAAGAACCTTTTAGGGTTTGACTTAGAATCCTTGGCAATTAATTTTTCATTTTCAATTTTGGCTAATTTGATTGCTTTTTTGCATGCTTTGTTACATTCCTTATAAATATTGTATGCTGAGTCTGTACTATTTTCTTTTAATAATTTAAATGCCCGACATTTTTTCCTAATTTCTCTTAACACATTTTTATTTAGCCATAACGGCTTAGTTTTTTTATTTTTATTTTTATAACCATATGGTATGTATTGATATGTATATTTATTTAACAAATTTTTAAATATTATCCATTTATCCTCTGTATTTTTATTAGAAAATACATTGTCCCAATTTATATTATTTAATGATTTCCTTAAATCGTTGAATTTTGCTTTCTTGAAATTAAAAGTCTTAGTTAAGCCTTTCAAACACTGCATATGAAAGAGATTTCAAATGTGACCATGTTATGATCACTGTTACCCAAATGTTCTTTAACTTCTATGTTTGATATTATATCTGTATTGTTTGATAGCACTAAATCCAATATAGCTTTACTCCTAGTTGGCTCCTCTATTAATTGTGACAAGAAGTTATCCCTGAGAACATTTAAAAATCTATCCCCCTTAGCTGAATTACTAGTTTCATTGGCCCAGTTTATATCAGGGTAGTTAAAATCTCCCATAATTACAGCACTGTTATTAGCAGCCTTACCTATTTGGATAAGTAGTTGAGTTTCCTCCGGGTCACTAATGTTGGGAGGCTTGTAGCATGTTCCTAGTAATATTTTTTTAGGATTTTTCCCCCCACTCTTTATTTCAACCCACAGGGTCTCTACATTGTCACTTGTATCATAAATATCTTCCCTTATTGTAGGTTTAAGGTCAGGTTTAATATACATGCAAATTCCTCCACCCCTTTTATCATTCCTGTCCCTCCTAAATAATGTATACCCCTCTAAGTTAACTGCCCAGTCATGTGAATCATCCCACCAAGTTTCAGTTATACTGATAACATCATAGTCCTCTTCTGCAACTAAGAGCGTCAGCTCCCCCATTTTACCTGTCATGCTTCTTGCATTTGTTGTCATACATTTAATTTTCATGTGCTTTCTGCTGCTACTTGGTGTACTTTCCTCTATACTTTCTAATGTGACATTTCTTAAGTCATCCCTTCCTTGAGATATTAAGGGAGTGACATATTCAGAGACTGATCTCTCTGTTCTATTTTGTTCTAATTGACCCTCCCCCCCTTTGCCTAGTTTAAAAGGTTCTCTAAACGTGCTACCATCCTTTCCCCCAACACACCTGCACCCATGTCATTCAGGTGCAATCCATCCTTACTGTACAAATTGTACCCTAGTGAAAAATCAGCCCAGTGTTCTAAAAAGTCAAACCCCTTATTTTTACACCATGTTTTTAGCCATGAATTAACAGACCTTAGCTCCTTCTGCCTTACTGAGTTAACACACGGCACTGGTAATATCTCAGAAAATATTACTTTGGAGGTCCTTGCTTTAAGTTTGCTACCTAACTCCCTGAAGTCATTTTTTAGGACTCTCCATCTCCCACTGATTCCTTCATTAGTACCAATATGCACCATGACTGCAGGATCAGACCCACATCCCTCTAACAATCTATCAATACGCTCCACAATATGCCTAACACGAGCCCCTGGAAGACAGCAAACTGTTCTATGTAAAGGGTCTGGATGACAAATTACTCTATCAACCATCCTTATAATAGAGTCTCCTACCACCAACATCTGCCTCTGGCCCTGACTTGTATGCCTCTCTTCCATGACTGAAGGACTGCCCACCATAGTATGCTCCTCTTCCACAGCTAAAGGACTGTTCACTATACTAGGCAACACTGCCCTCTCTGACACTGCCACCCCTGAACTGATATCCCCAACATCTTCACTTAATCTTGCAAATCTATTGGGGTGTACCAGCTCAGAACTGGCCTGTCTCTTCCGCTTACTTCGCCCTCTTACTGTGACCCAGCTACATCCTGGAGTCTCCTCATCTGAATCCTCCCCATTCCCACTGCTGGAACCATTAACAACCAGCTCAGTCCTATCCATTTCCCTTTCAAGTGTCTGAATTTCATGTAGTGTTGCAATTCGTTCCTCCAGATCCCCAATACGAGTTTCTAAAGAGACAATATGCTCGCACTTGCCACAAACATATAATCCCAGAAGCGGCTGCTCCAGTGATGCAAACATGTGGCAAGCTGTACACTGAATGAGATTCTCACACATTCTTAATAAAAGGTTTAACTTAAAAGTATAAAATAAATATATTTCCCCTTGGTTACCCCAAAACCTTGTTTGCCTCACTACCTTGGTTAGCTAACTATTATACTTAAACAGACAATGTTACTTTAACAGAGAATCAATACAGCAAGCCTGAAAGAGCAAACTCACAGAGTAAATGTGCTAAATTTATAGGCTTGCAAGGCACACACAGGTGAAAATAATCCCACCCCTAATTACCCACACAGGACAGAAAAAAAAATGGAATGCTAGAAATAAAGTTATTTAGTTATTTCCTTTTTTAAATTAAAAATGCAACCCTTGCAAAGCAAATAATTTATAAAATTATTAATTACATTGTAGCTATCTTAGGATTTATTTTACAGGTAAGTATTTAGTTTTAAATAGGAATAATTTATTTAATGATAGTGTAGTGTTAGGTGTAATTGTAACTTAGGTTAGTTTTTATTTTACAGGTAAATTTCTCTTTATTTTAACTAGGTAGCTATTAAATAGTTAATAACTATTTAATAGCTATTGTACCTAGTTAAAATAAATTGAAATTTGCCTGTAAAATAAAAATAAATCCTAAAATAGATACAATATAATTATTATTTATATTGTAGCTATCTCAGGGGTTATTTTACTGGTAAATATTTAGTTTTAAATAGGATTAATTTAGTTAATAAGAGTTATAATATTTAGATGTATTTAATTAATATTTAAGTTAGGGGGGTGTTAGGGTTAGGGTTAGACTTAGGTTTAGGGGATAATAATTTTATTATAGGTTGCGGCAGTATAGGGGGGCAGGATAGGGGTTAGTAAATTTATTATAGGTGGCGACGGTGTACGGGGGGCAGATTAGGGGTTAATAAGTTTAATATAGGAGACAGAGGGGTCCGGGAGCGGCAGTTTAGGGGTTAAACAATTTATTTAGTTGTGGCGGGGTCCGGGATCGGCAGGATAGGGGTTAATACATTTATTATAGGTGGCGGCGGTATAGGGGGGGCAGGATAGGGGTTATTAGGTATAATGTAGGTGGCGGTGGGCGGTGGGTTTAGGGGTTAATACATTTATTATAGTTGCGGCGTGGTTTAGGAGCGGCGGTTTAGGGGTTAATAACTTTATTTAGTTGCGGGGGGCTCCCGGGGCGCCGGTATAGGGGGTAGAACAGTGTAGTTTAGTGTGGGTGCTTAGTGACAGCTTGTCAATAAAGCTGTAGAAAAGCCGAAGAGCAGCGAGATCGGATGAGTGATAACTATAACAGTCCGCTGCTCATCGCCCCGTACTTGGTGCGCGGCTTTTTGACAGCTTTATTGATAACTTTGGCAAAATTTTTCAGGTCTGCGGCGGCGATGGTAGGCGAGCTTAGGCGGGCGTATTGGGGATGGCGAAGGCAGGTAAGTAGACACGTTGATAACTAGAGGCCTATGTATCAATGAATAAATGCATCTACATCTAATCTCTTATTTATGCCATTAGGGGCTCTAGTATTTAATTCTATTATCCAAAAGACTTTTCTCTTTTTATTTCTCTTTTTGTGGGTAATTAGGGGTGGGATTTTTTTCAGCTGTTTGGGCCTAGCTAGATTATAAATTTAGCACATTTACTCTGGGAGCTTGCTCTTTAAGGGTTGCTGTATTGATTCTCTGTTAAAGTAAGATTGTCTGTTTAAGTATTATAGTTAGCTAACAAAGCTAATTCATAAATATTTTGCTTTGCAAGGGTTGCATTTTATAAAACAAAATAACTGTTGGTTTGTATCTAAATATTTTTTTTTTTTTTTTTTTTTTTCTTGTTTCCTGTGTGGGTAATTAGGGGTGGGATTTTTTTCAGCTGTTTGGGCCTAGCTAGATTATAAATTTAGCACATTTACTCTGGGAGCTTGCTCTTTAAGGGTTGCTGTATTGATTCTCTGTTAAAGTAAGATTGTCTGTTTAAGTATTATAGTTAGCTAACAAAGCTAATTCATAAATATTTTGCTTTGCAAGGGTTGCATTTTATAAAACAAAATAACTGTTGGTTTGTATCTAAATATTTTTTTTTTTATTTTTTTTTATTGTTTCCTGTGTGGGTAATTAGGGGTGGGATTTTTTTCAGCTGTTTGGGCCTAGCTAGATTATAAATTTAGCACATTTACTCTGGGAGCTTGCTCTTTAAGGGTTGCTGTATTGATTCTCTGTTAAAGTAAGATTGTCTGTTTAAGTATTATAGTTAGCTAACAAAGCTAATTCATAAATATTTTGCTTTGCAAGGGTTGCATTTTATAAAACAAAATAACTGTTGGTTTGTATCTAAATATTTTTTTTTTTATTTTTTTTTTTCTTGTTTCCTGTGTGGGTAATTAGGGGTGGGATTTTTTTCAGCTGTTTGGGCCTAGCTAGATTATAAATTTAGCACATTTACTCTGGGAGCTTGCTCTTTAAGGGTTGCTGTATTGATTCTCTGTTAAAGTAAGATTGTCTGTTTAAGTATTATAGTTAGCTAACCAAGGTAGTGAGGCAAACAAGGTTTTGGGGTAACCAAGGGGAAATATATTTTATACTTTTAAGTTAAACCTTTTATTAAGAATGTGTGAGAATCTCATTCAGTGTACAGCTTGCCACATGTTTGCATCACTGGAGCAGCCGCTTCTGGGATTATATGTTTGTGGCAAGTGCGAGCATATTGTCTCTTTAGAAACTCGTATTGGGGATCTGGAGGAACGAATTGCAACACTACATGAAATTCAGACACTTGAAAGGGAAATGGATAGGACTGAGCTGGTTGTTAATGGTTCCAGCAGTGGGAATGGGGAGGATTCAGATGAGGAGACTCCAGGATGTAGCTGGGTCACAGTAAGAGGGCGAAGTAAGCGGAAGAGACAGGCCAGTTCTGAGCTGGTACACCCCAATAGATTTGCAAGATTAAGTGAAGATGTTGGGGATATCAGTTCAGGGGTGGCAGTGTCAGAGAGGGCTGTGTTGCCTAGTATAGTGAACAGTCCTTTAGCTGTGGAAGAGGAGCATACTATGGTGGGCAGTCCTTCAGTCATGGAAGAGGGGCATACAAGTCAGGGCCAGAGGCAGATGTTGGTGGTAGGAGACTCTATTATTAGGAAGGTTGATAGGGTAATTTGTCATCCAGACCCTTTACATAGAACAGTTTGCTGTCTTCCAGGGGCTCGTGTTAGGCATATTGTGGAGCGTATTGATAGATTGTTAGAGGGATGTGGGTCTGATCCTGCAGTCATGGTGCATATTGGTACTAATGAAGGAATCGGTGGGAGATGGAGAGTCCTAAAAAATGACTTCAGGGAGTTAGGTAGCAAGCTTAAAGCAAGGACCTCCAAAGTAATATTTTCTGAGATATTACCAGTGCCGTGTGCTAATTCAGTAAGGCAGAAGGAGTTAAGGTCTGTTAATTCATGGCTAAAGACATGGTGTAAAAATGAGGGGTTTGACTTTTTAGAACACTGGGCTGATTTTTCACTAGGGTACAAATTGTACAGTAAGGATGGATTGCACCTGAATGACATGGGTGCAGGTGTGTTGGGGGAAAGGATGGTAGCACGTTTAGAGAACCTTTTAAACTAGGCAAAGGGGGGGAGGGTCAGTTAGAACAAAATAGAACAGAGAGATCAGTCTGTGAATATGACAATCCCTTAATATCTCAAGGAAGGGATGACTTTAGAAATGTCACATTAGAAAATATAGAGGAAAGCACACCGAGTAGCAGCAGAAAGCACATGAAAATTAAATGTATGACAACAAATGCAAGAAGCATGACAGGTAAAATGGGGGAGCTGACGCTCTTAGTTGCAGAAGAGGACTATGATGTTATCAGTATAACTGAAACTTGGTGGGATGATTCACATGACTGGGCAGTTAACTTAGAGGGGTATACATTATTTAGGAGGGACAGGAATAATAAAAGGGGTGGAGGAATCTGCATGTATATTAAACCTAACCTTAAACCTACAATAAGGGAAGATATTTATGATACAAGTGACAATGTAGAGACCCTGTGGGTTGAAATAAAGAGTGGGGGGAAAAATCCTAAAAAAATATTACTAGGAACATGCTACAAGCCTCCCAACATTAGTGACCCGGAGGAAACTCAACTACTTATCCAAATAGGTAAGGCTGCTAATAACAGTGCTGTAATTATGGGAGATTTTAACTACCCTGATATAAACTGGGCCAATGAAACTAGTAATTCAGCTAAGGGGGATAGATTTTTAAATGTTCTCAGGGATAACTTCTTGTCACAATTAATAGAGGAGCCAACTAGGAGTAAAGCTATATTGGATTTAGTGCTATCAAACAATACAGATATAATATCAAACATAGAAGTTAAAGAACATTTGGGTAACAGTGATCATAACATGGTCACATTTGAAATCTATTTTCAAATGCAGTGTTTTAAAGGCTTAACTAAGACTTTTAATTTCAAGAAAGCAAAATTCAACGATTTAAGGAAATCATTAAATAATATAAATTGGGACAATGTATTTTCTAATAAAAATACAGAGAATAAATGGATAATATTTAAAAATGTGTTAAATAAATATACATATCAACACATACCATATGGTTATAAAAGTAAAAATAAAAAAACAAAGCCATTATGGCTAAATAAAAATGTGTTAAGAGAAATTAGGAAAAAACGTAGGGCATTTAAATTATTAAAAGAAAATAGTACAGACTCAGCATACAATATTTATAAGGAATGTAACAAAGCATGCAAAAAAGCAATCAAATTAGCCAAAATTGAAAATGAAAAATTAATTGCTAAGGATTCTAAGTCTAACCCTAAAAGGTTCTTTAAGTACATAAATAGCAAAAAATCTAAGAAGGATAATATAGGTACATTAACCCCTTAATGACCGAGGACGTGCAGGGTACGTCCTCAAAAAAAAGGCAGTTAACGCCTGAGGACGTACCCTGCACGTCCTCGGTGTGGAAAGCAGCTGGAAGCGATCCTGCTCGCTTCCAGCTGCTTTCCGGTTATTGCAGTGATGCCTCGATATGGAGGCATCCTGCAATAACCATACATGGCCATCCGATGCAGAGAGAGCCACTCTGTGGCCCTCTCTGCACCGGACATCGATGGCCGGTATCGTTGGTGGGTGGGAGCCGAATTGGGAGGCGGGTGGGCGGCCATCGGTGTTGCGCGTGACATCACGGGGGGCGGGATCGGGATCGGGACCGCCGGGGGCGCGCACGGGCGCGCGCGGGTGCACGGGGGGTGGCGGGCGGGCGCGTGCACGGGGCGGGAGCGGGTGGGAACCGCTACACTACAGAAAAGTAAAAAAGTTAAAGTAAAAAAAAAATGAAATAAACTTTTTTCAAAACCATCTAAGGGATCTGGAAGGGGTGGGGGGTTGGTCTTGGGGGGGGGGGGGAAGCTACACTACAGAAAAGGGACATATTTTATTTAAAAAAAAGCATTTTTTTTCACTAAACTGGGTACTGGCAGACAGCTGCCAGTACCCAAGATGGCGCACATTAAGTCAGAGGGGGAGGGTTAGAGAGCTGTTTAGTGGGGGATCAGTGAGGTTGGGGGCTAAGGGGGATCCCTACACAGAAGCATATGTAAATATGCTAACAAAAAATGCACAAAAAAGCCCAAATATACCTTTTATTTTAGTACTGGCAGAGTTTCTGCCAGTACTTAAGATGGCGGGGACATTTGTGGGGTAGGGGAGGGAAGAGAGATGTTTGGGAGGGATCAGGGGGTCTGATGTTTCAGGTGGGAGGCTGATCTTTACACTAAAGCTAAAATTAACCCTGCAAGCTCCCTACAAGCTACCTAATTAACCCCTTCACTGCTAGCCATAATACACGTGTGATGCGCAGCGCCATTTAGCAGCATTCTAATTACCAAAAAACAACTCCAAAGTCATATATGTCTGCTATTTCTGAACAAAGGGGATCCCAGAGAAGCATTTACAACCATTTGTGCCATAATTGCACAAGCTGTTTGTAAATTATTTCAGTGAGAAACCTAAAATTGTGAAAAATTTTACGTTTTTTTTAATTTGATCGCATTTGGCGGTGAAATGGTGGCATGAAATATACCAAAATGGGCCTAGATCAATACTTGGGGTTGTCTACTACACTACACTAAAGCTAAAATTACCCAAAAAAGCTCCTTACATGCTCCCTAATTAACCCCTTCACTGCTGGGCATAATACACGTGTGGTGCGCAGTGGCATTTAGCGGCCTTCTAATTACCAAAAAGCAATGCCAAAGCCATATATGTCTGCTATTTCTGAACAAAGGGGATCCCAGAGAAGAATTTACAACCATTTATGCCATAATTGCACAAGCAGTATGTAAATAATTTCAGTGAGAAACTGAAAGTTTGTGAAAAAATTTGTGAAAAAGTGAACAATTTTTTGTATTTGATCGCATTTGGCGGTGAAATGGTGGCATGAAATATACCAAAATGGGCCTAGATCAATAATTTGGGATGTCTTCTAAAAAAAAATATATACATGTCAATGGATATTCAGGGATTCCTGAAAGATATTAGTGTTCTAATGTAACTAGTGTTAATTTTGAGAAAAAAAATGGTTTGAAAATAGCAAAGTGCTACTTGTATTTATGGCCCTATAAGTTACAAAAAAAGCAAAGAAGATGTAAACATTGGGTATTTCTAAACTCAGGACAAAATGTAGAAACAATTTAGCATGGGTGTTTTTTGGTGGTTGTAGATATGTAACAGATTTTGGGGTTCAAAGTTAGAAAAAGTGTGTTTTTTTCCATTTTTCCTCATATTTTATAATTTTTTTTATAGTAAATGATAAGATATGATGAAAATAATGGTATTTTTAGAAAGTCCATTTAATGGCGAGAAAAACGGTATATAATATGTGTGGGTACAGTAAATGAGTAAGAGGAAAATTTCAGCTAAACACAAACACCGCAGAAATGTAAAAATAGCCTTGGTCCCAAACGGACAGAAAATGGAAAAGTGCTCTGGTCACTAAGGGGTTAAAATGTGTGGAGGGTAGCATGATAAATAATGACAGGGAGAAGGCTGAGGTACTAAACCAGTTTTTTTCTTCAGTATACACAAGAGAAGAACCATTGAATGATACTTTTGAACATAATAGAACATGCCAGTCCATACCACTAACTGGGTTTTGTTTAGAGGATATCAGGAAAAAACTGGAAAATATTAAGGTAAATAAAACTCCAGGCCCAGATGGAATACACCCAAGGGTGTTGAGGGAACTTAGCACTGTTATAGACAAAACTTTACTCTTAAATTTTCAAGACTCATTATCCTCAGGCATGGTACCCCAGGATTGGCGTAAAGCTGATGTGGTGCCACTCTTCAAAAAGGGAAGCAGGGATGATCCAGGAAGCTATAGACCAGTTAGTCTGACATCAATAGTGGGGAAGATATTTGAAGGGATTATAAGGGATTATATTGATGAGCATATTCGTGTAAACAAGATTATGAGTTCTAATCAGCATGGCTTTAGGAGAAATAGATCATGTCAAACTAATCTGATTAGATTCTACGAGGAAGTAAGTCAAAATATAGATAAAGGGGAATCAGTGGATGTGATATACTTAGATTTTGCAAAGGCATTTGATAGAGTGCCACATGAGAGATTAATGCACAAAATTAAGGGACTGGGAATAGCTGAAAATGTTAGCTCATGGATAAATAACTGGATAAAAGATAGGGAGCAACGAGTAGTAGTAAATGGATCATACTCAGATTGGACAAAGGTAATCAGTGGCGTCCCCCAGGGATCAGTACTGGGCCCTGTTCTTTTTAATATTTTTATAAATGACTTGGAGCAAGGATTAAATAGCGACATCTCTATTTTTGCAGATGATACTAAGTTAAGTAAGGTCATAAGGTCAGAGCAGGACGAACTGTCTTTACAAAGGGATTTGCTAAAATTAGAACTATGGGCAAGTGAATGGAAAATGAGATTTAATACGGAAAAATGCAAGGTTCTACATTTTGGAAGTAAAAATAAGCAGGCTACGTATTTTTTAAATGGAACAAGACTTAGCCAAACACAGGAGGAAAGGGATTTGGGAGTAGTAATAGATAACAAGCTAAAGATGGGTGCACAATGCAGGGCAGCGGCTTCAAAGGCTAATAAGATACTAGCATGTATTAAAAGAGGTATTGATTCAAGGGAGGAAAGCATAATTCTGTCATTATATAAAGCCCTGGTAAGACCTCACCTTGAGTTTGGAGTGCAGTTCTGGGGACCAATTGCTAAAAAAGATATTGCAGAACTAGAAAAAGTTCAGAGAAGGGCCACAAAGCTAATAAGGGGATTGGAGAAATTAACCTATGAGGAGAGGCTAGCCAAACTGGGTCTGTTTTCTTTAGAAAAAAGGCGCTTGAGAGGTGACATGATTACTTTATATAAATATATTCAAGGCCCATATACAGAGATGGCAGAAGCACTGTTTATTCCAAGAAAATTGTTTCTGACAAGAGGTCATAATTTAAGGTTGGAGGAAAGGAGATTTAATCTCCTGCACGGAAACGTTTTTTCACTGTGAGAGCAATAAAATTGTGGAACTCATTACCAAAGGAGGTAGTGAATGCCAATACCATAGATACATTTAAAAATAGTCTGGATAAGTTTCTGTATACTAACAAAATTCATGGATATGATTGCTAGTATTAAATGGGTCACATTTTAATGGGGTTATTTAAGCTTAACTGGAGCTTTTTGTAAGTATTTTAGATTTGTATAGGTTGAACTCGATGGACTTCAGTCTTTTTTTCAACCTTATCTACTATGTTACTATGTTACTATGTTATTAATAAGTCCGTTCCATTGCCCCCTCTAACTGTTTTATGTACACTATCTATACATATAAAAGAAAAATATTTGGTACCTTTCCCATGTAGTCTAAATTGTTTTGCTACAGGAGTCTTTGCTTCTTTTTCTTCTAATGATAATAAATGTTGTCTAATTCTTTCTTTTAAAGTTCTAGTAGTAATCCCAACATATTGTGAAAAGCAACATTGGCAGGTGTCAGCCGTTTAGGAATCACTCCGGGGTGCAACCCAACTGCTAGCGTGAAAAGTAAAACACACGCTAGCACACTGAGAAATAACCAGGACGTGACCCACTCAGGAAACAAACAAGATAGGTTACAAAAAATAATAATTGTCGTATACGCTGGTAAGCCACAAAAGTGAAAACGTCCCTTTAAGCAGGTTTGTAACATATAAAGATAATGCTCTTATTTGCAGCTTGTAAAAGTAAATGTCCCTTTAAGCAGGCTTGTAACAAACAAAAAGACAAAGTTCTCTTTTGCAGCTTGTAAAAGTAAATGTCCCTTTAAGCAGGCTTGTAACAAACAAAAAGACAAAGTTCTCTTTTGCAGCTTGTAAAAGTAAATGTCCCTTTAAGCAGGTTTGTAACAAACAAAAAGACAAAGTTCTCTTTTGCAGCTTGTAAAAGTAAATGTCCCTTTAATCAGGTAGCAAAAAACAAAATATAAGCTTACTTTAGACAAGGCAGTAACAGTGCATTAGACTGAAGATGATTCAGACAGGCAAAGGAAATTAAATCCAAGAGTTAGATTGAGGGATAATGCATAAGCTAGGTCAGGCAGGCAGTAGTCGGTATCCAGACATCAGTAGCAGGAATAAGGCATAAGCTAGGTCAGGCAGGCAGTAGTCGGTATCCAGACATCAGTAGCAGGGATAAGGCATAAGCTAGGTCAGGCAGGAAGTAGTCGGTATCCAGACATCAGTAGCAGGGATAAGGCATAAGCTAGGTCAGGCAGGCAAAAGTCGGTACACAAGTATAGAAACAAATTCAGGTAAAGTACTCACAAACGCCAGAGTAATCAAACAAACGGGCCCCGAGTAAGATCTCCCGCCGTGGTTTAAAGGCAGGAGCGGCGACGTCATCAGAGGGGTGTGTCAGAGGATGCGTCACGTTGCTAAGCAACGTGACGTCATTCACACTGAGAAGATCCGGGAGCCGCGGTGACACGGCGATGAACGGAAAAATCATGACAGCACCCCCCTCCTCAAGGACCCCTCTGGGGGACAGGACCAGGCCTAGCAGGATGAGATTTGTGGAAGGCCTTTATTAAAGTAGGAGCATTTACTTGATGAGCCGGCTCTCAGGATCGTTCCGTGACTGGATAACCTTTCCAATGAATGAGATAATACAATTTCTTGCCACGGAGTTTGGAATCCAGAATATGGCTGATCTCAAACTCAGGGTGTCCATGGACAAAAAGAGGTGGAGGCTTGGAAAGAGGTTTAGAATACCTGTTAGACAGCATAGGTTTTAGAAGAGAAACGTGGAATACCGGATGGACTTTGAGAGTCTTGGGTAAAGCCACCCGGTAAGCAGTGGAACACACTTGACCCAGTATTCGGAAAGGACCCACGTATCGTGGTCCCAGTTTGGTAGAAGGTTGTTTCAGGCGAAGAAAACGAGAAGAAATCCAAACTTTATCACCAGGACAATACTTAGGAGCCTTCTTCCGTCGAAGATCTGAAAAGAACTTGTAACGTTTAGAAGCTACAGAAAGGATATGATGTATTCTCCGCCAATGTCGAGTTAATCTTCGGGCAGAAAGATCAGAAGCAGGATTTTCTGTGGAAGAAGTATGCAAAGGAAATGTTCTGGGCTGATATCCGTAGGCCGCATGAAAAGGAGAGGTCTGAAGGGAGGAATTATACCGGGGCGTTATGAGTCAATTCAGCTAATGGAAGGTAAGAAGTCCAGTTAGAGTGAAAATGATCCACATAATGTCTAAGATATGTTTCAAGACACTGGTTTACCCTTTCAGTATGGCCGTTAGATTGTGGATGATGTGAAGTAGACAGAGATATTGTAGTTCCAAAGTGTTTACAAAGTGATCTCCAAAATCGGGAAACAAACTGTACCCCTCTATCTGAAACAATATCCAGAGGAAATCCATGGATTCTTACAATATGCAAAATAAAAAGTTCAGAAAGTCTTTTGGCAGACGGTAATCCTGGTAAGGGAACAAAATGAGCAGTCTTAGTGAACCTGTCGACCACCAACCAAATAGTGTTGTTTCCAGCTGACAAAGGAAGGTCGGTAATAAAGTCCATGGATACATGAGTCCAAGGCTGATGAGGTATGGGCAACGGTTGAAGCAACCCTGAAGGAAGTTGACGAGGAGTCTTGTTTATGGCACATTGTGTGCATACTGAGACGTAATCTTTAACATCTTGAGAGAGAGTGGGCCACCAGACATGTTGTTTGAGATTTCGAGCGGTGTTACTGATGCCAGGATGTCCAGAAAGGGGACTATCATGAGCCCAAAATAGAATCTTGGAACGGAGGCGTTCAGGAACAAAGAGTAAACCATCAGGAGGTTTACAGGACAAAGGAAGATTCCTTTGAGCAGACTGTAAATCTTGTAACCAGGAAGTTGTTAGCTGGGCTATGACTTCATGAGGTTGGAGAATGGTACCAGACTCAGGAATTGGGGTATCTTGAAATTGTCTGGAAAGGGCGTCTGCTTTAATATTTTTTGAACCAGGTATATAAGACAAATTATAGTGAAACCGGGAGAAGAATAAAGACCAACGTGCTTGCCTGGAATTCAATTGTTTGGCCGTTTGGAGATAAAGAAGGTTTTTATGATCAGTGAGTATGGTAAACGGCAAAGAAGTACCCTCCAGCCAATGCCTCCATTCGTCCAAGGCCATTTTAATGGCAAGAAACTCTTTATTGCCTACGTCATAGTTAAATTCAGAAGGAGTGAATTTTTTAGAAAAGAATCCAACAGGATGAATCTTTCCAGTATCCGGTATTCGTTGAGAAAGAACAGCTCCAGCAGCAACAGAGGAAACATCAACTTCCAGGATGAACTGAAAATCTGGATTTGGGTGACGGAGAATAGGTGCAGAAGAAAAAGCTTCTTTGAGAGACTCAAAAGCCTCAATAGCCTCAGGAGGCCATTTTTTACAATTCTGCCCCTTTCTAGTGAGAGAAGTAAGGGGAGAAGTAATAGTAGCAAAATCCTTGATGAACTTCCTGTAATAGTTGGCGAAGCCCAGAAAACGTTGCAAAGCCTTCAGAGAATCAGGTCTAGGCCAATCCAAAATGGCAGAAAGTTTAGTAGGATCCATTTCAAATCCAGATGCCGATATTACATAACCCAGAAAGGGTATGGATTTTTGATGGAAAGAACATTTCTCCAGCTTAGCAAACAGATGGTAATCTCTTAAACTTTGAAGTACTTTCCTGACGTGGTGCACATGATCTTGGTGGTTTTGAGAAAAAATCAAGATATCGTCAAGGTATATGATGACAAAGATATTCAAAAAATCACAAAAAATCTCGTTTACAAAATGTTGAAAAACCGCCGGAGCATTGCATAGCCCAAAAGGCATGACCAGATATTCGTAATGCCCAAATCGAGTGTTAAAAGCAGTCTTCCATTCATCTCCTTTGCGTATACGGATAAGATTGTATGCACCACGTAGATCTAGTTTAGTAAATATGGTGGCTCCCTGAAGATAAGTAAAAAGTTCAGGAATAAGGGGTAGAGGATAACTGTTCTTGATGGTAATCTGATTTAGTCCTCTGTAATCAATACAGGGTCATAATCCGCCATCCTTCTTTCCTACAAAAAAGAAACCAGCCCCTACAGGGGAAGAGGAGGGTCGGATAAATCCTCTAGCCAGATTGTCTTTAATATATTCTTCCAAAGCCACGTTTTCAGGTTTAGAAAGTGGATATGTCTTGCCTCGAGGATAGGTAGCCCCAGGAAGGAGATCAATGGGGCAATCGAAAGGACGGTGAGGAGGAAGACGTTCAGCTTCCTTTTTGGAGAAAACATCCACAAAGTCATGATAAGGCATAGGTAGAGAGTCCGGAGATTCGATTGTGAGAGCAATAGTGAGTGGTAACTTAGTGATCTTTTGAAGACATTTAGTCTGGCATGTAGATCCCCAGGAGGTGAGTTCGCCAAAAGTCCAAGAAAAAGTAGGATTATGTACTTGGAGCCAGGGAAGTCCCAAGATAATGGGAAATTGAGGAGTAGGAATGACATCAAAACAAATTGTCTCGGAATGAAGTATTCCAACAGTGAGAAGTAAAGGTTTAGTAGCAAACTGAATGTATCCGGTGCCCAAAGGATCTCCACTAACCGTAGAGACAGAAATTGAATACTCTTTCTTTAGTAAGGGTATAGAGTGAGTAGAGACGAATGTGGAGTCAATGAACACTCCTCCAGCACCAGAGTCGATAAGAGCTTGGGTATGAATCTTACTATGTCCAATTTGAAGGGTTACTGGAACAAAGAGTTTCTTGTATAGGGAATGACTACTTTTTTGGCTTAACTCAGTTCCCTGGACTAGAGAACGTCTTCTCAAGCGTTCAGTCTCTGTTAATTTTATACTTCCCACTTCCATGGGTTCAGCCTGATCAGGAGTAGGAGAGGCAGGAGTGACTGGATTAGAAAAACGAGGAGCCAAACGAAAAGGAGTTTGAGTTGATGACCTCTGTGTTCTATCCCTTTCTTGTTGGCGTTCACGAAATCTGGCGTCGAGACTGATACAAAGATTTATTAAGGCTTCCAAGGATTCTGGAAGTTCCCGATACACCAATTCATCCTTGAGACGCTCAGAAAGTCCTTTACGAAAAGCGGCTCTAAGTGCTCCCTGATTCCAAGTAGTTTCAGAGGCAAGGGTGCGGAACTCAATAGCGTATTGAGAAACTGGTTGACTACCTTGTCGTAAATCCAAGAGAGTAGCTTCAGCAGCGGATGACCTTCCAGGTTTATCAAATACATTTGAGAACACAGAGAGAAATGTATCTACATCCAAAAGTATAGGGTCATTGTTTTCTAGCAAAGGTGATACCCAAGCCAAAGCTTTTCCTTTCATTAAGGAAATAAGGAATGTGATTCTAGAAGAGGGAGTAGCAAAAAGAGTAGGGCTATTTCGGAAATGGAGACGGCACTGATTCAGAAAACCCCTACAATCTTCAGGATTCCCATCATACTTATCCGGAAGAGGTATCCTGGGACTCAGTTGTACTTGAGACTGGTTGTTTGGAATCGAAGGAGGTAATGCCTCATTAGGATTAGGATTGGGAGGTATAGGAGCAACCAAATTTTGTAATAAAGCAGTTATTTGATCAAGTTTAGTGTCCAGGGATTGCAAGTGGGTGGCATGAGATCCCAGTAGCTGTCCCTGGTGAGCCACGGCCATGGATAATTCAGTGGGGTCCATTTATGGCCCGTTTGTAGTGTCAGCCGTTTAGGAATCAGTCCGGGGTGCAACCCAACTGCTAGCGTGAAAAGTAAAACACACGCTAGCACACTGAGAAATAACCAGGACGTGACCCACTCAGGAAACAAACAAGATAGGTTACAAAAAATAATAATTGTTCTTATACGCTGGAAAGCCACAAAAGTGAAAACGTCCCTTTAAGCAGGTTTGCAACATATAAAGATAATGCTCTTATTTGCAACTTGTAAAAGTAAATGTCCCTTTAAGCAGGCTTGTAACAAACAAAAAGACAAAGTTCTCTTTTGCAGCTTGTAAAAGTAAATGTCCCTTTAAGCAGGCTTGTAACAAACAAAAAGACAAAGTTCTCTTTTGCAGCTTGTAAAAGTAAATGTCCCTTTAAGCAGGTTTGTAACAAACAAAAGACAAAGTTCTCTTTTGCAGCTTGTAAAAGTAAATGTCCCTTTAATCAGGTAGCAAAAAACAAAATATAAGCTTACTTTAGACAAGGCAGTAACAGTGCATTAGACTGAAGATGATTCAGACAGGCAAAGGAAATTAAATCCAAGAGTTAGATTGAGGGATAAGGCATAAGCTAGGTCAGGCAGGCAGTAGTCGGTATCCAGACATCAGTAGCAGGAATAAGGCATAAGCTAGGTCAGGCAGGCAGTAGTCGATATCCAGACATCAGTAGCAGGGATAAGGCATAAGCTAGGTCAGGCAGGAAGTAGTCGGTATCCAGACATCAGTAGCAGGGATAAGGCATAAGCTAGGTCAGGCAGGCAAAAGTCGGTACACAAGTATAGAAACAGATTCAGGTAAAGTACTCACAAACGCCAGAGTAATCAAACAAACGGGCCCCGAGTAAGATCTCCCGCCGTGGTTTAAAGGCAGGAGCGGCGACGTCATCAGAGGGGTGTGTCAGAGGATGCGTCACGTTGCTAAGCAACGTGACGTCATTCACACTGAGAAGATACAGCGATGAACGGAAAAATCATGACAGCAGGTTATTAGATATATTACAAATTGTGTAGTACAATCTATCCTACTTCTAATATCATATTTCTTTCCTGTATTAGTAGATCAAAAAGTTTTTTCCTTTTGAGTGAATATACAACTCTTACAAGGGACATGGCCACACTTATAAAAAACATTTGTTGGGTTAAGCCACGTTAGTTTAGATTTTGTCTTCTCTTTATCTGACATGTCACATCTAGTGATATCTCCTATAGTTTGTGCTCTTCTCGTTATGAACTTTAGTTTTTTTCTGTTAGTAATCAGTTTCAGATTATCATCAGCATGCAATATAGGTAAATTCCTACCGAGGATATCACAAATCTCTATATATTGTAAGCTATATTTGGTAATGAATAAAATATTGTCATCCTGAATTCTAGTCTTTGAATTTCTAGTTTTCTGAAAAAGTGTAGCTCTATCTATTTTAGACACTTGTTGTTGTGTTTGTATGAGCATTCTCTTATTATAACCTCTTAATGTCAATCTTTCAGTAAGTTCATCAGCCTGTTTAAAATACATAGCCATATTGGAACAATTTCTACGTATTCTCAAATATTGTCCCTTTGGTATGTCTTTCTTTACATGTGGTATATGGCAAGAGTTTGCATGTAGTATTGTATTTTTAGCCAAGGGTTTTCTATATATTGAAGTAATTATGAGGTTCTCATTAGCAATATTGAGATGAATGTCTAAATAATCTATTTCAGTATTATTGCTTTGGCTAGTGAATTTAAGATTGAATTTATTGGAGTTAAGATATGCTAGGAAATTATCAATTGAGTTTGTATCATCTTTCTTCCATATTATGTCAGGATTTCCTTTGGACACCTGCCTATCTGAGTTAACCCCTCCTACATTACCTTTATATCCTGTCCACACCCTGTTCCTAGTGCTTAGTAATTTTGATTTCATTGCTCTAGGAAGTCTGTGTCTGAGCTAAGCTGCTTCACCTCTGAATTTATATATATTAAACCTATAGCTTGTCAATCTGTTCATCTCCAGGAATACAATCAATTGTACTCTGCCTCCCTAAACTGTCACAATCTACGGATTCAGAGAATAACATTCCTGTTCATATCAAGCTTGAAATTGAGCAAGACATAATTGAGGACTTCAACCGCTAACAAAAATACTTTGCCAGTCATACTTAAGTTGTTATTTGCAACTTACAAAAGACCCTTCTCTGCTTAAACTTTCAGCTTGCTAACCGCCGAACAGCATTTGGAGCTTGAGCGTGTGACGTCACATCTCAGTCAGTCAGACTGCTTCTGCAGCACGCCCCTCGCAATGCTCCGCTGTTCACACACTACAGCTACTGTGTTCAAACGGACTGCTTTCTACTTACCGAGTACTGCTGAGACTGATCACAAATAGTTGTCATTCCAGACAACTCCTTCTCAGTTTGCATTCCGATCTCAGAGAATTCTTACGTTGCTTACATAACTACTCAGTAGTTATAATCACTCTTCTTATTAAATTCACTACTTATTGAGGCATTTCTTCAAGTGATTCTTGCCATAAATAAGACAGTGATACAAAATTTATATAAGGTCTACAGCTGAGATTCAGAAATCTACTCACAGGATAACAATAGATAATAGTATAGGATATCAATTTTGTTAATCCTGACATATTAGTATTCAAATCAGCCAATAGAATTACAGTAGCTCTTATTCTATTGGCTATTCAAATCAGACAATAGAATTACAGTAGCTCTCATCCTATTGGCTGATTTGAATTTGAAGGCTCAAATCAGCCAATAGGAATTCAAGGGACGCCATTTTTAATTGCATACCTTGAATTCCTATTCAGTGTACGGCGGAGATTGTATGAAGAGGATCCTCCACACTCCATGGCTCCGCGGTCTTCAGTTCCAGCATCGCTGATCTTCAGTTCCAGCATCGCCAGTCTTCAGTTCCAGAGTGGACGGTCTTCAGCTCTGCGGTCATCAGTCTTCAACTCTTCCGCTCCGCGCCGGCTGGTTCCTGGAAGAAGAAGAGGTCGCCGCTTGGAAGAAGACTTCACCGCCTGGAACAGGACCTTCTCCGCCGGTCTTCAGGACAGGTAAGGACCACTTGGGGGTTAGACTTAGTTTTTTTTAAGGGGGGATCAGGTGGGTTTTAGAGTAGGGGTGTGTGGGTGGTGGGTTGTAATGGGGGAGGTTGTTCTTTTTTTTTTACAGGTAAAAGAGCTGATTACTTTGGGGCAATGCCCCGCAAAAGGCCCTTTTAAGGGCTGGTAATAGAGCTGATTACTTTTTTAATTTAGTTTAGGGTAGGGAAATGTTATTATTTTGGGGGGCTTTTTTATTTTATTAGGGGGCTTAGATTAGGTGTAATTAGCTAAAAATTCTTGTAATCTTTTTTTATTCTTTGTAATTTAGTGGGGTTTTTTGTAATATGGTTTAGTGTATTTAATTGTATTTTAGTTGAGATAATTGTAGTTTATTTAATTAATGTATTGATAGTGTAGTGTTAGGTGTAATGGTAACTTAGGTTAGGATTTATTTTAAGGTAATTTTGTAATTATTTTAACTAGGTAGCTATTAAATAGTTATTAACTATTTAATAGCTATTGTACCTAGTTAAAATAAATACAAAGTTACCTGTAAAATAAAAATAAACCCTATGCTAGCTACAATGTAATTATTAATTATATTGTAGCTATCTTAGGGTTTATTTTATAGGTAAGTATTTAGTTTTAAATAGGAATAATTTAGTTAATAATATTAATATTATTTAGATTTATTTAAATAATAATTAAGTTAGGGGGTGTTAGGGTTAGACTTAGCTTTAGGGGTTAATATATTTAAAATAGGTGGCGGCGGTGTAGGGGGATCATATTATGGGTTAATATATTTTAAATAGGTGGCAGCGGTGTAGGGGGATCATATTAGGGGTTAATATATTTAAAATAGGTGGCGGAAGTGTAGGGGGATCATATTAGGGGTTAATATATTTAAAATAGGTGTTTGCGCGTGTTTAGTATACCAGTCTATGGGGCAAAAAACTACGGCCGAGGGTGAAATATACGAGCATAACTTCTAGGTTATGTCGTATATAGGATACCAAACCAGCGCAATATTTGGCGTCGCCGGCTTTTGCGGGCGACGCTGCATATCAGATCGGGCCCCATGTTGTATCAGATCTGGAAATATTGTCATACTCTCTCATCCTTATAAGATCAAGTTACCAGTAACAGCCTTACCTTGAAACATATTGCAAAATGGTTAATGTTCTTTCTGCAATTTTCTGTACTAGAAATATCTAAGTAATACCCTTTTGATGCTGAATAAATGTATTTTTTTTATTATTATTATTTACCCCACTAAAACAGTATGGCATATTGAAAATGATAAGTAACTACAAGACTATACTGCAGTTATGAATATCAGCTTTTCCAGAGCTCTTATTTCAACACCAACCCATATAGATTCCTTCATTTTAATTAGATTGGACATTTACACCTATAATCCAAATTAATAGCACTTCAATACAATACAATTCAACAGTTAAATCAGATTTGCCTCTTTAATACTACCTTTCTCAGTTATACTTCAGCAGATTTATTGCTTAATTGAATGCTTAGGCTTGTTTATCTTATAATACTGAACAACATATATTGATATTTCTCCTACATATCTAGTGGGGGACTGTACGCCTCTGAAATAATTGGATCTGTTGGGGATTTGGTGTTTATTGCTTTTTAGTTTTTTTTTTGTTTTTGTTTTATTTATGTTTAGTATAGTTTAATAAAATTAAAATTAAGAGAATTTGGGTAACAGGCAATGAGAAAACCCGGGTAAATGTGAATAAATAAAGGTTTTACCTGCATTGAATGTACTATCATATATTTCTAAATCATAATCCAATCTAGCATGTATCAGGGAAATTTACCTTTACCCGTATATATCTATGCATCAGATCAGTAGGGTGCATTATGTTCTAGAAAGTCATATCTCCTATTTGCATTTTTTGTATATCACGTTTTTTTTTGTTGTTGTTGACCATTTCTATTGCAAATTCATTGAATGTGACACTGTACAATTCTGAATTATCTTTATGTAATTGTTTACATGTTGTATGCCTGAATTCTCTTCAATAAAAAAAAAAGAATTTAAAAATATGGTGGACTAGCATTACCGGATCTTGATTTGTATTTGATATTCGCTTATATCTAATCTACATTTGCAATCCCAAGACTCTTCCTAAAACAATGAAAAACTTGAACTCCATACAAAACGTATTATTAGCTTGGCGTAAGACATGTTTGTTAACAGGCCTTAATCATTCCATCTCTACCCACCAAGTTATAAGGGGGAATCCTGATTTCACTGCAGGAATTCACTCACCCGTATTTGATAGATGGGCTCGACTGGGGCTCACTAAATTAGTGCAATTCATATGTATAACTTCTAGAACAGTCAAATCATTTTCTGATTTGAAAGAAGAATTTCCCTTAGAAAATAAAGATTTCTTTGCATACCTGCAGATAAGGCATTATATATTTAATATTACATCAACACATGGGTGGAATTGTAGCAGTGACGTGCGGTGAAGTCAGAGATTGATGAGGCACTGGCTGTGATACTCCAGAGAAACACACATATACATATATATATATATATATATATATATATATATATATATATATATATATATATATATATATATATATATATATATATATATATATCATACATATATGCTATGCTATGTTTAACTCATATACATGCCAGATAGTACAGCAGTGGTCCCTAGGTCTTGTCAACTGTCCCTGTGATCTGACTTTGGCAGCGTCTGTAGAGTTAATGTGAACTAGAGCTCTTATTGATCCAGAATAATCAATGTGGTTTCAGTCAAACTAAATTAAAACTATAGTTAGAATATAGTTATTTTTCTATCTGAATCATGAAAGAGAAAAATTGGGTTTAATGTCCTTTTAAGGCGTTAAAGGGGAAGTAGAAAGCAAATTGCAGTTTTGGAAGCCTTTAAGTGGTTATGTGGATCTGAGGTATTATCAGCTGAGTGAGCACACTGAAGTTGTCAGAATCCTTTGTCTACACTATTTTGGTGGAAAACTTTTGACAGCTTCAATTTATTACAAATAAACTATTTGCTGCTTTTTCACATTGTTCCATTTTACTGTTAGGAACAACCCCATCTCTTAAGCAAACTGTATGCTGGGAACTTTCCTGACACAACATATTTTACACCAGTCAGGTTTTTTTTTTTTTTAAATGGCTGCAGGCAACTTGCATGAATGTCCCAAACTGGAAGCTCAAATCTGTTGTCCTTTTACCCTCTATTTATTTTTTAATTTGTAGTCTTTTGTAAAGAAACATTTACTCGGAAATACTCACAATTTGCCTGTATTGATTGGTAATTAATGACAAATAAATTGAGTGTAAAAGGACAGCAGATTTGAGCTTCCAATTTGGGACACTCATGCAAGAAAAATTAAGCTTTTTCCTGGTGTAAAACATGGTGTCTGGAAAGTTCCCAGCATGCAGTTTGCTTAAGAGATGGGTTTGTTCCTAACAGTAAAATGGAACAATGTGAAAAAGCAGCAAACAATTTAATTGTAATAAATTGAACCTGTCAAAAGTTTTTTACCAAAATAGTGTAGACAAAGGATTCTGACAACTTGATTATGTTCACTCAGCTGATAATACCTCAGATTCACATTGCAAATGGATTTCTACTTCCCCTTTAATGCCTTAATTTATTTATTCAATTCACTGTCACATCTTGCAGACATTTCAGTGCACTGCAGACTTACTAGTACAAGGAGGACTTCAATATGGATGCTATTGTACAAACATACTGTATATACTAGAGAGATCTAAAAATGTCAGTGTGTAGTGTACATAACAATATCAATGTGCACAAACATATCTACATTCTGGAAAAGAAGTATAAAATGTCATAGAAATATGTTCATTTGCATATACATTTGTAGGTGTCTATATATTAACACAAAAAGTTGGAAAAAGAATGGACAATCACTAAAGTAGCATGCACTGCTATGATGGCTCTTTCTTTACAAAAATGCACATATGTTTGCACATCTCACACACGCTCTTTCTTTACATGAATGCACATGTTTGCATATCTTCTCACACACACACACATATATATATGTTTGTGTGTATGTTTGTGTAGTGAGTGTGTGTGTGTGTATGAATATGTATGTTTGTGTAGTGAGTGTGTGTGTGTGTGTATGAATATGTATGTTTGTGTAGTGAGTGTGTGTGTATGAATATGTATGTGTGTTTATGAATATGTATGTTTGTGTAGTGAGTGTGTGTGTGTTTGAATATGTATATGTGTGTATGAATATGTATGTTTGTGTAGTGAGTGTGTATGTATTAATATGTGTGTGTGTGTGTATGAATATGTATGTTTGTGTAGTGAGTTATTGGAGTTGGGATAAGCTAGACTCATGGATTGGGATGGGTAAAAAAGATATTTTCTCAATATCTCCTTGGTACAAATTTCTATCCTCTTTAAAGAGAGACAGAAACCTAACCTATATTGCTTTTAAATGGCAAACTATGATTGAAGATATTAATAGTAATGTTATTAAGAGCTCTATTAATAAAGCACACAAAGCTACAATATCAGCCTCGTGGAGAGAATCACATTTAAATGATTACACATGACGTATTACACACCAAAAAAGGGATATAACTGGTATAACATAAATTTCAATAAGTGCCCCAAATGTCATCTCTTGGTGGCTGACTTATTGCATATGCTTTGGGATTGTCCCAAAATAAAACAACTATGGCTAAAACTTGAATATTGGATTGATGAACAATGCATTGAAAAAAACTGATTTCAAATTTTCTTCCCGTAAAATAGTTTTTCTATCTACTGTTTGTAAAGATGTTGATGAGAATAAACTTATTCATTCTTTATATTATCTGTAAGAAGTCTTATCTTCCATAAATGGAAAGAGAAACAGGCACCAAAGTTTTCAGAAATAATAGAATTGATTAAAAAAAACAATCTCCTAGATTATGAGTTTTGCGCTATAGAGGGTGCGAAACAAACGCAACAAAAGCTGTGTTATTTCACCCCCCATAGCACTGACATTACAAGTTTCTGAAAAGTCTCCTTGTGCATGTGATATGGTGGCGATAAGCTCCATACCGCACAAAATTCAAGGGCTGCTTTGACTTGCTCGTGCACGCTTTCACCCATAGACATCAATGAAAAAAAAACAAAAAACTAACACCTAGAGTGCGGAATGGCGATCGCCGTAATGCAACCCCATTGATGACTATGGGGAAAAGAAAGTTACGTTTAAACCTAACATCCTAACATAAACCCCAACAGGCCCATTTATCAAGCTCCGTATGGAGCTTGAAGGGCCGTGTTTCTGGCGAGTCTTCAGACTCGCCAGAAACACAACTTATGAAGCAGCGGTCTAAAGATCGCTGCTCCATAACCCTGTCCGCCTGCTCTGAACAGGCGGACAGGAATCGCCGGACATCAACCCGATCGAATACGATCGGGTTGATTGACAGCTCCCTGCTGGCGGCCGATTGGCCGCGAGTCAGCAGGGGGCGGCGTTGCACCAGCAGCTCTTGTGAGCTGCTGGTGCAATGTTAAATGCGGAGAGCGTATTGCTCTCCGCATTTAGCGAGGTCTTGCGGACCTGATCCGCAGTGTCGGATCAGGTCCGCAAGCCCTTTGATAAATGGGCCTGCAAGTCTAAACACTCCTAATCTGCTGCCCCTGACATTGCCGACACCTAAATAAAGTTATTAACCCCTAATCTGCCACCCCCAACATTGGCAACGCTAAATAAAGTTATTAACCCCTATCCTGATTTGAACAGCCAATAGGATTTCAGTAGCTCTCATCCTATTGGCTGATTTGAATTTCAAGAATCAAATCAGCCAATAGGAATGCAAGGGACGCCATTTTGAAAAGGCTCCCTTGCATTGAAGATCCAGTGTACGACGGTGACCATATGAAGAGGACGCTCCGTGCCGGATGTCTTTAAGGATAGATCCGCTCCATGCCACCGGGATGAAGACAGAAGACACTGCCTGGATGAATACTTCTCGCCGCCTGGTTGAGGATGGATGTCTGAACTTCAGAAACTGTGAGTGGATCTTCGGGGGTTAGTGTTAGTTTTTTTTAAATCTTTTTGGGTGGGTTTTTTTAGATTAGGGTTTGTGCTTTATGTAAAAAAACTGAATGCCCTTTTCAGGGCAATGTAAAAGAGTTGAATGCCATTTTAAGGGCAATGCCTATACAAATGCCCTTCAAGGCAATGGGTAGCATAGGTTTTTGTTAGAGTTAGATTTTTTTATTTTGTGGGGTTGGTTGGGTGGTGGGTTTTACCGTTGGGGGGGTCTTTTACATTTTACATTTTTTTACAGGTAAAAGAGCTGTTTAACTTAGGGCAATGCCCTACAAAAGGCCCTTTTAAGGGCTATTGGTAGTTTATTGTAGGCTAGGGTTTTTTTTTTATTTTGGGGGGCATTTTTATTTTTATATTTTAATTTTAGTATAATAGTTTAGTATAATAGTTATGTTAGGTTAAGGGGTGATAGGTTTAGGAGTTAATAGTTTAATTTATTAGTGGTGATGTGGGGGGGCTGGCGGTTTAGGGGTTAATAGGTTTATTTAGTAGTGGCGATGTGGGGGTTGGTGGTTTAAGGGTCAATAGGTTTAGTTTGTAGCGGCGGGGAGTGGCAGAATAGGGGTTAATAACTTTATTATAGTGGCGGGAATGTGGACAGGCGACAGATTAGGGGTTAATAAATTTTAAATAGTGCTTGCGATGCGGGAGGGCCTCGGTTTAGGGGCTAATAGGGGTTAATAGGTAGTTTATAGGTGTTAGTGTACTTTGAAACACTTAAGTTATGAGTTTTGTGAAACATTTTTGTTACATAAAATACATAACTACTGCTCTCAGATGACGGTATGGATCATGTCGGTATAGGCTGTAACGCAAGCATTTTAGCCTCACCGCACAACCTGTAATACCAGCACTATGGAAATCACACGCAAAAACGTAAAAAAATTTAAATGCGGGATTGATGTTGTGTTACAGGCTAAAATGCTTGCGGTATAGCTATACCGACATGACTCGTAATGGCTGCGTTACTGTTTTTACGCTGAAATTGCCATTTTTTCAGCGTTAAAACCGTAATGCAAAACTCATAATCTAGCCAATTGTATATTAGAACAAAGAGATACAGATAGAACACTGAACTTCAAATTCACTTGTTTTTCAAAAAATTGTATATTTTTATTAAAGCCCTGTCAAAAGAAGAACAAGACATCATAATATTCCCATTTAAGAATACAGATCTAGTTCTTCTTGGGGTCTGGTAGGCTAGAGGGATTAGGGGAATTGGCCAGTGGGTGTTTTTTTTTCTTCTTTCTTTTTTGTTTTCTGTCCCTGTGTGTTAAGAATTATTATGTAAATAAAGACAATAAGCAGAATTATCAATGTGCGGGCGGACATGATCCGCTGTAGTGGATTATGTCCGCAGCACATCGATAAATGTCGAAAGCATACGCTGTCAGCATTTATCATTGCACAAGCAATTCACTAGAAATGTTTGTGCAATGCCGCCCCCTACACATTCGCGGCCAATCAACCACTAGCAGGGGGTGTCAATCAATCCTCTGAGGCAATCGGGCGGATTGCTATCCTCCACCTCAGAGTTGGCGGACCAGTTAAGGAGCACCGCTTATACAGCCAATACGGGGCTTAATAAATCGGCCCCAGAGTATATGAATTTATTACCCCTTAGTGGGTAAATATTAGGAGATAAAACAAATTACAAATCAGTACTGGAAAATTATTACTGATATGGATGTAACTTTGTTGTTTCTTTACCTCTTTTCCTTATTTCCCTTTTTTTATGTAACCTGTCGAAAAAATCATTCAACAATTATTTATCCTTTGGAATTCTTTGGAGCAGATATTTTAGTATTATTCACACTGGTATGGTTTGAGATTATTTTTAATTTAATATATTTTAATGTATGTTTAATTAACCAGATAAGTATTAAATAAACTCTTCTATAAATATTTTTTATAGATGTTTAAGCACATATTTAATGTGCTGTAGATATATCTACATACATATGTCACATACATAAACATAAAAATGTTAATATTTAGTAGTGTTTAAAATATATTATGTAAGATCACAACTACTGCTATGAAGGTTCAATACTGAATAATACATAACAACGCTTGCCATTAAGGTCTTACAGTAATAGAAAGACCTTATATTCTCAGTATAGCTGTAAAATTGCAGGTGAGCTAATTTTCATGCTAATCAATATAAAATTGTTCATTTTATTACCATATTTCCTGACTGACCAAGTATTATCGTCAGGGGCCAAGTCCTAGAAAGAAGCAATGAGCCTCTGCCCAGCTCAAAATCCAAGGTACCTCCTCCACTCTTAGGAAACTGCAGGTACCTCCCTGATGATTGATGTTGGTACCTGCTGAGAATACTTAATAGAAAATGGATGAAAAGAACTGATGAGAAAAAAGATGCCAAACATGAGAGGCTCTGAAGATTGTCTGTAGTTCCAATACATTTATTGGCAATCTCGTCCCTTGAGGAAACCCAACTCCTTGGGATCGCCAAGAACCATACACTGCTCCCCAGTCTGACAAACTGGCATCCAAGTAAAATATGTCCTGAGACAGAAGAGAAAATACCATGTCCCAAGAAATTTGGGGTGGATATCCCTGAGCGCTGCCTGCTACAAGAGCATTCCAGATTAGTTGGAGGTGAAAATCACTATACTGAAGCAGGGGAGGATATATGGGATTATAGTATATAATTGTTTTCCAAAGTTTGTGTGCAATTAACATTAAGGCTAAGATATTAAACCCTTTCCTTAAATATTGAGAGCTTTGGATAAGGACTCATTATACCTTTCATTTCATATGAGGGTACAAGTTAACCAGTTTTCAAACTGAGAGTTTAAAAGCAATATTTAATGATAATAAGGATAACATTCAGGTAAGAAAAGCTGCAATGCACTGCTTTGCCCAAATACAATAAGCAAGAATAAACACCTAGAGGGTGTACTGAAAATGAGCTATAAAGTCAAAGATGTTGCTGATAAACCAGTAAAACACAGATGATTCCATGCCGTTATATGCTGGTTATAGAGAACCTAAGCGTCAGTACCTTCTGATAGCATGTGGGTTGTGACTGCTAGTTCATGTGGGCCTTATAGATAACATTGTGCTCACGTCTGTTGGTTGTGGATGACACTGCAGTTATTGGCTAAAATGCAAGTCAATAGATAATAAGTAAATAGCCATGTGATCAGGGGGCTATCAAAACAGGCTTAGACACAAGGTAATCACAGGGGTTAAAAGCATATTAATATAACATGTTGACTGTGTGAAAAACTGGGGAATGGGTAATAAAGGGATTATCTATCTATTTAAACAATAACATTTTTGGAGTTGACTGTCCCTTTAACATTCTGAAAGATAAGTCAGAGATATGACCAGTGTAGAAAAGGACAATAAAACTCCCTTTAATTACAAAACATTTCTGTTGTGTTTCTATAGCATATTAGCCAATGACCAATTTAAAGTGAATTAACATCTCTTTAAATACAACTATTTATCAATAGTCAAACTCCACCCAACAATTGCCATAGTTAAAGGAACCAATTTTGACTTTGGGCAGCAGACTAACTGGCTAGCCACGGGCATAAAGTTAGAATGAAAATTGATTCCTTTTTAGTTTATATCATTTAAAGCCAATTAGGGACTGACATCCTCTCAGGTGTTTCACTACTGTCGGTGGGAGGAGATGTTGTGAGAATGTCAGAGGTGGCATTTGTTGGTGTCCCAGGAGGCATGGACCCTGCAGAGAGGTACCACGTATCTTCTGGGGAGGACAAAACTGCAATATTCAAGATCTTATGATAATAAATTGTCTCTGTGTTTGTAAGAATGACATAACATCTATAAAGTTCAAAGTTTCAAAGCAGAAAATATATACATGTCCCAAATTTTCTTTCGCATTTATAACGCTATAATATATTACTATTACTATTTAAATATGCTTAAAATATATCGGCTAGATTATGAGTTGTGCATTAGGCTGAAAAAGCAGCGTTAAGAGGTCTTAACGCTGCTTTTTTACGCCCGCTGCTATTACGAGTCTTGAAGGTTTAGGGTCACTGCACACTTTTTTGGCCTTACCGAAAAACGACTTACGTAAACTTCGTAAAGTCTTTTTTCTATGGGACTTCCATAGCGCCGGTATTACGAGTCTGTCCTGGGAGGCCAAAAAGTGAGCGGGACACCCTACCCCGTCAAGAGTCCTAACGCATTTAAAAGTCAGTAACATAAAACTCATAACTAAAGTGCTAAAAAGTACACTAACACCCATAAACTACCTATTAACCCCTAAACCGAGGCCCTCCCACATTGCAAACACTATAATAAAATTATTAACCTCTAATCTGCTGCTCTGGACATCGCCGCCACTATAATAAGCATATTAACCCCTAAACCGCCGCACTCCCACATCGCAAACAGTTAACTATTATTAACCCCTAATCTGCCGTCCCTAACATCGCCACCACCTATCTACATTTATTAACCCCTAATCTGCCGCCCCCAAAGTCGCCGCCACTATACTAAATGTATTAACCCTTAAACCTAAATCTAACCCTAACCCTAAAACCCCCTAACTTAAATATAATTACTATAAATCTAAATAAAAAATAATATTATTACCTAAATAATTCCTATTTAAAAATAAATACTTACCTATAAAATAAACCCTAAGCTAGGTACAATATAAATAATAGTTACATTGTAGCTAGCTTAGGGTTTATTTTTATTTTACAGGCAAGTTTGTATTTATTTTAACTAGGTACAATAGCTATTAAATAGTTATTAACTATTTAATAGCTACCTAGTTAAAATAAAGAGAAATTTACCTGTAAAATAAAAACTAACCTAAGTTACAATAACACCTAACACTACAATACAATTAAATAAATTAACTAAATTAAATACAATTAAATAAATTAAATTATCCCTAGAGGTGATATTGATGAGAATATGGGGGAGGGGTTGGGGTGAGAAATTATTTTTTCTTTTTTTTTTGTGTATGGAAGTTAGGAATGCTTGAAAATGAATAATGGTTATTTAGATAAAAGTCAAAATTAATATTATACAAACATTTTAATTTGGGTACAATAACCTTAGAAGATAAAGATGAGCTAGGAATGTTTTTCCCTTAAAAAGGAAGGAAAAGAATTTTGTTCCTAACTACTTCTGATAAGTTAGAGTAGAGCAAGAAGAGTTGTATCTGTTTAAGTTCTTAGGGGCTGATAAGCCCAAATTGGACTATTTGAGATCTCTTTCTTTGATAGAAGTGCCTTTAATGTTTTCTTTTTTCCCTTTTTCTTATTCACAAACTGGATTGTAATAAGCTTTTGTACTGGGAATTTTTTATATAATAAAATTAAAAAAATAAATAAATTAGCTAATTACACCTAATCTAATAGCCCTATCAAAATAAAAAAGCCCCCCCAAAATAAAAAAACCCTAGCCTAAACTAAACTATCAATAGCCCTTAAAAGGGCCTTTTGTGGGGCATTGCCCCAAAGAAATCAGCTCTTTTACCTGTAAAAACAAATACAAACAACCCCCCAAAAGTAAAACCCACCACCCACACAACCAACCCCCCAAATAAAATACTAACTATACTAACTAAAAAAACCTAAGATCCCCATTGCCCTGAAAAGGGCATTTCGATGGGCATTGCCCTTAAAAGGGCAGTTAGCTCTATTGCAGGCCCAAACCCTAACTCAAAAATAAAACCCACCCAATACACCCTTAAAAAAACCTAACACTAACCCCCTGTAGATCGACTTACAGTTCTGAAGACTGGACATCCATCCTCAAGGAAGCCGCAGAAGTCTTCATCCAAACCGGGCCAAAGTCCTCAACGAAGCCGGGAGAAGTCTTCATCCAAGCCAGGCGAAGTGGTCCTCCAGACGGGCAGAAGTCTTCATCCAGACGCATCTTCTATCTTCATCCATCCGACGCGGAGCGGCTCCATCTTCAAGACATCCGAGGCAGAGCATTCTCTTCAAACGTCGGCTTCTTACTGAATGACGGTTCCTTTAAGTGACGTCATCCAAAATGGCGTCCCTTAGAATTCTATCAGCCAATCAGAATTAAGGAAGAAAAAATCCTATTGGCTGATGCAATCAGCCAATAGGATTGAAGTTCAATCCTATTGGCTGATCCAATTAGCCAATAGGATTGAGCTTGCATTCTATTGGCTGATTGGAACAGCCAATAGAATGCGAGCTCAATCCTATTGGCTGATTGGAACAGCCAATAGAATGCGAGCTCAATCCTATTGGCTGATTGGATAGGATTGAACTTCAATCCTATTGGCTAATTGCATCAGCCAATAGGATTTTTCTACCTTAATTCTGATTGGCTGATAGAATTCTATCAGCCAATCGGAATCTAAGGGACGCCATCTTGGATGACATCACTTAAAGGAACCGTCATTCAGTAAGAAGCCATCGTTTGAAGAGGATGCTCAAGCCGGATGTCTTGAAGATGGAGCTTGTTTGTATTTTTTTTACAGGTAAAAGAGCTGATTTCTTTGGGGCAATGCCCCGCAAAAGGCCCTTTTAAGGGCTATTGATAGTTTAGTTTAGGCTAGGGTTTTTTTTATTTTGGGGGGCTTTTTTATTATGATAGGGCTATTAAATTAGGTGTAATTAGTTTAAATATCTTGTAATTTGTTTATTATTTTCTGTAATTTAGTGTTTTTGTTTTTTTTGTACTTTAGCTAATTTAATTTAATTTATTTAATTGTTTTTAATTTAGTTAATTTATTTAATTGTAGGGTTAGGTTAGGTGTTATTGTAGCTTAGGTTAGGTTTTATTTTACAGGTACATTTGTATTTATTTTAGCTAGGTAGTTATTAAATAGTTAATAACTATTTAATAACTATTGTACCTAGTTAAAATAAATACAAACTTGCCTGTAAAAATAAATCCTAAGCTAGATACAATGTAACTATTAGTTATATTGTAGCTATTTTAGGGTTTATTTTATAGGTATTTAGTTTTAAATAGGAATTATTTAGGTAATAATATTAATTTTTATTAAGATTTATTGTAATTATATTTAAGTTAGGGGGTGCTAGGATTAGATTTAGGTTTAGGTTAATACATTTAGTATAGTGGCGGCGACGTTGGGGGTGGCAGATTAGGGTTTAATAAATATAGGTAGGTGGGGGCGATGTTAGGGATGGCAGATTAGGGGTTAATAATATTTAACTAATGTTTGCAAGGTTGGAGTGCGGCGGTTTAGGGGTTAATATGTTTATTATAGTGGCGGCGATGTTGGGGGCGGCAGATTAGGAGTTAATAAGTGTAGTTAGGTTGCAGTGTCATTGGGGGAGGGAGATTAGGAGTTAATAAATATAATGTTGGTGTCGGCGATGTTGGGGGCAGGAGATTAGGGGCTAATAAATATAATGTAGGTGTCGGCGATGTCGGGGACCGCAGATTAGGGGTTAATAAGTGTAAGATTAGGGGTGTTTAGACTCAGGGTTCATGTTAGGGTGTTAGGTGTAAACATAAATTTTATTTCTTCATAGGAATCAATGGGGCTGCATTACTGAGTTTTACGCTGCTTTTTTGCAGGTGTTAGACTTTTTCTCAGCCGGCTTTCCCCGTTGATTCCTATGGGGAAATCGTACATGAGCACGTACGACCAGCTAACCGCTGACTTAAGCAGCGCTGGTATTGGAGTGCGGTAAGCAGCTCAATTTTTCTCAACGCTCACTTCTTGCTTTTTAACGCCGGGTTTGTAAAAACCTGTAATACCAGCACCGCAGGTAAGTGAGAGGTGAGACAAAACTGCTCATTAGCACCGCACAGCTCATAACGAAAAACTCGTAATCTGGCTGAATGTGTTGAAAGATCTTAAGTTAGAGTTTACCATTTTAAAAGTTTATACATACTGTGTATTTGTGGATGTCTTTGTTTTTGAATAATATATATATTTATCCAAACAAACATTAGCAACATTTTAACCCCTTTGATGCGCATGATGAGCCCTGTTCGTCATGCAGGGGCATAGCAGATCAAACGCTGTTTTCTGCGATCCCTCTAACTACAGGCCGGGGATCATTGGTAGCCTAGTGGGCAGCACTCAGCTCCCATAGCAGCTACAAAGCTCCACGACCCCTCATTTGAAAGAGAAAAAAGCTGCTCTTTCAAATTGTGAGCAGTACTGCAAATCAGACAATTTAAAAATATAGTAAATACAACACACAGTAATCTGGTTTGCAATACTACTCTATATGCATTATGAAAATGTTTATGTCTACAGACCCCTAATCAGTGGCGTATTTAGGTTTTGTGCTGCCCTAGGCACTCAAAATTCTGCTGCCCCAACCCTAAAGTTTTAGGCCTTTTTTCCCCCTTAATATTTTTTTGATGTCAGTGTGTAAAATGTTTTTTTTTACTTTTCTTCATAACAAAAGAAAATGGGCTAGCAAAACACTTGCATACAGGTGGGTTGAATTGCATGAATCTCATACCATTTTCTCCCTGAGAGACGGGAGAGAAAAGAAGGGGGGGGGGGGGAGAGAAAGGAAAGAAGGGATGGTGAGAGAGAGAGATGAGAAAAGTGGGGAGGGAGAGGAGAAAATGGGGGAGAGAAAGAAAGGAGTGAAAGAAGGGAGCAAGGGAAAGAAGGGAGGGAGGGAAAGAAAGAAGGAATTGAGTTAAGGGAGCGAGTTGAGGGAGGAAGGGAGGGAGAAAGGGACAGAAGGGAGAGAGGAAGGGAGGGAAAGAAGAATATACTTTGAAACAATCACTGCCCTTCACATACAACAGCATACAGTAATTACCATTATTCAAGTAATGAAACTTTTTAAGTGTCCATTTACTATTTACTCCATGGATTCATGAATACAGAGAAAGCTAGCTATAAGTAGCTAACATACATCAGCGCTGAGAGTTTATGATTAAACATCACAAGCTGATCTAAGCAGTGCACAGATGCATCCAGTCTGTTAGTTACTAAGATCTGCAATAAGCACTGCGCTTGCAGACCCGCCACAGCTGATAAGGGGAGGCAGCATATGGGCATAAGGTCTTCTCCTCCAGCCTCACCTTGTAAGCATATCCCCTGGCAAGTTTCTCACCAAGAATGCTTTCACTGCAAAAATGCAGACAGCTCTAAATGAAGCAACAGTTTAAAGGAGCACTGCCTGTGAAGAGTGACCTTAATCAGCCTTGTCTTCTCTTTAAAAGCCTGCACTTAATGGCTCAATGTACTGTGTGCTTGCTTTTAGAGAGAGGATAGGGCAGATGTGCTGCCCCTCCCAAATCTGCTGCCCTAGGCACCGGCCTTGTTGGCCTAGGCCATAATACACCGCTGCCCCTAATAAAATGTATTTACCAGTAGACAAGTCCCTCTCTTATAAAAGATATGAAGTTTGTTTGTATAGTCAGGTGATCACTGTAGTAACAGTGAACACCTTGCAAAAAAAAAGTGCTTTTATTTCTAGACTGCACAATGGGGCCTCTCTAATCTATATTATAACTTCAAAAGCTGTATGGGCCCATATTTCACATGTGGCTACTCTTGATGACAATTTAGTAAGGTGATCATAGTAACAGCAGCGGTCACTGGGCTATAGTATTTACTAAAATCTACCTAAAAATTATACATATGTTTACAGATTTGGTGGCAGCTTTCTCCCATGCCATGAACTATAAATATATTAATGGCATATTGTGTGGATCTGCTGAAATTTTTTTTTTATATAATTTGTGTGGGTCACTCACTAAAATTTGACTTACAATAGGGTTTACATGTAAGTAGCAAAAAAGGTGGCTCAGCGCTGGAGTGAAAAAAAAGACTTAGCAGCAAAAGGGTTAACCTTGTGTTTGTGCAATGCACAACTTAAACGCATCTGCTAGATAATTTCAGTTGTGTTACTAAATTATTATACATATGTGTGAAATGCAATTTTATGGGGCTGATTTATCATGGCTTGATTCGGCCCCAATGCAACTGTTTCCGCGCTTGCCTTCAGTCTTAAGACCGCTGCTCCTTAACTCATACGCCTCCTCTGAGGCTGCGATCTGCAATCCACCCGATCATGTACAATCGGGTTAATCGACACCCCCTGCTAGTGGCTGATTGGCCGCAAATCTGCAGGGGGCGGCATTGCACAAGCAGTTCACCTGAACTGCTTCTGCAATGTTAAATGCCGACCGCATATTCAGCGATGTCTGGTGGACATGATCCGCTACAGTTTTGTGTAAGAATTGTCCACAGACTGACGTAAATGCATGTCTGAAATTCAAATCAAAGTTAAAAAAAATCTATTAACAAAGGGCTAGATTACAAGTGGAGCGCTAATTAGTGCTTTCACTAGATCGCTAGCTGCGCTAGAAGTAAACCTTTTGTATTCGTAGGGTTGCGCTGATATTATGGCCCCTATTTATCATAGTTCTTGTGGACCTGATCCGACAGTGTGGATCAGGTCCGCAAGACCTCGCTAAATGCGGAGAGCAATACGCTCTCCGCATTTATCATTGCACCAGCAGCTCACAAGAGCTGCTGGTGCAACGCCGCCCCCTGCTGACTCACGGCCAATCGGCCGCCAGCAGGGAGGTATCAATCAACCCGATCGAATTTCCGGCGAATCCTGTCCGCCTCATCAGAGCAGGCAGACAGGGTTATGGAGCAGTGGTCTTTAGACCGCTGCTTCATAACTTGTGTTTCTGGCGAGTCTGAAGACTCGCCAGAAACACGGCCCTTCAAGCTCCGTACGGAGCTTGATAAATATGGGCCTATGAGTTGAAAGTAAAAAGTTATTGCTCCAGTGCTAACCTGACGAGTACAAAAAGCCCAACTTACAATATTGCATGGGATAACCTATTCCCCATAGAAGTCAATGTAATAAAAAATGTGGAAAAAAACTAACACCCTACTCGCATGCTAACCCAAATCACCATCAGACCCCTACTCTAATAACCGCTAAACCGCCACATAGCCCACCGCAAAGTCCAAACTAACTATTAACCCCTAAACCACCAGCCCCCACATGGCAAAGTCTTCACGACTTTGTAGTCGCAAAGTCCCGACTACACTATTAATCCCTGACCCGCCATTACCCCAATGCAAAGTAACCCACTTCACCATTAACCCCTAAACTGCCAGCCCCAAAACGCAAAAGTAACCCACTAACATCTAAACCCCCTAACACCCCCTAAGTTAACCCAAAATAGACTTAACCCTACCTTTAAAAAAATAAAAACTGACCTGAGAAATAAAAATAAAAAAATCTAATCTTACCTTTTAAATAAAAAACAAAAAAGACCCAACACTAACATTACCAAAAATAAAAAAAACTAACAGTACAAAAATAACAAACAATTTACCAAAAATAAAAAAGTTATGCCTATTCTAAAAATAAAAAAAAACAACTCAAAAGAAAAAACCTACAGGAGGAGGCAAAAAGCACCCCAGTCATTCGACCAAAGGTAAATGGAGAAAAAAAGGAGTAACACAAGGTGTTGAGGTGCCTGAAGTTTAGAAAAAAATAACTGTCTTAAAACAAAAGTGCGGGGCCGAGGACTCACCATATCCGGAAAGAAAGAAATTTATCAGGTAAGCATAAATTTTGTTTTCTTTCCTAAGGTATGGTGAGTCCACGGCTTCATCAATTACTGTTAGGAACCAATACCCAAGCTAGAGGACACAAATGAATAGGGAGGGACAAGACAGGCAGACCTAAACAGAAGGCACCACCGCTTTAAAAACCTTTCTCCCAAAAAAACCTCAGCAGAAGCAAAAAGTATGAAAGGAAGGCCAAGTTGCAGCCTTGGACATCTGTTCCACAGAAGCTTCATTTTGAAAGCCCAAGAGGAAGAGAAAGCCCTCATAAAATGAAGCATAACTCTCTTAGGAGACTGCAGCCCCGCAGTCTGAAAAGCAAACAAATTAAAATTCTCAACCATAAAAAAGAGAAATAGCAGTAGCTTTCTGTTACAGAAAAGAAAAAAATATTAAACACGCACAACACCCAAATTGTGCACACACGTTCCTCAAGAGATAAGATGAGGACACAGAGAGGGAACAACAAATTCCCAAACAAAATTTCCATTAAGGATAAATAACCGCCTTATCTGCTAGAAAAGAAAAAGCGAATCACACTGCAAAGCCGAGAGTACCTAAACACCCCGAGCAGAGGATATAGCAAAACTTCCAAGATAAAAAATGTAATCTATGGAATGCTATGGCTCAAACTGAGCCTGTAGTAAAACCTTAAAACCAAGGTTAAAACTCCAAAAGGAGCAACAGACTTAAACACAGGCCTGATACTAACCAGGGTCTGACAAAAAGATTACACGTCTGGCACATCCGCCAGTCACTTGGGTAAAAAAGAATAACCCAGAAATCTGACCCTTCAGAGAATTGACTGACAAACCGTCCTCCAGACCTTCCTGGAGAAAGGACAAAACCTCTAGGAATCCTGACTCTACTTCCAAGAGCAGTCCTTTGGGATTCACACCAACCAAGGAATTAATGCCATACCTTATGGTAAAGGTTACCAGTAACAGCCTTGCGAGCCTGAAACATGGGCCTCTAGTTATCAACGTGTCTACTTACCTGTCATCGCCGGCCCCAATACGCCCGCCTAAGCTCGCCTCACATCGCCGCCGCAGACCTGAATATGCTCCCCAAAGTTATCAAAAAAGCTGTCAAAAAGCCGCGCACCAAGTACGGGGCGATGAGCAGCGGACTGTGATAGTTATCACTCATCCGATCTCGCTGTTCTTCGGCTTTTTCACAGCTTTATTGATAAGCTGTCACTAAGCACCCACACTAAACTACACTGTTCTACCCCCTATACCGGCGCCCCTGGAGCCCCCCGCAACTAAATAAAGTTATAAACCCCTAAACCGCTGCTCTTAGATCCCGCCGCAACTATAATAAATGTATTAACCCCTAAACCGCCGCTCCCGGAGCCCACCGCCAAAGTTACAAAAAATAAAAAAATATAAGATTTTTAAGCTAATTACCGTATTTTTCGCTCCATAAGACGCACCTGACCATAAGACGCACCTAGTTTTTAGAGGAGGAAAACAAGAAAAAAAATATTCTGAAGAGAGCTTGTGTGTGATTGAGAGTGTGTGATGTGTGTGTTAGAGTGTGTGATGTGTGAGAGAGCTTGTGTGTGATTGAGAGTGTGTGATATGCCCCATGTAAAAACTCACATTTATGGCACCCTCATCCTTTCCAACTTGGGGTCCAGTTGATTACATTATATATTAAAAAAACACAGAATAAAAATACCAAAGCCTGGTTTTTCTTTTTTAAAACATTTATATAGATGGTATTTCTTGTCAAATTAGTTAACACTAAATCAGTACCACAATATATTCAGACATAGCCAGTATATCCTACTAATGTGTAGTGAATATTTTGATATGCACTTTCAAAACATTTGAACAAACTGAGATACTAACACAGCCATAAAATAAAAAACTAAGCACTCAGGTCACAGAGGTTATGGTTTACAGCTCAGCAAAGACAGATAACATAAATGTCAGAGGTGGAAAGTAACAAGTATGCAGAAAATAAATATATGCTCCTTCGTTTTTTTTCTATAGTTCATATATTACGCACAATCAGACAGATTGATTAATGATGACCTGACCTGTGTATTCCTTAAGTAAGCAGCCTTTGGTGTCATTTAAAGTCTGTAATATCCACAGCCAGAGAATAACATTATACTCACCCTGCACAACGTCGTTCCCGATCACATATTTGAAAAGCAAAGAGAAAAGGAGCCGTTTTCACATGCAGCACTATTTGCAGTACATGATGGATCACATGACCAAAATAACGTCAGAGGAAAGTAAAGGGGTCAGGGAGACACTTCCTCTACAACTTAGGACTTCTCATACAAATTTAAATACCCACTGATAAGCAAGCTGCTGCTGCATGTGCCACTCGTTCCTGTAAATGGTGTTTTAGCTCCAGCAGTGCTTTAACTTACCAAGCTGTGCGCTCTTCAGAATAAAATGTGCAGCTGCACTTCTAAAAAATCTGCTGTGTGTGCGGTAAATTAATGGTGGCTGGGGCTAAGGGAACCTCCAAAGTCTCAGAGTCAGTGGGCGGGGCCAAAGGTAACCGGCAGTCCACACATTCGCTCCATAAGACGCACAGACATTTCCCCTTACTTTTGAGGGGGAAAAAAGTGCGTCTTATGGAGCGAAAAATACGGTACACCTAATCTAAGCCCCCTAATAAAATAACAAAGCCCCCCAAAATAAAAAAAATGCCCTACCCTATTCTAAATTATGAAAGTTAACAGCTCTATTACCTTACCAGCCCTTAAAAGGGCCTTTTGCGGGGCATGCCCCAAAGTATTCAGCTCTTTTGCATGTTAAAAAAAATACAACCCCCCAACATTAAAACCCACCATCCACATACCCCTACTCTAACCCACCCAAACCGTCCTTAAATAAACCTAACACTACCCCCCTGAAGATCTCCCTACCTTGAGTCGTGTTCACCCAGCCGGGCCGAAGTCATCATCCAAGGGGCACTGAAGATGTGTTCCATCCAATAGAAGTCTTCATCCAAGGGGCGCTGAAGAGGTCTTCCATCCGATAGAAGTCTTCATCCAGGCGGCGTCTTCAATCTTCATCCATCCGGAGCGGAGCCTTCTTCAAACGAGCCGACGCGGAGCCATTCTCTTCCAACGATGCCTACCCGACAAATGAAGGTTCCTTTAAGTGACGTCATCCAAGATGGCGTCCCTCGAATTCTGATTGGCTGATAGGATTCTATCAGCCAATTGGAATTAAGGTAGGAAAAATCTGATTGGCTGATCCAATCAGCCAATCAGATTTAAGTTCAATTCGATTGGCTGATCCAATCAGCCAATCAGATTGAGCTTGCATTCTATTGGCTGTTTTCCGATCAGCCAATAGAATGCGAGCTCAATCTGATTGGCTGATTGGATCAGCCAATCAGATTTTTCCTACCTTAATTCCGATTGGCTGATAGAATCCTATCAGCCAATCGGAATTCGAGGGACGCCATCTTGGATGACGTCACTTAAAGGAATATCCATTCATCGGGTAGGCATTGTTGGAAGAGGATGGCTCCGCGTCGGCTAGTTTGAAGAAGGCTCCACTCCGCTCCGGATGGATGAAGATTGAAGACGCCGCATGGATGAAGACTTCTATCGGATGGAAGACCTCTTCAGCGCCCCTTGGATGATGACTTCGGCCGCTGCGGATGTCCTCTTCTGTTCCATCGGTGGTCGGCTGGCTGAAGACGGCTAAAGGTAGGATGATCTTCAGGGGGTTAGTGTTAGGTTTTTTTAAGGGGGGTTTGGGTGGGTTAGAGTAGGGGTATGTGGGTGGTGGGTTTTTAAAGTTTGTTTTTTTTAACATGCAAAAGAGCTGATTTCTTTGGGGCATGCCCCGCAAAAGGGCTGTTAACTTTCGTAATTTAGAATAGGGTAGGGCATTTTTTTATTTTGGGGGCCTTTGTTATTTTATTAGGGGGCTTAGATTAGGTGTAATTAGCTTAAAAATCTTGTGATTTTTTTTATTTTTTGTAACTTAGTTTTTTTTATTTTTTGTAACTTAGTTTTTTTTATTTTTTGTACTTTAGTTAGTTTATTTAATTGTATTTAATTGTAGGTATTTGTAGTTAATTAATTTAATTTATTTAATGATAGTGTAGTATTAGGTTTAATTGTAACTTAGGTTAGGATTTATTTTACACGTAATTTTGTACTTATTTTAGCTAGGTAATTATTAAATAGTTAATAACTATTTAATAGCTATTGTACCTAGTTAAAATAAATGCAAAGTTACCTGTAAAATAAATATAAATCCTAAAATTGCTACAATGTAATTATTAATTACATTGTAGCTATATTAGGGTTTATTTTACAGGTAAGTATTTAATTTTAAATAGGAATAATTTATTTAATTATAGAGTAGTGTTAGGTGTAATTGAAACTTAGGTTAGTTTTTATTTTACAGGTAAATTTGTCTTTATTTTAGCTAGGTAACTATTAAATAGTTAATAACTATTTAATAGCTATTGTGCCTAGTTAAAATAAATTGAAATTTGCCTGTAAAATAAAAATAAATCCTAAAATAGCTACAATATAATTATTAGTTATATTGTAGCTATATTAGGGTTTATTTTATAGGTAAGTATTTAGTTTTAAATAGGATTAATTTAGGTAATAATAGTAATTTTATTTAGATTTATTAAAATAATAGTTAAGTTAGGGGGGTGTTAGGGTTAGTGTTCGACTTATGTTTAGGGGTTAATTAGTTTAATATAGATGGCGGCGGTATAGGGGGGCAGGATAGGGGTTAATAAATTTATTATAGGTGGCGTTGGGGTCCGGAAGCGGCGTTTTAAGGGTTAAACAATTTATTTAGTTGCGGCAGGGTACGGGATCGGCAGGATAGGGGTTAATACATTTATTATAGGTGGCAGCGGTATAGGGGGGGCAGGATAGGGGTTAATAGGTATTATGTAGGTGGCGGCAGGGTCCGGGAGCGGCGGTTTAGGGGTTAATCAGTTTATTAGAGTGGCGGTGGGCTCCGGGAGCGGCAGTTTAGGGGGTAATACATTTATTTAGTTGCGGCAGTGTAGGGGGGGGGGCAGATTAGGGGTGTTTAGACTCGGGGTACATGTTAGGGTGTTAGGTGCAGACGTTTCCCATAGGAATCAATGGGATGTCGGGCAGCAGCGAACATGAACTTTCGCTATTGTCAGACTCCCATTGATTCCTATGGGATCCGCCGCCTCCAGGGCGGCGGATTGAAAACCAGGTACGCTGGGCAGAAAAGTGCCGAGCGTACCTGGTAGTCATTTGATAACTCCCAAAAGTAGTCAGATTGTGCCGAACTTGCGTTCGGAACATCTGGAGTGATGTAAGAATCGATCTGTGTCGGACCGAGTCCAGCGGATCGAAGCTTACGTCACTATATTCTACTTTTGCCAGGCAGCAGGGCTTGATAACTTAGGCGAATCAGCCTCGCCACAAATACGCTGCGGAATTCCAGCGTATTTGAGGTTCACGGCTTGATAACTAGAGGCCATGGTCTCAAAGACTGATCCAAAAAAAACAAGCTTAGACAGAACTAAGCATTCAATATCCAAGCAGAAAGCTTCAGAGAAAATGAAAGTTGGATGAATGAATGGACCCTGAATTAGAAGGTCCTTCCTCAGGAACAACCACCAAGGTGGAAGAAATACATCTCTGCTAGGTCTATATACAGATCCTGTGAGACTATGCAGGAGCTATTAAAAATACTGATGCCCACTCCTATGTGATACGAGCAAAGACTTGTGGAAGGAGAGCAAACTGAGCAACAGAGATGTCAGACTAAAATTCGATGGAAGTCACCAAAATGTAACCACCAGAAAGATAGGAACAAAAAACAAAGGCACCCTCCACAGGCTGTCGTAGAGGATAGATGATCACCAGGGTCAGTTCTTCTTAAGAATGGATGGAAAAGCTGAGAAAAAAATGAAAGAGAAGAAGGCGCTTCAATGGTGCAGAATGTTAAAACACAGCTAGATCTGCCCCAGAAATGATCCCCATTAGATTCGGAATTTTTCGAATTTCGGTTTGGATCGATTCAAATTCGGAAAATTTTGAATCGATTCAGTTCGGATTCGTTTCGGATTCATTCTGATTCGAAGAAATTCGGCTGGATTCGGTTCGGTTCGGAAATTCGGAATTTCGGTAAGCGTTAGGTGGGATTAGACTAGTATTATGTACTGTATATTAGGTGTAACCCATAGCAGAGTGATATAACCTAATATACTGTACAATACTAGTGTAATCCATGGCCATCCGAATTTACCGAATAAATCCGAACTAATTCGGATTTATTCGGTAAATTCGGCAGTATTTTAATTCGGAAATTCGGTTCGATCCGAATCTCCGAATTTGCCGAATTTTCCAAATTTCCGAATCGAACCAAACCGAATTGCACATATCTAATCCCCATACAAGTAAATGGGTACTCACAAACGGAGCGCACTGGAGTATTCAGAGCCCACCAGCTAGCTCCCATCAGATTTGATGTAATCTTGAGTCTGGGATGAAAGAACAAAAATGGGGAGGGGAACAGAGAGACTCCAATGGTGCAGATGATCACTAATGCTTTCAAAGCCCCCAATATGTGCCCCTTCTGTGATGGAATACTCACATATGCTGCACACTATAATGCAGTGCAAGTAGTGCAAGCTGGTATATCAGAGTCTACCAGCTTACTCACTCCAAAGAACAGGATCCACAGTCCAGCAAAGAATATGAGACCCCAAAATGAAGCTCACAAACCAAAAAATATAATTTAAAATATCCCAAGGCAAGGGATATATTTTATTAAAAGTAGTATAAAAACAATACAAGAAATTCTGCTACACGTTTCAAGATGCTGCTGGCACCTTTTCATCAGGCAGTGGTCTTTTTCTGAAATCCCAAGGAACCGCCAGGGATTTTAACAGACTAGCCTGCTGATCTCTAGACCTTTAAACAAAATGAGAAAGTTTGGCGTACTGTCATCTCCAACTCCAGCACCCCCCATTTGAGGGTTAACCTAGAGAACACCTCGGGGAGAAGCATCCACTCCCCAGAATGATCTAACTCTCAAGAAGTCTGCTCCCGGAATCCATTCATGAAATGCGAATAGAGGATAGACAAAAAATGTGAGCGTCCACTCATTGAACAATCCATGCCAATCATCGCTAAGGAACTCCAGGTTCCTCCCAGGTGGTTGATGTAAACCACTGATTTGAAATTGTCTTGGGGGGGATGATGTCCAATTAAGCAACCATTAGACCAATTACCTCCATACATTGAGCCATTGAAGGGCCAAACAATAGAGTTCCATGATTTTTCTGACCTCTGACAAAATTATTGTCAGAGATAGGAAACTAATATGGTCCCTAAGAAAACTACCCCTGTAGCTGGAACAAGGGAACCCATTTTAGATTCACTTCCCAACCATGGGAATGAAGAAAAGACAAGATCTCTGCATGAGAGTTTGCTTGTTGAAAAGATGGCACCAGAAACCTGATCACTGTCAAGATAGCCCCCTCTGGGAGCCGTGGCAAGGCTAAAGAGCCACCAACTGAAAGTGTTTGAAAGAAAGGCGAAACTCAGGAACTTGAAAATACACATCCTGCATCCTATGGTCTATGGTCACCATGAATTGACCCTCTTGGACCAAAGGAAGAATGGAACCACTGGTTCCATTTTGAAGGACGGTACCCTGAGAAAATTTGTTGAGACACTTTAGATCTCTCATAGGACGAAAAAATCCCTCTTTTTTGGGAACCATAAACAGGAATGAATAGAATTCTAGACCCTGTTCCCTTACAGGAACTGGAACTATCACTAACAGGGAAGAGAGGTCCCAAACGTACTTCAAAAATGCCTCACTGTTATCTGGCCTGCAGATAACATTGAGAGGAGGAAACTGCCTCTGGAAGGAAGGTATGAATTCCATGTAGAAAACCTGAGATACTATGTCCACCCCCCACCTGGACCGATCCCAGATTGGGGGCAAATTCCTTTAGCTCTATTCATCTTGCCTTGTGGTAGCAAAGACCCTTTTCCACCCTTAACATCAGAAATATTCCTGTCAGATCAGGACCACCAGAAGCTAGGAAAAATCCACTGACCTTGAATATAGCCACAATGCCCCGCGGGCTAGCACAGCGAAGCCAGATATCTTGGCTCCCAGCTTAAAAACTTGCGTGGTAGCATCAGAAATAAAAGAATTGGCTAGCTTAAGAACCTTAATTCTATTCTAGATCTCCTCCAAATGAATCCCTACCAAATTGGATCAAACAAGGCATTGTTCCAATAAAATGTCGCACTTGACACAGTGGCAAAACAAACTTCCATGTAAGCCTTCAGCTTAGTCCATTGATCCATCCTGAAAGAGAACAGCTATCCACTCTAGGAATCATAGTTCTTTCGGCCAGAGTAAAAATGCCCTACTAATTTAGGCACCGTGCGCCATGATATTTAATTAAGACACGAAGAGGAAACATCTTTCTAAAGACAGGAGACAGGGAAAAAGGAATCCCTGACTTCTCCCATTCCTGTGAAAAATTTACTAGCACGGTCTGGAACAGGAAAAACTTCCACAGAGGAATCCTATTATTTATAAAGTTTACTAGATTCTTTAGGGTTGACAATGACATACATATCGGAGTCGCTCCAAAGTAGCCAAAACCTCCTTTATTATAATAATAATAACTAGTATTTATATAGCACCTTTCTCCCAGTGGGACTCAAAGCACTTTTTCAGCCCTCGCTCTCGGAATTAACCAAATCAGCAGCTGAATAGTAATAGTTGTTATTATTACCCAATTTAATGGTACTCATTTTATCAATCTCGGAAGGATGAAGGGCTGAGTTGGCCCTGCCGGGATTTGAACCTGTGACCTTGGATCTTTGAAACAGGCTTTTTTGTAGTCAGGGCATTTACCAACTGCGCTACCTGATACACAAAGGTGTTCAAGCTTAAATCTGAAGGATACTACTTCAGCATCAGGTTAAGGAATTATATTGTCTGAATCTGAGACTTTACCCTCAGAGACTACTGACGTATCCTCCTCATCAGACCTATAAGGAAGATAACCTGAGTAGCAGCCGGTGGACCAGAAACGTTACTATCTGAATCTCTAATGTTCCTCTTAATAATACGTTTGATTGTGGGCATGGCCTAAAACCGGATGTATTGTGTGTGTATATAACTGAATAGATCCGGTTTTAGGCCACGCCCACAATCAAACTAAGTGGGCTGGAAATTCAGTATAAAGGGCCACCAGCCAGGGACAGTTATTAGTCTTGAGAAAGGCCTTGAAGGGGCCGAAACGCGTTGACTATTAGCTGGTAAGCTCATTTTTAATTTTTGATTTAAAGTCTGGACGTTCTACACTATATTCTTTACTTTTACAGGACACTAAATCAGGGACCAAACTGAACAACAGAGAGACCACTAAGGATCCAACAAGATTCTCATTAGTGGATTTCTCACCACCAGGAAACAAGTTTGACTTTATATTGATTATTTTTCACTTCAATCTTCACTTCAAGTTTCTCACTTGCATTGTGATACACGGACTTGTTTTATTACTTTGGATTTATCACTGTCCTTTTAATTTTTAATTTTTTTTTTTTTATTGCTTTTTCACCTGTTTACTTTTATTTTTTCCAAACAGTCTTTTTTGGTTTGCATGTGCAATTTTTAACACATGTTTGACACATTTCAACACGATTCAAAACATTTGTTGCAATTTTTGCAAGATTGGAACAGTTGTAACCAGCATATACCACATGTTTTAAATGTCACTACAAGTCACGATTTAATTTAAGCAGAAGCTGGTTTCTATACCCGCTGTATAGGACCTGATTACCTCTCAACTCAATTCACACAATCTAATATGAGTGAGCAGGCCAAACTCAAACATATAAAATATATATCATTATCAACATTATTATCTAAGCTGTGGGATAACGCCTCACATAACATTTAATGAGCTCTTATATGACTTTTTAGCAATTGTTGATGATTATGTTCATTGTGGATCCACAATTTATAATTTATTGTATGTAGTAAACACTGTTTTTATTATAACCCCTCATTACCCTTATTAACTGAACATCTCCTTTAAGGGTCATTAAGTCACACAACAGTGACTGATACAACAATATCTTGCCCATTTGAGGTGCTCTGAACATACCCCATACATATCTTCAGTGGTATCTGTGGCATTATCTGTTTTTCCTATACTAAAGGCAAATCGCAAGAGGAACATTAGAGATTCAGATAGTAAGGTTTCTGGTCCGCCGGCTGCTACTCAGTTTACCTTCCTTATAGGTCTGAGGAGGAGGATACGTTAGTAGTCTCTGAGGGTAAAGTCTCAGATTCGGACAACATAATTCCTTCACCTGATGCTGAAGTAGTATCCTTCAGATTTAAACTTGAACACCTTTGTGTATGGTTATAGGAGGTTTTGGCTACTTTGGAGCGACTCCGATATGTATGTCATTGTCAACCCTAAAGAATCTAGTAAACTTTATAAATAATAGGATTCCTCTGTGGAAGTTGTTCCTGTTCCAGACCGTGCTAGTAAATTTTTCACAGGAATGGGAGAAGTCAGGGATCCCTTTTTCCCCATCTCCTGTCTTTAGAAAGATGTTTCGTGTCCATGTCTTAATTAAATATCATGGCGCACAGTGCCTAAAGTAGTAAGGCATTTTTACTCTGGCCGAAAGAACTATCGCCTAGATTTAGAGTTTTGCGGCCAAAGGGGTGCGTAGCTAACGCTGCTTTTTCCCCCCCTGCACCTTTTAAATAATGCTGGTATTTAGAGTTCCCTGAAGGGCAGCGTTAGGCTCCAAAAAGGGAGCGTACAGGCATATTTACCGCCACTGCAACTCTAAATACCAGCGTTGCTTACAGACGCGGCCATCTTGGGGCATTTTGAGTTGAAAAAAAACCTAACACCTGCAAAAAAGCAGCGTTCAGCTCCTAACGCAGCCCCATTGTTTCCTATGGGGAAACACTTCCTAAGTCTGCACCTAACACCCTAACATGAACCCCGAGTCTAAACACCCCTAACCTTACACTTATTAACCCCTAATCTGCAGCCCCCACTATCGCTGACCCCTGCATTACACTTTTAACCCCTAATCTGCCGCTCCGGACACCGCCGCAACCTACATTATACCTATGTACCCCTAATCTGCTGCCCCTAACATCGCCGACCCCTACATTATATTTATTACCCCCTAATCTGCCCCCCCCCAACGTCGCTGCTAACTACCTACACTTATTAACCCCTAATCTTCCGACCGGACCTCGTCGCTACATCGCTAATAAATGTATTAACCCCTAAACCGCCTCACTCCCGCCTCAAAAACCCTAAAATAAATAGTATTAACCCCTAAGTTAAATATAATTTTTATCTAACAAAATAAATTATTTCTTATTAAATAAATTAATCCTATTTAAAGCTAAATACTTACCTGTAAAATAAACCCTAATATAGCTACAATATAAGTAATAATTATATTGTAGCTATTTTAGGATTTATATTTATTTTACAGGCAACTTTGTATTTATTTTAACTAGATACAATAGCTATTAAATAGTTAATAACTATTTAATAGCTACCTAGTTAATATAATTACAAAATGACCTGTAAAATAAATCCTAACCTAAGTTACAATTAAACCTAACACTACACTATCAATAAATTAATTAAATAAACTAGCTACAATTAACTACAATTAAATCAACTAATCTAAATTACAAAAACAAACAAACACTAAATTACAAAAAATAAAAAAGATTACAAGACTTTTAAACTAATTACACCTACTCTAAGCTCTTAACTCCTGACTTTTTTCTGCGGCTGGAGTCTTGTCGTTAGAATTCTAACGCTCACTTCAGCCAACGCAGAACTCTAAATCTAGGCATATGATTCCTAGAGTGGATACAACAATACCTTGCCCAGTTGAGGGTCTCTGAACATACCCCATACATATTCACTTATCTACAGGCTGGCTAGGTAGCTTCTGTTCAGAGCCATAGGTATTAGAGTCTTAGGCGCTTGATCTACATTCCAATTTCTTGCAATACCACTGAAGATACGTGAGCAGCAATTTCTGCAGGCAAATGAGCTCCTCCAGGAGATCGATAGGAACCACAGTGCACTGCATGTGACACCATTGAGGCTTGCGACGTTCAAGGAGAGAGCTGTGACATTGCCTGAACAGCATCCACTTGAGAGACATAGGGTTCGTTGGCAAAGAAAAAAAAAACTATCTCAGCATGAGAAGGTAAGCAATAAAAGATTTGCCTATAGGCAACATAAGTGCTGAAATACAAAACAAACACAGGAATGTTCTAAAAATCTGGACTGCAGATAGCAAAGAAATATTTATTTTATTATAAAATATGTCCTAAGTATGTACTGAGACATTAACCATAGAACTGATACCTGTGATAATTACCAACCTTAAGATAGTTAAACAGTCTGAGAAGAAAAATAAAATTAAATGCTTTATTTTAATATGAGAGTTATGAGATAAACTTGCACTTTAATACCAAACACTGAAGGGCTTCGTACTACTTTATGCAAATTCCACGCCTCAGAGGAAAAAACGATCAGAGCAATGCTATATCGGTCATTTCTTCTGAGGAACAGTCCAATATGTACCAGTTCAGAGGCATATGTAGAAAATACTCGGCAACACAGTAGAGCTCTCTGCCGCCTTAAACTCTGAGGAAGCCATTCCACTGTCTAACTATAGCGGAGACAAAACGGATCACATGACCTGCCCACTTTCACTTCTCCCATGCCGGAGAAAATGTGCTGCAACACAAGCGTACAATATCTATTGTACAAAGTACAATAGCGTCCTTCCCGCCACACAACGACGGATCCGTTAAAACTGAAGTGTCTTGAACACATACAGAATCTCTCTAGGGACCTTGGTCATAAGCTGCCACAGAGTATAAACATTAGCAACACTCCCAAAAACAGCCCAAAATAAAAACACTCGAGAAATAACGGAATCCTCACAACCTGTAGTGCACCACAAACTTTGTGAGGGACTGATATGGCATTGAGACACGAATGCGCATTACAATTTAGCCAGCTTAGTTGAACCCAAAGAAAAGAATAAGGGAGATACTTAAATTAACAATAAAAGTATGAACCCCAGTCTCAATGTCACATCGCAATGTGCCTGCTCCTGCCAGAAATAATCCTGAACCCAGGATTCTAGTCACATAAATATTTGCAGAAATTATTTGGGTAGCAATTTCTCCAGCTTAACCCTTAAAGTGCCAGCCTCCCAGCCCCAGAAGACAAAAGGCACTTACCTGCATCTAGCCGTCTGGCAGGAGGACAGCTTACACAGCATGAGAAGACACATACTCCTCACAGAGACCTGTAGAAAGAGAAAGGTCAGAGCAAACCTACTCTGGCTTTCTTTACCATGGGCAGCAAATTTGTTAGGAAAATGCAGCAAGGCCCACCTTACAAGTTCCTAACTGCTTTAAAGCCACCACTGCACTTACTGAAGAGACTAGTGTGGAGTACAGCTAGACCCAATCCTTGAAAAAGGGGAAGAAACAGAGTAACCTACTAGTATAATAGAGAAAAATGAGAACGATTTTTACCAGAGAACTGCACAAAAAATAGAGTAGTGTATTATATAAGCGATAGAGGAGCTATTATGGGGGCTGTTAACTGAGCAACATATAGCGTGTGTGTGGGAGGTAGTTTGTACAAACAGCAGATGTATATATACACAGTTGTGGATTAATCCAAATTCATAATTATAGTTGAAAGTGAGTGGGGTTAATATACCTGCCCAAAAACGCTATATCATGTGATTGGCAAAACAGTCCACTATTCAAAACTGTATAACAAATTCCTGTACAAAGCAGTCATGAGGTATGTGTGTAAAGTCCACCTACATATCAGGGATAAGATCAATGTTCACAGAGAAAACACACCGTGCTGACCAGGCAGCATTTACCAGTGTAACTCGTATTAGATCCCTTTTTAAAATAGAGTACACACATCCGTTAAGCAGCCGATGCCTGTATCCAGCTGTAGTATCTAGTAAACTTTGTATAACCCATTTTAACCTTTGGAGTCCTGCTGTTTGACTATGGATTACCATTTAATAAAGTATTTTTTTATTTCAACCTAAGTGTTACTACCATGAAGTTTTTTGCAAGAGGGTATTGGAACTTTTTTTCTCTTTTCATTTTTACTAGTATAATAGTTATGTTAGGTTAATTGTTAGTTTAAACTTAGGTTTTTTTAAATTTCACAGGTAAGTTTTTATTTATTTTAAGATAGGGATATTGTAATTTTAATTTAAAGTTAGGGGTTGATAGGTTTAGGGGTTAATAGTTTAATTTATTTGTGGCAATGTGGGGGGCTGGTGGTTTAGGGGTTAATAGGTTTATTTAGTAGTGGCGATGTGGGGGGCTGGCGGTTTAGGGGTTAATAGGTTTAGCTAGTGGCGGCGGTGACGGGGAGCGGCGGAAAAGGGGTTAATAACTTTATTATAGTGGCGGGGATGTGGACAGCCGGCAGATTAGGGGCTATTAAGTTTTAAATAGTGTTTGCGATGTGGGAGGGCCTCAGTTTAGGGGTTAATAGGTAGTTTATAGGTGTTAGTGTACTTTGTAACACTTTAGTTATGAGTTTTGTTAAACATTTTTGTTACACAAAATCCATAACTACTGCTCTCAGATGGCGGTATGGATCATGTCGGTATAGGCTGTAACGCAAGCATTTTAGCCTCACCGCACAACCTGTAATACCAGCACTATGGAAATCCCACGCAGAAACGTCATTTTTTTTAAATGCGGGATTGACGTTGCGTTACAGAATAAAATGCTTGCGGTATAGCTATACCAACACGACTCATAATGGCTGCGTTACTGTTTTTAGGCTGAAATTGCCATTTTTTCAGCGTTAAAACCGTAACGCAAAACTTGTAATCTAGCCGATTGTATATTAGCACAAAGAGATACAGATAGAACTCTGAACTTCAAATTCACTTGTTTTTCAAAAAATGGTCTATTTTTATTAAAGCCTTGTCAAAAGAAGAACAAGACATCATAATATTCCCATTTAAGAATACAGATCTAGTTCTGGTAGGATGGGGGGGGTTGGGGGAATTGGCCAGAGGTTTTTTTTTCTTCTTCTTTCTTTTTTGTTTTCTGTCCCTGTGTGTTAACAATTATTATGTAAATATAGACAATGGGTCCGAATTATCAATGTGCGGGCGGACATGATCCGCTGTAGTGGATAATGTCCGCAGCACATCGATAAATGTCGACAGCATACGCTGTCAGCATTTATCATTGCACAAGCAATTCACTAGAAATGCTTGTGCAATGCCACCCCTGCACATTAGAGGCCAATCAACCACTAGCAGGGGGTGTCAATCAATCCGTATGCGATCGGGCGGATTGCTGTCCTCCGACTCAGAGGTGGCGGACCAGTTAAGGAGCACCGCTTCTTAACTCCTGTTGCCAGCAAGCCTGAAGGCTCGCGCAGAAACACCTGCATTGGGGCCAATACGGGGCTTAATAAATCAGCCCCAGAGAATATGAATTTATTACCCCTTAGTGGGTAAATATTAGGAGATAAAAAAAATTACAAATCAGTAATGGAAAATTATTACTGATATGGATGTAACTTTGTTGTTTCTTTACCTCTTTTCCTTATTTCCCTATTTAATTATTTTTAATTTAATATATTTTAATGTATGTTTAATTAACCAGATAATTAACTCTTCTATAAATATTTTTTATAGATGTTTAAGCACATATTTAATGTGCTGTAGATATATCTACATACATATATCACACACAAACATAAAAATGTTAATATTTAGTAGTGTTTAAAATATATTATGTAAGATCACAACTACTGCTATGAAGGCTCAATACTGAATAATACATAACAACTCTTGCCAGTAATAGAAAGACTTTATATTCTCAGTATAGCTGTAAAATTGAAGGTGAGCAAATTTTCATGATAATCAATATAAAATTGTTCATTTTATTACCATATTTCCTGACTGACCAAGTATTATCGTCAGGGGCCAAGTCCTAGAAAGAAGCAGTGAGCTACTGCCCAGCTCAAAATCCAAGGTACCTCCTCTACTCTTAGGAAACTGTAGGTACCTCCCTGATGATTGATGTTGGTACCTGCTGAGAATACTTAATAAAAATGGATGAAAAGATGCTCTGAAGATTGTCTGTAGTTCCAATACATTTATTGAGGAAACCCAATTCCTTGGGATTGCCAAGAACCCTAGACCACTCCCCAGTCTGACAAACTGGCATCCAAGTACAATATGTGCTGAGACAGAAGAGAAAATACCATGTCCCAAGAAATTTGGGGTGGATATCCCTCAGCGCTGCCTGCTACAAGAGCATTCCAGATTAGTTGGAGGTGAAAAATCACTATACTGAAGCAGGGGAGGATATATGGGATTATAGTATATAATTGTTTTCCAAAGTTTGTGTGCAATTAAAATTAAGATTAAAATTAATCTTAATTAATTAAATTAAAATTAAGGCTAAGATATTAAACCCTTTCCTTAAATATTGAGAGCTTTGGATAAGGACTCATTATACCCTTCATTTCATATGAGGGTAAAAGTTAACCAGTTTTCACACTGAGAGTTTAAAAGCAATATTTAATGAATATAGCTGCAAGCAGCAATAGAGGTGGCCAGCACATCATTTTTGCAATGCCATATAAGTAGTTATGTCACAAAATAAAGCTAAACAACAACTGTTTACAGTTCTAACATAAGCATTTGGAAAAAAAACCACAGTTTCGAAATGTTTGCGTTTTTTAAAATGGCTGCCACACCATATGACCTATACTTTCAACATGAACAGATGTAACTCTAGGTGACAATATATGGTTATATAGCAAATTTCACAGCTTTAACATAAGCGGTTGGAAAGAAAACACAGTTTCAAAATTTTCGCGTAAACCAATATGGCTGCCACAGCTTGTGACTAATTCCTTCAACATGAACAACTCTGATTCTAGGTCACAATATAAGACTGTACAGCAAATTTCACAGTTCTTACATAAGCGGTTGCAGAGAAAATAGACTTTCGAAATTTTCGCGTAAACCAAGATGGCTGCTCGATCGTAAGATATACAGCCTCTATATTATGCACAATAGTGCTCACTATAGATGTCAATAAATATGGCAAAAATAAAGCATTTTTGTAAAACGGTTTTTGTTTTATTATGAATTTAAATATATTGTTAAGCAATTTGAACCATTCAAAATGGCTGCCAAACCACATGATGTATCAACTTCTCTTGAACAAATCTGAATGTTAGTCATAAGATAACTCTATAAACAAAATTTCAAGTCTGTCCCATAAGCGGTTTCGGAGAAGAAGATTTTTATAGTTTTTAAAAATGGCGCATACAAAACAAAATGGCCACCAAGCTATGCAATGTATGGCTTTCAATTTGCACATACTAATGCTCACTATAGACCTCTACAATTTGCAGACGTTTCATGAAAATTTGCAAATGTTTTATTTCACGAAGGCGACTGCGCAATGCGAATTTTAACTGCAATATTGTCTTTAAGGGTTATGACTATGTATAATCATGTGTCTATTACACTGTAATATTGTTAAATATTGTAAAACTAATGTATAAAGTGCAAAATTACGCAATTAAATGGCGATAAAAAGGTTAATGTCTCACAGCAGCCATGTTGATTATGGAAAAATAGCAATTTGAACAATCTTGGTAGAGGACCTTGTAAGGAGCATACATGCAAAATTGCGCTTTATTGCACTAAGCGGTTTAAGAGAAGAAGATGTTTAAAGATTTTTGCAAAATGCAAGATGGTTGCTACATCATGTGACCAAGTCACTTCTCGGATGGAAGACTTCTTCAGCGCCCCTTGGATGATGACTTCGGCCGCTGCGGATGTCCTTTTCTGTTCCATCGGTGGTCGGCTGGCTGAAGACGGCTAAAGGTAGGATGATCTTCAGGGGGGTAGTGTTAGGTTTATTTAAGGGCGGTTTGGGTTAGAGTAGGGGTATGTGGGTGGTGGGTTTTAATGTTGGGGGGGTTGTATTTTTATTTTACAGGCAAAAGAGCTGATTTCTTTGGGTCATGCCCCGCAAAAGGCCCTTTTAAGGGCTGGTAAGGTAATAGAGCTGTTAACTTTTTAATGTAGAATAGGGTAGGGCATTTTTTTTATTTTGGGGGGCTTTGTTATTTTATTAGGGGGCTTAGATTAGGTGTAAGTAGCTTAAAATTGTTGTAATATTTTTGAAATGTTTGTAACTTATTTTTTTTATTTTTTGTAACTTAGTTTTTTTTATTTTTTGTACGTTAGTTAGTTTATTTAATTGTATTTAATTGTAGTTATTTGTAGTTAATTTATTTAATTAATTTAATGATAGAGTAGTGTTAGGTTTAATTGTAACTTAGGTTAGGATTTATTTTACAGGTAATTTTGTATTTCTTTTAGCTAGGTAGTTATTAAATAGTTAATAACTATTTAATAACTATTCTAACTAGCTAAAATAAATACAAAGTTACCTGTAAAATAAATAGAAATCCTAAAATAGCTACAATGTAATTATTAATTACATTGTAGCTATCTTAGGGTTTATTTTACAGGTAAGTATTTAGTTTTAAATAGGAATAATTTATTTAAGTATAGTGTAGTGTTAGGTGTAATTGTAACTTAGGTTAGTTTTTATTTTACAGGTAAATTTCTCTTTATTTTAACTAGGTAGCTATTAAATAGTTAATAACTATTTAATAGCTATTGTACCTAGTTAAAATAAATTGAAATTTGCCTGTAAAATAAAAATAAATCCTAAGATAGCTACAATATAATTATTATTTATATTGTAGCTATATTAGGGTTTATTTTAAAGGTAAGTATTTAGTTTTAAATAGGGTTAATTTGGTTAGTAAGAGTTATAATATTTAGATGTATTTAATTAATATTTAAGTTGGGGGTGTTAGGGTTAGGGTTAGACTAGGATTAGGGGTTAATAATTTTATTATAGTGGCGGCGGGGCAGGATAGGGGTTAATAAATGTATTATAGGTTGCGGCGGTATAGGGGGGCAGGATAGGGGTTAATAAATTTATTATAGGTGGCAACGGTGTAGGGGGGGTAGATTAGGCATTAATAAGTTTAATATAGGTGGCGGCGGGGTCCGGGAGCGGCGGTTTAGGGGTTAAACAATTTAAGTCTCAGCTCCCATAGAAGCTACAAAGCTCCACGACCCCTCATTTGAAAGAGAAAAAGGCTGCTCTTTCAAATTGTGAGCAGTACTGCAAATCAGACTATTTAAAACCTGCTTAAAAATATAGTAAAAACAACACACAGTAATCTGGTTTGCAATACTACTCTATATGCATTATGAAAATGTTTATGTCTACAGACCCCTAATAAAATGTATTTACCAGTAGACAAGTCCCTCTCTTATAAAAGATATGAAGTTTGTTTGTATATTCAGGTGATCACTGTAGTAACAGTGAACACCTTGCAAAAAAAAAGTGCTTTTATTTCTAGACTGCACAATGGGGCCTCTCTAATCTATATTAGAACCCCAAAAGCCATATGGGCCCCTATTTCACATGTGGCTACTCTTGATGACAATTTAGTAAGGTGATCATAGTAACAGCAGCGGTCACTGGGCTATAGTATTTACTAAAATCTACCTAAAAATGATACATATGTTTACAGATTTGGCCGCAGCTTTCTCCCATGCCATGAACTATAAATATAATAATGGCATATTGTGAATCTGCTGGACCTGCTGAAAAAAAACATTATACAATTTGTGTGGGTCACTCACTAAAATTTGACTTACAATAGGGTTTAGATGTAAGTAGCAAAAAAGGTCAAAATTGGCTCAGCGTTGGGGTGAAAAAAAAGGTTTAGCAGCGAAAGGGTTAACCTTGTGTTTGTGCAATGCACAACTTAAACGTATCTGCTAGATAATTTCAGGTGTGTTACTAAATTATAATACAAATGTGTGAAATGCAATTTTATGGGGCTGATTTATCATGGCCTGAATCTGCCCCAATGCAACTGTTTCCGGGCTTGCCTTTAGTCTTAAGACCGCTGCTCCTTAACTCATTCGCCTCCTCTGAGGCTGCGATCTGCAATCCACCTGATCATGTACGATTGGGTTGATTGACACCCCCTGCTAGCGGCTGATTGGCCGCAAATCTGCAGAGGGCGGCATTGCACAAGCAGTTCACCAGAACTTCTTGTGCAATGTTAAAGGCCGACAGCATATTCAGCCAATCATGTACGCCAGACATTGATAAATCGGCCCCTATTATTCAAATAAAAAGCATTAAGATGCGAAATGTAAGTTTTGTGTAAGAATTGTCCACATACTTACTTTGGTAAATGCATGTCCGAAATTCAAATCAAAGTTTTAAAAAAAATGTTTTCATTAACAAAGGGCTAGATTACAAGTGGAGCACTAATTAGTGCTTTCACTAGATCGCTAGCTGCTCTAGAAGTAAACCTTTTGCATTCATAGGGTTGCGCTGAAATTAGGGGTTGAAAGTAAAAAATTATTGCTCCAGAGCTAACCTGACGAGTGCAAAAAGCCCAACTTACAATATCGCACGGGATAACCTATTCCCCTATAGAAGTCAATGTAATAAAAAATGTTGAAAAAAAGTAACACCCTACTCGCATGCTAACCCAAATCACCATCAGACCCCTACTCTAATAACCGCTAAACCGCCACATAGCACACCGCAAAGTCCCGACTAACTATTAACCCCTAAACTACCAGCCTCCACATTGCAAAGTCTTCACAACTTTGTAGTTGCAAAGTCCCGACTACACTATTAATCCCTAAACCGCCAGTACCCCAATGCAAAGTAACCCACTTCACCATTAACCCCTAAACCGCCAGCCCCAAAACGCAAAAGTAACCCACTAACATCTAAACCCCCTAACCTAACACCCCAGAAGTTAACCCAAAATAGACTTAACCCTACTTTTAAAAAAATAAAAACTTACCTGAGAAATAAAAATTAAAAAATCTAATCTTACCTTTTAAATAAAAAACAAAAAAGACCCAACACTAACATTACCAAAAATAAAAAAAATAACAGTACAAAAATAACAAACAACTTACCAAAAATAAAAAAGTTATGCCTATTCGAAACCCCCCCCCCCCCCAAAAAAAAAACACCCCAAAATAAAAAATAGGCATTAAAAACAAAATTTATAGTACTGGAAAACAAAGACGGTACCATCTATAGAGGAATGGAGGAGACAGGTAGATTCCCTGCTGCAGCTTGAAAGGTACCATCATCTACAACAGGGCACAGCAGACATACATGACCTTATGCTGCAGCAGTGGGAGTTGAACAATACATAACGGCCCACATTAGAGCATTTACCACAGGAAAGGGACATGACCGCTTACATAACATAACCGCTTTCTCAACATGCATGAGAATGAGAGACATGACACACGCAATAGTGAACCCGGGAAAGGGGGGACCACAGACTATGTACAACTAAAAATCTGAAATAATGCTTTATCAGGTGAACTTATGACTTTTTTCTTTTATTGATGTAAACTTGAAGTTGCAAAAAGTATCTTCTTCTATATGAGACTTAATGTATGATTGTTCCTATGCAATTCTTATTGTTAAACACTTCTGTTTATGTTTGTTTGGCCAAAGAGCCTATATGGACATGGACTGTATAAAGGTGCTGCAAAATTCAGCAGTAACCACAAGCAGGGCACCAATTGCCGGAAAGCACTGAAAAATTAAAAAATGTGGAACTTTATAAGTTATGTACAATGTTTTGAGCTTTTCAATAAAAACATTTAATAAAAAAAAAAAAAAAAAAAATTATGCTTACCGGATACATTTATTTATTTCCGGATATGGACACAGACTAATAGGGAGGGACAAGACAGGCAGACCTAAACAGAAGGCACCACTACTTGAAAAACCTTTCTCCCAAAGAAAACCTCAGCAGAAGCAAAAAGTATGAAAGGAAGGTCAAGTTGCAGCCTTGGACATCTGTTCCACAGAAGCTTCATTTTGAATGAGGCATAACTCTCTCAGGAGACTGCAGCCCCACAGTCTGAAAAGCAAACAAATTAAACTTCTCAATCAGAGAAAAGAGAAATAGCAGTAGCTTCTGTTACAGAAAAGAAAGAAAAAATATTAAACACGCACAACACCCAAATTGTGCACACACATTCCTAAAGAGATATGATGAGGACACAGAGAGGGAACAACAAATTACCAAACAAAATTTCCACTTAGGATAAATAACCGCCTTATCCGCTAGAAAAGAAAAAGCGAATCACACTGCAAAGCCGAGAGTACCTAAACACCCCGAGCAGAGGATATAGCAAAACTTCCAAGATAAAAATTTTAATCTATGCAATGCTATGGCTCAAACTGAGCCTGTAGCAAAACCTTAAAACCAAGGTTAAAACTCCAGACTTAAACACAGGCCTGATACTAACCATGGTCTGACAAAAAGATTACACGTCTGGCACATCCGCTAAACACTTGTGTAAATAAGGATAATGCAGAAATCTGACCCTTCAGAGAACTGACTGACAAACCGCCCTCCAGACCTTCCTGGAGAAAAGACAAAACCCCTAGGAATCCTGATCCTACTTCCAAGAGTAGTCCCTTGGGATTCACACCAATCAAGGAATTAACGCCATACCTTATGGTAAAGGTTACCAGTAAAAGACTGGCAAGCCTGAAACATGGTCTCAAAGACCGATTAAAAAAAAATACGCTTAGACAAAACTAAGCATTTAATCTCCAAGCAGAAAGCTTCAGAGAAAACAAAAGTTGGATGAACGAATGGACCCTGAATTAGAAGGTCCTTCCTCAGGAACAACCACCAAGGTGGAAGAAATACATCTCCGCTAGGTCTGTATTCAGATCCTGTGAGACTATGCAGGAGCTATTAAAAATATTGATGCCCACTCCTATGTGATTCGAGCAAAGACTCGTGGAAGGAGAGCAAACTGACAACAGAGATGTCAAAATGAAATCCCAAGGAACCGCCAGGGATTTTAACAGAACAGCCTGCTGATCTCTAGAACTTTAAACATAATGAGAAAGTTTGGTGTACTGTCATCTCCAACTACAGCACCCCCCATTTGAGGGTTAACCTAGAGAACACCTCCAGGAGAAGCATCTACTCCCCAGAATGATCTAACTCTCAAGAAGTCCGCTCTCGGAATCCATTTGTGAAATGCGAATAGAGGATAGACAAAAAATGTGAGCGTCCACTCATCGAACAATCTATGCCAATCATGGCTAAGGAACTCCAGGTTCCTCCCAGGTGGTTGATGTAAACCACCGATTTGAAATTGTCTTGGACAACTGAGGCCAAGTCATCAGAACATTGTAGATCACTCTCAACTCCAAGATGGTTATGGAATAGCAGACTCCTCCCAAGTCCATAGTCACCAACCCAACAGGCTGGCGTCCGTGGTCAACAGTACTCAGGAAGGTCTCCGGAAGCATGTGTCCCGAGACAGATGTTCCTGCAAAAACCACCACAGGAATCGCTACCGGGACTGCAAAATGGAACTCAAAAGAAAGATCTCCAGGGAGTACCAATACGCAACAGGGACCGGTGGCGGGCCTGAAATGACTGTGGAGTATTCCAAATGGGAGGAAATGTTGCGTCCCAGCATCTCCGAGGTGGCCATAGTCGGGATTGGAGGAGTCGATACCGGGAACCTGCCACTCTCATCTGATGGTAAGCTCATTTAATAATCTCTTTACATCAAAAATAAAGAATGTATTCAAGGATATGATTAACGCAATTACGCTTTTTTAAACATTATTACGTAAACGCATTCACAATTACCTTGCGATTACATTAGTTTTGCTACAGGTTAGGTTGCACAGACTGAAAACAAACACAAAAACACATTCAGATTGACCAGATAGATATCAGAAACACGGTTTGGAAAATGCGGAAATCGTATTGATTGTTATATTTGAAACTGGATTAATGAGGCTGCATTTGTAATTATATTGTAAGCAAAAGCATTTACATCTTTATTTGGAACTATGCTAATATATCCATTTCTTTATTTTTATAATATACAGAGTCTGGGGAGGAGACAGCACAGCATCTACAGGCTCCTCCTTCACGCAGGTATGAGAGTGGTGGAGATGACTCGCCACCTCGGGAGACATGGAAAACATCCCTCTATACTCATCCTCGGAAGAAACCCCCACTGCCCCAGCAGCTCCTCCTGACCCAGCAGCCTGCCGTGCACCAGCAGCCCGCTGTGCACCAGCAGCCCCACAGGAGGAGATAGCAGAGGTGCAGATATTACGCGATTTTCTGGAACAGATGCGTGCCTCCCGGAGGGAAAATGTTGAAAGCAGAATCCAGCTGACAGAAGAAATTCATAACATTCGACAAGACCAAACAGAGCTTATCCAAGGCCAAAGAGAGATTATCCAAAGACAAAGTGAGATCTTGCATACTCTCAGAGATATATTGCAGGCCCTACGGGAGGCGCATAATGCGGCATCTGCTGCTGGGCCATCTGCTGCTGGGCCATCTGCTCCTGGGAAATCTGCTCCTGGTACTCCTCAATCTCCTCCTCAGCCGGGTCATCCCAGTACTCCTCCTTCCCCTCTTCCCAAAACATCTCCGATGAGAACTCAGTTGCCCCCCACAGAAGAGCCTCAGTCTCGTGGGAAGAGGGGAAGGAAGAGGAAGTAACTATTTTTTGGTATATATATTTTTATTTATTTACATTGATTGGTTTCTGTGATGTGATGTCCAAACTGTTTCCCTAATCTCAAACAAAATGACCATTACAATTATACATGATGGCATATGAATGCCAACAACACAGCTTATAGGGACAGTCAGAACATTATTTTTGTTTACAAAGAAAACACTTTATTACGCATTATCAAGTTTGGAAAAACAACACTTAGAGAAATACATGTTTTACTTCTGTGATTAACCTTGTATCTATGCCTCTGAAAAATGACCACTTATTTATGTTCTTTTGACAGACCACCATTTCAGCCGATCACTGATCAATCCAGGGTAACTATACTGCATGAGCTCAATGTTTTCTATATGAAAATGCAAACAAAATGCCCTCTAGTGGTCAAAATGCATTCAGATTAGATGCACTCTTCAAGCTCTAAGAAATGAGCAGATGAACCTCCTAGGTTTAGCTATCAACTAAGAATAACAAGAGAACTAAGATAAATTGGTGATAAACGTTTGAGATATATTTTTTAAAAAATTACATTTTTGGACATTAAAATCATTACTGTTTTTCTTGACTTGACTGTCCCTTTAAAAAATAACGTATGCTAACATATACTAATCCTTACGGATTGTTGGTATATCTACATGTACTTGTTCAAACAAGAAAATATTGGAATAGGATACTAAGCCTGTATGCCATATTTCTATTGACGTGTTAAATAAAATCTATTTTCTTAAAGAGACATTATTGTGTTTGAATTATTTAAGAAAGACATTTCATTTAGAAGGAATATAGTTTCAGGTACTTTTATGAGTTACTTTATAAATATATGCTCACACTAATATATTTGGAGATTAACCAATGTGGAACTCATACATGACACAATACTGAGCATTTACATTAAAGGGACAGTATGCAATCATTTTCAGAGAACTGCATGTAATAGACACTACTATAAAGAACAAGATGACCACATACTGATATCAAAATTCATGAAAAAATGGTTTAAAGACTTACTTAGAAAATCTGTTTAGCTATGTTGAAAAGTTAGCTTGAAAGCCCATTCCAAGTGGGAAATAAGACAATCCCCCTTCATTTGCATATGAAAAGAACCTTTACACAAACAGGAGCAAGCTGAAGAAGGTAGCTGATGGTACTCACATCAAACTTTGAGGCTTAGGTAGGAGTCATAAAATCACAGCAATGTTATTTAAACATAAGCAAAACTATACATTGATTATAAAAAAAGGACTATATAAATAGATCGAAAAAACATATATGTGTTGAAAAAATGAGTGTATAATGTCCCTTAAAAAAAAAGACCCCGACATAACATCTAGAATAAGTAGGCATCTCATATATTTATCATCTGATAAAGGTCAATGCATATTGATTACTTGATTCAAATACAATAGCGCATCTTTAGGAATTAGATATGTAGAAAATTAAACACAACACAGTCATTATTTCTAAAAAGGAATATATTGTTGACAAACATATTAAACAAGATGGACTATATTCATGGATTTGCACTTGCCTGAAAATATCTTATGCAGGAAAACATATTGCTTTCATTCGTTTATTCAACGAGACAGCCATCAAAAGAGATTTTTGTGTTCTTAATCATCTATGGTTCAACAATGTACATGATTGACACAATCCATACTCGCCATGGTTTTAAACTTGTCTTCTCATTCACAAATGTGGGTTACGTGCAAATTCAAATATTGCGGGACTACATAATCCAATCAGATGGATTTTACACCTTGGCATGTGATGTCTTAATTAACATGGCGCATTGTTGATCGCATAAAAACGCCATCCAATCAAAGGCGCATCCTTGATCGCGTAAAAACGCCATCCAATCAAAGGCGCATCATTGATCGCGTAAAAATGTCAGCCAATACAAGGACTCATTTGACAGCTTGGCATGTGAAGTCTTAAGCAACATGGCGCATCCGAGATCACGTAAAAATGTCAGCCAATACAAGGAGTCATTTGAAAGCTTGGCATGCAACGTCTTAAGCAACATGGCGCATCTGAGATCGCGTAAAAACGTCAGCTAATACAAGGACTCATTTGACAGCTTGGCATGTCAATAAGAAACGTATTTATATTTTCTAAACTAGTATGTGCTATATTGGTAGCTATGAATGTCACGCTAGATAACATATATGAAATAGAATCCATTGTTGAAACTAAGGATATATTTCATTAGAAGGATTATTAACTATTTAGCAAGCAGCAGGGTTTAAATAGACCTGAAAACAACATTTTATGTTACACAATGTATTTGAAATACATTTTCACATTGAATTTTAATCTTTGGATTATTGTGTTTCATGTCCCTTTAAATGAGAAATAATGCTAGGAGATACATTATGAAAATAGGGATTGGTTATACATTATATGTTACCTATAGCTATGGTGTCCATCTTTACCATTTAAAAAGGGACACATGAGAAATACATATGTCAGGGATGTTTTCAGATATGTTAAGATTTATTTGGAATAACAATAATGACACATGTATTGATCAAACGTGTCACTTATTCAAGTTGAAATATGGTCAGCCTACCTATAGCAATATATCATAGGATAATTAAAGATAAAAAATAATAAGAGAAACATATTAATCATCTAAAATATGCACATTACACACAGTGATCGATTTTGTTACACTACTACAATAAGATATAAGTGAAATTGGAATACATGTGCTGTCAACATTCAAATAATAGTCTGTTTTTCCAAATATTATATGTCCATGTTGATGTAAAAAAGACAAAAAATACATTAGAAATGCATAGCCATTCCTTAAGAATTGTGGTCAGCATCACTTAAAGGGACATGAAATACAAACAATTAAGTTTCAGGATTCACAGAGAGGATACTATTTACATACAATTGAATATTTACATAGATTATCTCATTGTATCAATCCTGGGATCATTTGTTAAAGGTGCATCAATTCATGAATAGTTTATAAATGAACACATGGATGTGCAAAAAAAAGAATATATATATATATATATATATATATATATATATATATATATATATATATATATATATATATATATATATATATACAGGGAGTGCAGAATTATTAGGCAAATGAGTATTTTGACCACATCATCCTCTTTATGCATGTTGTCTTACTCCAAGCTGTATAGGCTCGAAAGCCTACTACCAATTAAGCATATTAGGTGATGTGCATCTCTGTAATGAGAAGGGGTGTGGTCTAATGACATCAACACCCTATATCAGGTGTGCATAATTATTAGGCAACTTCCTTTCCTTTGGCAAAATGGGTCAAAAGAAGGACTTGACAGGCTCAGAAAAGTCAAAAATAGTGAGATATCTTGCAGAGGGATGCAGCACTCTTAAAATTGCAAAGCTTCTGAAGCGTGATCATCAAACAATCAAGCGTTTCATTCAAAATAGTCAACAGGGTCGCAAGAAGCGTGTGGAAAAACCAAGGCGCAAAATAACTGCCCATGAACTGAGAAAAGTCAAGCGTGCAGCTGCCAAGATGCCACTTGCCACCAGTTTGGCCATATTTCAGAGCTGCAACATCACTGGAGTGCCCAAAAGCACAAGGTGTGCAATACTCAGAGACATGGCCAAGGTAAGAAAGGCTGAAAGACGACCACCACTGAACAAGACACACAAGCTGAAACGTCAAGACTGGGCCAAGAAATATCTCAAGACTGATTTTTCTAAGGTTTTATGGACTGATGAAATGAGAGTGAGTCTTGATGGGCCAGATGGATGGGCCCGTGGCTGGATTGGTAAAGGGCAGAGAGCTCCAGTCCGACTCAGACGCCAGCAAGGTGGAGGTGGAGTACTGGTTTGGGCTGGTATCATCAAAGATAAGCTTGTGGGGCCTTTTCAGGTTGAGGATGGAGTCAAGCTCAACTCCCAGTCCTACTGCCAGTTTCTGGAAGACACCTTTGTCAAGCAGTGGTACAGGAAGAAGTCTGCATCCTTCAAGAAAAACATGATTTTCATGCAGGACAATGCTCCATCACACGCGTCCAAGTACTCCACAGCGTGGCTGGCAAGAAAGGGTATAAAAGAAGAAAATCTAATGACATGGCCTCCTTGTTCACCTGATCTGAACCCCATTGAGAACCTGTGGTCCATCATCAAATGTGAGATTTACAAAGAGGGAAAACAGTACACCTCTCTGAACAGTGTCTGGGAGGCTGTGGTTGCTGCTGCACGCAATGTTGATGGTGAACAGATCAAAACACTGACAGAATCCATGGATGGCAGGCTTTTGAGTGTCCTTGCAAAGGAAGGTGGCTATATTGGTCACTGATTTGTTTTTGTTTTGTTTTTGAATGTCAGAAATGTATATTTGTGAATGTTGAGATGTTATATTGGTTTCACTGGTAAAAATAAATAATTGAAATGGGTATATATTTGTTTTTTGTTAAGTTGCCTAATAATTATGCACAGTAATAGTCACCTGCACACACAGATATCCCCCTAAAATAGCTATAACTAAAAACAAACTAAAAACTACTTCCAAAACTATTCAGCTTTGATATTAATGAGTTTTTTGGGTTCATTGAGAACATGGATGTTGTTCAATATTAAAATTAATCCTCAAAAATGCAACTTGCCTAATAATTCTGCACTCCCTGTTTATATATATATATATATATATATATATACAACCAGCAATATATATAGAGAACTTCAGTTCTATGCTAATCATAATCTTGCAAAGATAAACCTTTATGAAAAGTATATCAAGAAAATCTAATTAAATTTGAGATGTCAATATTACATTTATTGACAATTGTATTATATTTATGAATCATGAAAGACCATTATTTGGTTTCATGTCCCTTTAAGGATTAACCACATAAACTATAGATTTCAATCAATGACATGAATAAAGAGGACAAATAATATTGGAATGACATGTATTTTATTATTATGTCATAAAACATAAAGAAATAAGATAACGTTACAAAAAAACATATTGATAAATCAGCCCCATTGGAGCCATTTGACAAGGTGAAAGAGTGCATCACAGTCCTTGAAGGAAGTTGACAAGGGCCAACAAAGGCCAACACAGCCCCATTGGAGCCATTTGACAAGGTGAAAGAGTGCATCACAGTCCTTGGAGGGAGTTGACAAGGGCCAACAAAGGCCAACACAGCCCCATTGGAGCCATTTGACAAGGTGAAAGAGTGCATCACAGTCCTTGGAGGGAGTTGACAAGGGCCAACAAAGGCCAACACAGCCCCATTGGAGCAATTTGACAAGGTAAAAAAGTGCATCACAGTCCTTGGAGGGAGTTGACAAGGGCCAACACAGCCCCATTGGAGCCATTTGACAAGGTGAAAAAGTGCATCACAGTCCTTGGGGGGAGTTGACAAGGGCCAACAAAGGCCAACACAGCCCCATTGGAGCCATTTGACAAGGTGAAAGAGTGCATCACAGTCCTTGGAGGGAGTTGACAAGGGCCAACAAAGGCCAACACAGCCCCATTGGAGCCATTTGACAAGGTAAAAGAGTGCATCACAGTCCTTGGAGGGAGTTGACAAGGGCCAACACAACCCCATTGGAGCCATTTGACAAGGTGAAAAAGTGCATCACAGTCCTTGGAGGGAGTTGACAAGGGCCAACAAAGGCCAACACAGCCCCATTGGAGCCATTTGACAAGGTAAAATAGTGCATTACAGTCCTTGGAGGGAGTTGACAAGGGCCAACACAGCCCCATTGGAGCCATTTGACAAGCTAAAAGAGTGCATCACAGTCCTTGGAGGGAGTTGACAAGGGCCAACACAGTCCCATTGGAGCCAATTGACAAGGTGAAAAAGTGCATAACAGTCCTTGGAGGGAGTTGACAAGGGCCAACAAAGGCCAACACAGCCCCATTGGAGCCATTTGACAAGGTGAAAGAGTGCATCACAGTCCTTGGAGGGAGTTGACAAGGGCCAACAAAGGCCAGCACAGCCCATTGGAGCCATTTGACAAGGTAAAAGAGTGCATCACAGTCCTTGGAGGGAGTTGACAAGGGCCAACACAGCCCCATTGGAGCCATTTGACAAGGTAAAAGAGTGCATCACAGTGCTTGGAGGGAGTTGACAAGGGCCAACAAAGGCCAACACAGCCCCATTGGAGCCATTTGACAAGGTGAAAGAGTGCAACAGGCACAACAAAAAACAATCAGCCAAAAGGCAACAAGAAAAAACAAACAAGTAACATGGACAGAAGATTTGTATCTGCGCCCTCGGAGCATCTCTGGATCCTCCACTTATGGATCATCAGCATCACCCTCATCGTCCTGTGCATGTCCAGCTACGGATTCAAGCATTGACTTTACACGCATCATACGTTGTAGAGTCGCACGCCGAATCCGTAGCTGGGCATGCATGGTGTCATGCATCCTTCCCAGAAACAGACTGTTCCTCAGCACGGCCTGCTCTATACGCGCTAGAGCCTCTAGCGTCAGCCATGCTGAGTCACAACCTAAAATAAAGCAAAAAACGAATATTAATGATAATTACAGAACATAATAAAAAGAGAGCAAAGATACATTGTAATAATAAAGACAAATCATTATTATAATAAAATATTCTATCTCGAAGATTTACACATTAAATATGTTCTTCAGACATAAACCATTAAAGGGACAGTTTACTCAAACATGTTCTCCCCTTTAATTGGTTCACAATGATCCACTTTACCAGCTTGAGTGTATTAAATTGTTTCTAAGTATTTCCATTGTCCTTACATTGGCATTTGAAATAGTTTATTTTGCATGTGGTATCCACACCTATCCTTAAACCAGAGCTTTCCAAACTTTTTATATTGGTGACACACTTTTTAGACCTACATCATTTTGCGACACAGTAATTAATTCATTTGTACTAGTAAAAAGGAGGTTAAACTAACTTGTTTTAAGAGATACGGACACATACATAAATGATATAATAATGAAATTTACAAGTAACAGTATGTATGTGCAAGAATTAAAAAAAAAGTTTAATAACACCAATAGCTACTTACTATTTTAATGGGATGTATGAGATTGATGGGATGAACACAATTTCTTAATATTTGGTGGAATATTAGATAAAGACACTCACACTTCATCATCAAGCATTTTTAAGTTTCCACTTCCTATCCATATATCAAGAGCAGGAGCAGCAATGCACTACTGGGAGCTAGTTGCAAAAAAAAAACCCACTGACTTCTGACTTCAGCTCAGCGTTTAAGCTGCCGCCCTCAGAGCTCGGTGAGTCCGATTGACTACTGCCCGCGCTGCAAACACACTGCTGTCCCACTCAATGACTACACATGCAGTCACGTGCCAATTAAGGAGACTACACGTGCAGTCAGGAGCCAATGTGCCATCAAAGCCGCCAATGGGAATAGTTTCAGTTCCCACTGAGCTGCGCCAATAGGTTAAGATGATCTGTGACCCACATGGTATCAATCACGTTTCAACCATGTGATATGCATAGCAGGCAGGCGGAAATTCAGAAACCAAAAAAATAAATACATAATTTGTGCTGAAGCAAGGACACACCAACACACTCCTGCCGACACACTAGCGTGTCCCAACACACAGTTTGGAAAGTACTGCCTTAAACCTTTTGGCCTCGAGGCCAAGCTGTGTAAACATAGCAAGCAGAAGAAATTACTGTCAGGGTGCCAGGAATCAGACTGAGACGAGAAGTGCAAACATAATCACACCTTTATTAATAGCAAAACATAATAAAAAGTCCACAAGTCAAATAACAAGCCAGGAGTCAAAACCAGAGCTGGTAGTCAGACGAGCCAAGTCAGGAGCCAAAGCGAATAGTCAGATGAGCCGGAATCAGGAACAAGGAAAACGGCAGAGTCAGGAACAAGCCAGGGATCAGGAACCAGGAAGGACGTCAGGCAGCCAGGTAAAACACAGGAGCTCTCACAAACAGGTCTGAGACAACGCAAGGGCAAAGCATACCGAACAGAGGCCCTTTAAATAATAAGTGATGACATCACAATTCTGAGACCGCATCCTGTCTCACATGGATGATGCACAACAGTCTGGCCATAAAAGGAAGTGCAGGCAATAAGCAGCATCCCCCACAATGCACCAAGTCAGGAAGAGAGGTGAGTAAAATGGCTGCCAGCAGCACATGGCAAACACAACAGGGAAAAAACCCTGACAGTCCCCTCCCCTCAACGACCCCTCCCCTGTGGGAGGACAAAAGGCTTATTGGGGAAACAGACATGGAAGGCACAGAGGAGGGCAGGAGCATGAACATCAGAGGAGGGAACCCAAGAACGCTCCTCCGGACCGTAGCCCCTCCAGTGAACCAAATACTGTACACGACCCCTGGACATACTAGAGTCAATAATGCTGCTGACCTCATACTCCTCATGGTTGTCAACAAGGATAGGATGGGGACAAGGCAACACAGTGGTAAACCGATAACAAACCAATGGTTTCAAGAGGGAGACATGAAAAACATTGGAGATGCGCATAGCAGGAGGAAGGTCAAGAGTGAAAGCCACAGGATTAACCTGTTGGAGTATTCAAAAAGGACCAACATAACGGGGAGCCAATTTATTGGAAGGCACACAAAGGTTCAAGTTGCGGGAGGACAGCCAAACTCTCTCACCAACCTGGTAGGAAGGTGCGGGGAGACGCCTACGATCAGCCTGGGACTTTTGCAGCTGCATAGAACGATGAAGGCAATCCTTAATCTGCACCCACGTGGAACGGAGTTGCCAGAGATGCTCCTCCAAAGCTGGAATAACCTGAGACATGAATGAATCGGGCAACAAGCATGGTTGAAACCCATAATTCGCCATGAACGGGGATAACTTGGAGGAAGCATTAATAGCACTATTACGAGCAAACTCTGCCCAAGGTAACAGTTCAGACCAATTATTGTGGTGATCTGAGACATAGCAACAGAGGAACTGTTCCAGAGCTTGATTAGACCGTACCGCAGCCCCATTGGATTGAGGGTGATATGCCGAGGAGAAGGAAAGCTGGATCCCCATTTGAGCACAAAAGGAACGCCAAAATCTGGAGACAAAATGGCTACCCCGGTCCGACACTATCTCCTTGGGTAACCCATGTAAAAGGAAGATCTCCCGGGCAAAAATTGAAGCAAGCTCCTGAGCGGTAGACAGCTTCATCAAGGGAATGCAATGTGACATTTTAGAAAAACGGTCAACCACCATAAGGATAACAGTATTGCCATTGGAAACAGGGAGCTCGACAATGAAGTCCATGAAAAGATGTGTCCAAGGACGCTCACCATTAGCAATAGGTTGAAGAAGACCCACAGGAAGACGTCGAGGAGTCTTATTCTGTGCACAAACTGAGCAGGAGGCAACATACACAGCAACATCAGAACGAAGACCTGGCCACCAGAATTGTCGAGTGACAGACCAAATCATTTGGTTCTTGCCTGGGTGACCTGCGGCTTTAGGATAGTGGTAAGTGTGCAAAAGTTTAGTTCGAAGATTCTCAGGAACAAAACACTTACCACTAGGTTTCTAAGGAGGTGAATTGGTTTGTGTAGCCAGGATCTCCTCCCCTAAGGGAGAAGTCAAATTAGAACGTATGGTAGCCAAAATATGGTCAGGAGGTATAACAGGAGTAGGTACAGACTCCTCCTTGGACAGAGGCAAAAATTGTCGAGAGAGGGCATCAGCCCTAACATTCTTACTACCAGGCAGGTAGGAACCCACATAATTAAACCGAGACAAAAATAGCGCCCATCTGGCTTGTCGGGGTGACAAACGATTTGCTTCAGATAGATAAGATAAATTCTTGTGGTCAGTAAGAATGAGCACTGGCACGCTAGTACCCTCGAGAAGATGCCTCCATTCCTTAAGTGCCAAAATTATAGCCAGTAATTCCCTGTTGCCAATTTCATAATTCCACTCCGCTGGAGACAATTTCCTAAAGAAACCACATGGATGCAAAGAACCGTCAGGCATAGGACGTTGAGACAAGAGGGCACCTACTCCAGTCTCAGACGCATCGACCTCAAGAACGAAAGGCAGGACAGGGTTAGGATGAGCCAGAACTGGAGCGGCAGCAAAGGCAGTCTTAAGACTATCAAAGGCCTTAATGGCAGTAGGTGACCAATGGAGTGGATCATTCTCTTTACGGGTCATGTCTGTGATAGGTTTGACCAAGGAAGAAAAGTTTTTAATAAACTTTCTATAGTAATTGGCGAACCCCAAAAAACATTGAATAGACCGAAGACCAACTGGGCAAGGCCACTGCAGAACTGCAGATAACTTGTCAGGATCCATGGAGAACCCTGCAACAGAGATAACATAACCTAGGAAGGTTACTTGAGTCTGATGGAACTCACATTTCTCGAGTTTACAAAACAGGCCGTTCTCACGTAAGTCTCTGAAGTACCCGTGTAACATCAGAATGATGAGCCTCAAGTGTGGGTGAGTGTATGATGATGTCATCTAAGTACACCACAACAGACTGTTGCAACATATCTCGTAGGACATCATTCATAAATTCCTGGAAAACAGCAGGAGCATTACATAGGCCAAAGGGCATTACAAGATACTCATAATGCCAGCTCCTGGTGTTAAATGCTGTTTTCCATTCGTGGCCCTCCTTAATCCTAACGAGATTTTACGCTCCTCTCAAATCAAGTTTAGTAAAGACCGTAGCTCCCTTGAGGCAGTCAAAGACTTCTGTAATAAGCAGAATAGGGTAAGCATTCTTAATGGTAAGATGATTAAGACCCCTATAATCGATACATGGTCTTAACTCGCCACCATTTTTCTTCACAAAGAAGAAGCCAGCCCCTGCAGGAGAGCAGGATTTGCGGATGATCCCCCGTGACAGAGCATCGGCAACATACTCCTCCATAGCACAATTCTCTGCAACAAACAGAGGGTACACCCGGCCCTGAGGAGGAATGGCTCCGGGTTGCAGGTCTATGGCACAATCGTAAGACCGATGAGGAGGCAACGTACCGGCACGCACCTTGTCAAACACGTCTAGGAACTGTTGGTACTCCTCTGGCAATTGAGATACCGAAGAAGTGCACAAGACTTTAACTGGTTTGCGAAGACAAGTGGAAATACATTGCAGGGACCACGACAAAATTTCGGACCTGGGACTGAGACTGAGACCTGAGATTGGGATTATGCTTTTGGAGCCAGGGATAACCCAGAACAACCAGAAAATGCGGCGAGTTGATCACCTGGAACTGGAGGGTTTCAAAATGGAGAGCCCCAACAGCCATGGACAACGGAGCAATTTTGTGAGTAACGAGTGCGGGCTGAAGGGGCCTGCCATCAATGGCCTCAATAGCAAGCGAAACCGACCGAGGCAAAACAGGAATGGAGTGCTTTGATACAAAAGCACTGTCAATTAAATAGCCCGCAGCACCGGAGTCAACAAGAGCCTGAGTGACTATGGAGGAGTCCACCCAGGAAAGGACAACCATGACCAAAGGTTTCTCCTTAAGTGGTTCCGGGGACGAAGATAAACCACCCAAGGTCTGCCCCCACAGGACTTTAGGTGTGAGCGTTTCCCGGCCGTGTAGGACAAGACTTCAAAAGGTGGCCCTGTAACCCACAATAGAGGCAGAGCCCCTCCCTCCTCCTAAAGGCCCTCTCCGCCGCAGAGAGACATGTGAATCCCAGCTGCATCGGCTTAGCAGTACCCGGTGACTCGGGACCAGGAGGCATGGGAGGAGAGGGAGGCATGGGTGGGAACGAACACGTAGGAGACAATGGAACAGGAGGCTTCCGCAAGCGCTCCTTGAAAGAGGGCCTCTCTCTGAGTCTGATGTCAATTAGGATAAAAAAAGACACCAATGCCTCGAGATCCTCTGGTAAATCTCTGGCAGCAACTTCGTCTTTGATCGCATCACAGAGCCCATGAAAGAAGGCGGCAACAAGGGCTTCATTGTTCCAACCTACCTCTGCGGCAAGCGTACGGAACTCAATAGCATACTGAGCAACAGATCTTGTACCTTGCTGAATGGACATGAGTCGTTTAGCAGCAGAGGAGGAGCGAGCCGGAACATCAAATACCCTTCGAAAGGAGGCCACAAATTCAGGGTAATTTGAAATCACAGGTTTATTAGTCTCCCACAAGGGATTAGCCCAGGCAAGAGCTGTGTCAGAGAGCAACGAGATGAGAAATCCCACCTTAGCTCTGTCAGAGGGAAACGCCTGAGGTAACATCTCAAAGTAAATGCCCACCTGGTTCAAAAACCCTCTGCACTGAATAGGATTGCCTCCATATTGCTGAGGTAGAGGTGCAGAACCGGACATGCTCCTGGTAGGCATAGGTGCAGCAGCGGAAACAGGAGCAGCCATAACTTGCGGGACACTTTGGTCCAAATGTGCAGTGCGAGTCAGCAGGGTTAGCAGGGCTAGTGCAAATTGATCCAAGCGGTGATCCTGTTCATCCATCCAGGTAAAGGTGGATTATTAGCACCATCAGGATTCATGGCCCTTGCGTAATGTCAGGGTGCCAGGAATCAGACTGAGACGAGAAGTGCAAACATAATCACACCTTTATTAATAGCAAAAAATAATAAAAAGTCCACAAGTCAAATAACAAGCCAGGAGTCAAAACCAGAGCTGGTAGTCAGACGAGCCGAGTCAGGAGCCAAAGCGAATAGTCAGACGAGCCGAAATCAGGAACAAGGAAAACAGCAGAGTCAGGAACAAGCCAGGGATCAGGAACCAGGAAGGACGTCAGGCAGCCAGGTAAAACACAGGAGCTCTCACAAACAGGTCTGAGACAACGCAAGGGCAAAGCATACTGAACAGAGGCCCTTTATATAATAAGTGATGACATCACAATTCTGAGACCGCATCCTGTCTCACATGGATGATGCACAACAGTCTGGCCATAAAAGGAAGTGCAGGCAATGAGCTGCATCCCCCACAATGCACCAAGTCAGGAAGAGAGGTGAGTAAAATGGCTGCCAGCAGCACATGGCAAACACAACAGGGAAAAAACCCAGACAATTACACTCCCAGTGGGTTATAGAAAAGATAAGGTAAGTAAAAGTTATTTTTCTATTGTTCCATCCAAGTAGTGGTGATTGGTATATGGAGTGATATGAGATCAAATATGTTATAATGTGGATTTAGAATGATACTTACATCTGTGGCTGGGAAGGACAATCCGACACCCAGGACAATTAAGGTGGGGACTGGGGGGATTGAAGGGGGGAGGGATGGGATTGGGCTGGGGAGGGAAGGGGGGAGGAATGGGCTGCCGCTCTGGTAGCCCGTACAGCAGGGGAGTCAGGTGGGGGAGCTGTACGGGCAGCAATATGGGGATAGCGGCGAGGGGGGCAAAGGGGCATTTTTTGGGAGGGACAGGAGTAATGGGAAGGGCCGGGAGTGGCTTCTACCTGGGGAGGGGTCTGGGGAGGGGCTTCTGTCTGGGGAGGGGCCTGGTGAGGGGCGGGAAGCTGATGCCCAGTAGTGGAAGGTCCATCTGAAATATATAATAAAAATATATTAACATCTCATACATCATGAAATCAAATCAAGACATTTAAACATGATTATGTTTTATGTATACTTAGAAGTGGTTTTGAATTTATAAACAATGATGACATAAGGATATGGTCTGCATATAGGCACTCAGATGAATAGCAATGACTGTCTGTACAATCAGATGATTTTTGTGGTTTTGCATGGAATATGCATGTGACATCATGATGTCATTAATGACAAATCATACATAAATGAAAGAAAAATACAAACATATGTTCATGCTGCATGATATAGAAAGGGGGGCAGTAGTGTATTGTAAAAATAATGGAATAATAAGTTTTAAAGTGCCAAAGCTGTAGACTTTGTTTTTCTTCCAGAGAATGATTTAAAACAATAATACATGTTCGATACATGTTATATATATTTGACATACCATCAGACTCCAAGGGAGCCACTTCCTCCTCCGTCTCACATGTTACATCAATCTCTGTAAAACATAACATGTTGTGTACATGTTAAAATCAGATATTATAACATATGTTACTGTTGCTCAAGGACACACAGCAATGTTGCATTAAAGATATACTGAGCCAAAGTTAGGAATTACATCATTTTGATGGAGCATACAAATGACATTAGATTTGTTATTCTCGATGAGTAATAATTACATTTTAGTGTCTGTATTTTCAAAAATATCTCAAAAGCAGAGTACATGGAACATTTAAGAGTTCTCATGTGTGTATCACTTGATGATTGTTGTCTAAATTTATACTAAAAAGAAACATATGCTATCCATGTTCTGAAGCACAAAGGTGTAGACTAAGAAGCTTTGAGATCTTAATCTTTCAAAATTAAAAATAAATAGATATATAATCAAAGGAGTAAATTATCTGTTTTATTCAAATGTAATGCTTCATCAGAATCATGATCATAATATTTATTACAAATACACCTTCAATGACATATGAATGAGTCAATGGACTTACCCAAAGCCTGCAAAGGCAGCTCATCATCGGTGCTGGATCCCTCTGGGCTCCCCACAACAACTACATCTATTAATGGTATAGATATATATTAGTGAACACAGTTTGGACATCACTAAATCCCATCAGTATAGAATTTTCAAAAAATATACTTAGAAATGTGAAGAATAGAGCACTAATATGAACAATAAATGCATGAGTTAATCAAGGTGACTCAAAAGAAAATTATGTCTTTAACATATGTTTAATTTCTTACTATATTAGATAGACAATTCATCTCATATGATTCTATTGCCTATCTAAATATACCTATTGATCAATCTTTTTAAGATAATACACACAAACAACACTTTGAATAACAATTGGTGACAAATCGAACCAAAGCCATGTGGCACATAGATCCATTTGTGCAATGTACAGTAATTTTTTTTAGGACACAACACATATTGATCACAATGCAAAACAGAAGTTATTATTAAAAATATGAAATCATGGTGCTGTTAGAGTATGCTTATATGTATAAAGTAAGTCCAAGAGTGAATATTTGATTTAGATATCAATATTGTAATGTAAGGATGAATGAATATATTGATTATTAAAGGGACACTGACCACAATTTCTTAATTCATTGATTCAAATTGAACATTCAATTTTAAGCAAATTTAACATTTACTCCTATTATCAATTTGTCTGCGTTCTCTTGCTTTATTTATGTAAAAAAAAGAAGGCAGCTAAGCAATATTTTGGTTCATAAAATATTGGTCGTTTAATGTATCCACCAATCAGTGATAACAACCCAGGTTGTTTCCAAAAAATGGACCTGCATCTAAACTTACATTCTTGCTTTTCAAATAAAGATACCAAAAAAATATGATTATAGGAGTAAATGAGAAAATGTATTAATATTGCATGCTCTATCTGAAGGACAACAGAAATAATTGGTGTTCATTGTCCCTTTAATATTAAAATATCTTTATTTGACAATGTTGCTGTTAATGAATTGTCAAGTCCATATGTTGATGTAATGAATGTGATGGAGCATGCAATTACAATCAAATATGTAATTTAAGTATATCATCATGAATCTTTAATTATCCTTCTCTCTTAAAGGGACATGAAGCTCAAAATGTGTAATTGTATTTTTTTTTTTTTTTAAATCCAGCCTGTGATTAAAAAAAAACTTTCAAATAGACTTTTTTTGGTCTCTTTTGCTTCATTGTCTTATAATTTTTCTTTTAAAGGAGCAACTATGTACTACTGGTATCTGAACACATGAGTTGAACCAATGAAAATAGGCAATTTTCTGCATCAAACAATAAGCCGGTTACTCCCAGTAATGCATTTCTGATCCTGAGCCGACCTAGATATGATTTTCTTATAAGGATAACAATAGACTGAAGCAATTTATATAATGTAAGCAAATTTGTAATTTGTGGTAAATCACATGTGTCTAAATCCTAAAAGTGAAATGTTTGTTTTCATGTTTCTTTAATAAGAATAAACAAAAAAACATATGAGATGTATATTTTTCTAATCTGCACATTTTCAAAAATGTGTTAGTGTTGTCTAAATGTATCCAAAAAATGTCAAGCACTACACAGGGGCAGAATATTGGGCAGGAACCTAAGCTTACATTAAAATGAAGATATCAAGAATAGAAGGGATCAAGAAAAAGTCTATCCTGGACAGAGCCCTTGATTGGTTTAGAGTGGGAAACTGATATTGGGGATATAACAATTTCAGACCATGCAGTGATTACATTAATACTCAATCCTGTTCGGGTGAATAGGTTTGTTAATCAAACTATTTTTTTTCCAAAACACTTAGTGAACAATGTCAAATTTAATAACTGGTTGATTAATCAGTGGCAAGAATATGAGAGTTATAATAATGCTTATAAAGACAGGCCTGAAGTGTTTTGGGAAACAACAAAAGCTGTATTAAGAGGCAAGATTAAGGCATATATGTGTAAACTCAAAAGGAGATCGAGACAAAGAGGAATTCAGTTGTCTAATCAAGTAAAGAACGCATACAGAGCATATTTGGGGGAACGGTCTAGTGAGAAATGGCGGGAATATACAAGTGCCAAATCTATACATGATGTATTTATTAAACAAAAGTCCAGATTAGAGATACAAAGACAAAAAGCACTCTATGGCGGCTTTGCTGGTAGATCTGCTACATTTTTGGCTAGATTGACTAAGGCCACGAATAGGAACAGTATAACGGCCATTAGAAATAACATTAATAGATTTACTAGCAATGCCGATATTACTAAGATTTTCTATGGTTATTTTACGGAACTATATAGAGCAGAAGATCAGGATGTAGGAAAAAGGGAAACCTTTTGGAATAAAATCAAGGTTCCTAAGATCTCTACCGAAATTCTATCAGTGATTAATGCCCCTATTACGGAAGAGGAGACTTTAGCGGCAATTATGTCAGCTAAAACTAACAAGGCAGCAGGTCCAGACTGTCTTCCAATTGAATTTTATAGGATTCTCCAACAACAAAGTGTTCCAGTGTTGGTAAAGCTATTTAATTTTTATTTTATTAAACATAATAAGTGCTCTCCATATTTTGCAATAGTTATAATATCTTTAATACCAAAAAAATAAAGATCTTGAGTTGCCAGGTTCATATAGACCGATTTCCGTTTTAAGTGCGGATTATAAGTTGCTAACTTCTATTTTAGCAAAAAGATTAAAACCATAGTTAGGACTAATAATTCATGAGAACCAATCAGGTTTTATGGCTGGGAGGAATCCTGCCAAAAACATTCGTAAGATTATGACATTACTAGATTTCTTCTGGAACAAATTTAGAACAGTAAGACATAGAGACATGACAGACCTAGCCTTAATAACTGTCGACACGGAGAAGGCATTTGATCGTATCTCCTGGACACATTTATTTTTCTCTTTAGAACAGTTTGGACTGAGGGGACACCTGTTTGATTTTATTCGTATAATATACTCAGCCCCGACTTCGTCGTTACTTATCAATGGAGAGATTTCACAGCACTTAGTGTTACAAAGGGGCATGCGTCAAGGCTGTCCCCTATCGCCATTATTGTTCAACATTTCATTGGAAACGTTGGCGATTCTGCTTCGCCAACAATTGGAGGGGATACGGATAGGGGAGCAGAAATTAGTCTTATTAATGTATGCGGATGATATACTTCTGTGTTTAAGTAATATAAAGAAGAATCTACCTTTAACTATAGATATGATTGACACTTTCGGCGTGATCTCGGGCTTCAAGATTAACTTGTCAAAATCTGAGCTTCTATGGTTAAACAAAAAAGATCAGATTATTAATCACCCATTTAGTGAAACTGCTCAGATAACCTATTTAGGGATTAAATTAAGTCCGAACCCGGAAGAATGGTACAACTTGAATTTCAGCAAATGCTTTTTAGATTGCAGGAAAAAAATGGAAGACTGGATAAAGCTTCCTATTTCCCTAATAGCAAGAGTTATGCTTATAAAAGCTATTTTGTTTCCGAAAATATTCTATCTTATACAGAATAATCCATTACCAATTCATAAAAAGGACATAGTTAAATATAACAAGGCATGTTCTAAACTGCTTTGGAAAGGTGCGAAAGCTCATATCGCTGTGTCTCGGTTTATGAATAACAAAGAAGCAGCTGGGTTTAAGCTCCCCAATATACAATTTTATAGTTTGGCAGCCCGTGTTAAGGTGGCAGTGGACTGGTTAACAGAGCAAGAACAAGTCTCTGCAGTGGCCTGGGAAGCTATTTTGGTAGCACCTTTCCGTCTAGATGCTATCTTACATTGTCCAATTACTGCTCTCCCTTCAACGATTTTTGCACTATTAACTTTTAGACATATTATTGTAGCATGGCAAAAAATTTGCGTGGTTGCAGGTTTCTCTCTATATGTTTCTAAATATTTACCCATTACAGGTAACCCAACCTTTATGCCAGGGTTGACAGATGGAGTTTTCAGAATGTGGTTCAATAAAGGTTTGGTATATATAACTCAAATGTTAAATACAGATCTAGTTCCGTTAACTTTCATAGAACTTAGCAATCAATTCGGGTTGTCGCATAAAGAGTTTTATGCCTATTTACAATTAAGACATTTTATACATGAATTAAAACAAAATTATGGTCTAGAATGGTCACTCAGGGAGATACAAACCAGGATTAATATTTTTCAAGGGGGAGTATGTTCCATTGCTCCATTTTACTCTTATCTTAATCTAGGGCCTTCTGTAGAGCAAATTGAGTACATAGTTACAAAATGGAGTAATTTTTTTCCAGAGATAGATAGCGAAGTTATAGAGAATGCGTTTAAGGTGACTCAGAAAAGATGGGTTTTGACAACATGGAGAGAATCACAGATTAAATTATCTTTAATGGTGTATTTAACTCCAGCAAGACTATCTAGATGATATAAGACAAGGACCGTATGCTCAAGATGCAGCTCGCCTGGTGCAGATCTGTTACATTGCTTCTGGGCCTGCCCAAAGATTGCTCAATTTTGGTCTAAGGTATTATATTGGATGAATGCAATTCTCAAATTAGACTACGATATACATCCGATGGAAATATTTTTTCTAGTGAAATCACAGGTAGCTTTGCGAAACGTCAAATTAATCAACTTGATTATATTGCTTGGACGTAGCCTAATATTGAGAACATGGAAGGCTAAAACAGCACCTAGTCTGAAAGAGCTTAAGAATGTGCTAGTTTCACAATATACACTTGAGCAATATAATTTACAAAGCCCAACTGACACGGGATTAGCACTTTTTTTAAACAGTGGAAAGTGTTTATTTTATCCTTTCCAGTAGAGACGCAAAAGATACTAGTTAGACCATTTAAGGAAACTGCTTATGTCCAATTGTAAGTGCTTGCCGGACACTTCCCTAGTACGTGACTTGAAGACATTAAGAGAGTGGAGAGCTGGGAGTGGAACAAAAATAGGAGGAGGAGGTGATTCGGGAGGTGAGTGGGGGGGTTATCTTCTCTTCCCCTCTCTTTCGCCCTGATGTAATAACAAAGAAATATAATTTAAGAATTATTCTGGTAAAGAATATTTAATGTAGCATCTTAAAGGACCAGTCAACACTGAAGATTTGCATAATCAACAAATGCATGATAAGCAGACAATGGAATAGCACATACAGGCCCATCTATCAAAGCGTCAAATATGTTGCATTCGCGGGCGTCTATACGCTCGCTAAACTTCGGCAAACATCGCGGCTGCGAATCTTAATACGATCCTCAAATTTATGAAGAAAAAGGTTAAAAACACGCGCGTCAAGTACGGCGCGATTAGCATCGTACTGGTTAGCGAATTTGTTGATAAATTTTGGTGTTTTAGGTCGCGAATTACCAGTTTCTAAATTTTGACAACTATTTGTTATATGAAGCATTATTTTACTCTAATTATTTCAACTCTATACCTGACATCTGCACATATCTTATTTAATATAATCAGATATATCTATCTATATATATATATATAGATATATATAGATATATAGATATATATATATATATATAGATATATCTATATATATATATCTATATCTATAAATATATATATATATATATATAGATATATATATATATAGATATATATATATATATATAGATATATAGATATCGATATATAAATACAGATATAGTTAAAGATAGATATATAGATAAAAGTATATATATATAATGAGAGAGAGAGAGAGAGAGAGAGATAGACACTGTGGCCCCTATTTATCAAAGGTGTTGCGGACCTGATCCGACAATGCTGATCAGGTCTGCAACACCTCACTAAATGCGGAGAGTAATACGCTCTCCGCATTTAACATTGCACCAGCAGCTCACAAGAGCTGCTGGTGCAACGCCACCCCCTGCTGAATGGCGGCCAATTGGCCACCAGCAGGGGGGTGTCAATCAACCCAATTGTACTTGATCGGGTTGATTTACGGCAATTCCTGTCCGCCTGCTCAGAGCAGACGGACAGGGTTATGGAGCAGCGGTCTTTAGACCGCTGCTTCATAACTAGTGTTTCTGGCGAGTCTGAAGACTTGCCAGAAACAGGGGCCCACAAGCTCTGTTCGGAGCTTGATAAATGGGCCCCTGTATGTCTGTTTGTGTGTATATATATATATTTATATACCTGTTATGTCCAATTACTAAATTGTTTGATATGTTCATCAACATTGTAATTTTTTTAATAAATCAACATTGTTCTTCATATCTCATTATGTATTCATATGAATCATTTTTGATTGATGAAATATATTATCGATTGTATCAATAATATATTAAAAACATGTAATGTGAATTATTACTCAATTGAGTTTTATATTTAAAAAAAATGTCATTTCATATGTTAAAGGGACATCAAACTGATATATGTAATTTCATTTTGCCGATAGACAAAACCTTTTCAAGCAGCATTAATCATTTTCACTTCTATTATCCCTCAGATATTTTTATTTTTTAAAATAACAATGCACATGTGCAAGCCAATCACATAAGGCATCCATATGTAGACATAATTGAGCAGCTATATGGTTTTGAAAAATATGTTTGACATCAAAGGATAGATATAAATTTATAACCAAATAATAATCTACCACATTGCATGCTATTTATAGATGATTAAACATATATTTTATGTTCATGTCCCTTTAAGATAATCCTTAAAATAATGGAGTGACACATGATATTATAAATATAAATTTTTAATTATTCATAAAATGATTGTTGTAAAACAAAGAAAAATATATACAATGAATTTCTTAAAGATTTTGAAGTGAATGCTCTAGTACTCTTGCAGCCTCTACAAAAGTTCGCAGTGCCTGACGAAGATCCCTGAATTGTGTAACTGAGGGCTCTGTTTGTGTCCCTATTTCAACCGCTGTAATAAAAACACAAAATTAGTTTTGTTACAACAATTCACTTTCCAGATATAAGTAAAAAAACATCATATGAAATATTCCTACTTTCTTTTTTTTCCACCTCATCCTCTGCTGTGGCTGCATATTCAGTGCCACTGTCTGTTTCAGCTGTCCGAGAATCACAAAAAATATATTGTTATTGATCTTGAATATGCGTCAAGGGGCCTACATTATACTCCACATTGTTTACAAAATAAAAAATATAGGGTCTACAAATTCAAAATAAATATAGCAGTGAAATAATATATGATAAATGCTTATGCTTACATTCACTTTCCGCCTCCTCCTCTTGTCTCTCCTCCGGACTTAGGGCTGATGTAGCATATGCATCACTGTCATCTGTTGGAGAAGAAACACAACCCCCCCCAGAAAAATCATTGTTATGGATGCAGAATTGTTGTCAAGGCCTAGATTATCCCCCACATTGTTCTAGAAAGCAAAAAGATACAAGTGTCTGCAGATTATTTCCAAATCAATGTGGAATTTTAACAAAAGAGAACACGATAGATTCCTACCTTCATTTTCAGGCTCATCTTCCTCCTCTGCCGCCACCAGTGTTGGACATGCTTCTGGGGAAATCTCCTCCTCGGATGATGAGGATGATTCATCACTTTCATCTGTTGGAGAAGAAACACAACCCCCCCCCCGAAAAATCATTGTTATGGATGCAGAATTGGTGTCAAGGCCTAGATTATCCCCCACATTGTTCTAGAAAGCAAAAAGATACAAGTGTCTGCAGATTATTTCCAAATCAATGTGGAATTTTAACAAAAGAGAACATGATAGATTCCTACCTTCATTTTCAGGCTCATCTTCCTCCTCTGCCGTCACCAGTGTAGTACATGCTTCTGGGGAAATCTCCTCCTCGGATGATGAGGATGATTCATCACTTTCATCTGTTGGAGAAGAAACACAACCCCCCCCCGAAAAATCATTGTTATGGATGCAGAATTGGTGTCAAGGCCTAGATTATCCCCCACATTGTTCTAGAAAGCAAAAATATACAAGTGTCTGCAGATTATTTCCAAATCAATGTGGAATTTTAACAAAAGAGAACATGATTGATTCCTACCTTCATTTTCAGGCTCATCTTCCTCCTCTGCCGCCACCAGTGTTGGACATGCTTCTGGGGAAATCTCCTCCTCGGATGATGAGGATGATTCATCACTTTCATCTGTCCGAGAAGAAACACAAACACAAATGATTATTTGGTAGATGAATATGTTTAAAGTTATATGTTATGACCATCATTGCTGTTAGATGGTTGTGACAACCTCATGCTTTTAAAAAAGAAATATTACATATTAGCTATTCCATTCCGTTACCTGCTAAGACCTGCAATAACCACAAAGGTCACAGATGCACTTCAGCAGATAATGGGATACAGCATATTGTAACAATGTCTTGTCCTCCCTTATCACCTTTTGATGCTTAGCACTGTTCCAGTTTCTCGTGTGTAATGCTTTTCACACCAAATATTTAAGCAGTTAATTCAGCAAATATTTTGAATTAGCAATGCCTATAAGCATTAATCATTGCGTGTGCCCTGTCTTCTCTACAGAATCATTCACATTATCAGTCACTGTACTATATGCTTGATTTTAGATAGAGGACAGTACAGATGTGATGCACATCCAAATTTTGATTCCCTATGCAAATAACGTGTGTGCCTAGGCCATAATACATCCCTGAGGAATCAGCATTACGAAATTTAAAACATTTTGATATCTCATTTTAATGTAAATAATGAGATCTTGTAACATTACCTTCATTTTCACTCATAGCTGAGGATGTCTGGGAGTCCTCATCCCCCTGAGGTTGGAGCAAAGTCAGTGGCAGTGGTGGTGATGACCTGTTGCTCACTGGGCTGCTGTGGGATACCGGCAGCAGATACCTAGGTATCCTCTCCCTTGGCCTTGATAGGTCTGCAATTATAAAGTATTCATGTCCACATTACAACTATTCACTTTATACTACTATGTCTAATGCTCATGCAGCTTCCAAAATTGGACATTGTACACTCCAGATTAAATTAATAATAACAACACATATATCATATATCATATATCTATATATTATACTATATTTTCTGAATTTTTATCATAAGTAAATGATTGTTTACCATTTATGCTTTCAACTATTTAAAGGTACAGTCTATGCACAAAAATAAATTCATGATTCAGATAGAGCATCTTTTTTTAAACAATTCTACAAATTACTATTATTTTATTTGGCTATTGGTATTCTTAGTTTAAATGTATTTCATATAGATAACACTGTGCTTGTGGAGATAAAGTTATCTGGTAGCAGGCACTGATTGGCTAAACTAAGTCTGTCAAAAGAAATAAAATAAAGGGGCATTTTGCAGAGGCCTAGATACAAGATAATGACAGAGGTTAAAAGTATATTATAGTAACTGTGTTGGTTATGCAAAACTGGGGAATGGCTAATAAAGGTATTCTCTAAATCTTTTAAAACAATAATAATTCTGATGTAGACTATCCCTTTAACAGTCAACATTTTACATGCTTTATTTTGGTGCGTCATATGTTTCGACAGAGATTAAACAGAAAACAAAAAAATAAAAACTTACATCTCCGAATGAGCGACCTCATGGCCGTATAGCATTCTGGCTCTCTGCGTCTCAGGTCACTGAATCGTCTCAGACACTGTCGTCGCCTCCTATGTATACCTGAAACGCGTCTCATCCTGCGCATCATCTCATATATTATTTCATCCCGTCTCTCGTGCCTAATACCGCGCACACCACCGATTCTCCTCGGGAAATACCTGTTCATTCCGTAAACAAGTATAATAAGCTCCCCATCTGTGAAAATTGGTGTTCTCGACATACTTGTAAACTCACGGAAACAAAAATAACTTTTTTTTAAGGCGACAATAAATATACTAGGTATACAGCTGTCTCATTGGTTATTGAAAATATCAATTTTAGTTTCGCTTATTGATTGGAGGGACATCTGAATAATATTGTATGCAACAGCGAATCACTAAACATGATGAGCGTCATCTAAATATTAATATTAAATGCGTCACCAATGTACGTTTTAAAAACCAATAGAAAATTATATTATCTGCGTCACAAACAAAAACAGAAATAGCGCATGAAAAACCTTATGGCCCCATAGGCCTGTTGATTAAAAAAAAACATCTTGTAAATTATATGATTAATGTTATTAATAGTGAACAAAATGAGAAATATAAAAAAATACATACCTATGGGGTGTTGAAATCAGAGATCCTCCAATTTATTCGACATAAAAATGGAGACACGAATGGCGCACAAAGTATATGGATTTATATAAACTTTTGGATGATTGTTGATTGATTACATTGCTTGCAATAGCATACTGATTGGCTGATTTAAATGATCACCTGGTTCATCGATTCCCAATAAATATCAAGAGAAAAGTCAATTGAATGTGTATGGTTCAGGAGATAGAATTGTCTGTTAACCATTACCTTTCAATTTGGCATAGACAATGGCATCTGCAGGGTCTGGAAAAACAAAATCAGGACGCAATATCCAATTCAATTTCCAGCAGAACCAGATTCTTGTTACTATGGTGCTGCAAAATTACGATTTTTTATTTGGTGCTAAAGCACAAAAAACAACTACCTCCAGGAAAAACGAAATATGGCGCTCAATATCAGAAAATGTATCTGCTGAGGGGAACAATGTTAAAACTGTAGATAATTGCAAAAAAAGATTCTCGGATATTAAGAGGATCTTGAAGGCAAAGATGGCCAGAGAAAAAAAGACAGCACGTCAGACAGGTGGTGGGAAGCCATATGTTGCAGAACTCTCAACATATGAAACTTTGTTAATGGAGAGATTGGGAGAAAATATGCTTCAGGGTCTAGAAGATTTTGACCACGACACTGACGCCTTAGCCGCACAAGGTACATTTATATATTTTAACGGCGTCATTTCTGACGCCGAATTTTAAAAAATGTTAATTGTATAAATGTTTAATATTGGATTTCAATTATATTAATACTTAATATTGATTTTAAACCTTAATCTATTACAGCATCTACTAGTAGAGCTTCTACTGTTGCTACACAGCCGTTACCTGTGGTTGATACTGGGCTGATTGATACGGACTCCAGCCACAGTTTTTCTTCAGCTACAACACAGCCAGACATAATGTGCAGCACCCCTGACCCAGGTGTTGGACAAACAACAGGTATGTAAGTTAATGTTAACTGTTGTTTAATGTAAATCTGTAATTGTTAACTGTTTAAAGTAAATGTGTAATTGTTAATATTCAAGTTTAAATTATAATGCCATTTTTTATAATTGTAGTGGAAGTCAGAAGGGCTATGGGGCCAGCTCCTACCTCTTCCATCTCCTCCTCCTCCTCAGGTAATACAATTAATGCAACACCTGAATGTTGTAAGTGTGAAAACTTAAACAGACACTGAATGCCATAATCATTAATTTGTGTGACCCTATGAAATCACAGTAAATATTTATTATTTTACTTTTTATTTAAAGATTGTAAGATAGCATATTGGATTTCATTCCAGAGTTTTATAAAACAAGTAAACAATATCAAAATTAAAATACTTTATCTTGTGATGCTGCATGTAATATAAAGGGTTAATAAGTATTAGGGCACATTGAAATTTTGTCAAATATAACTGTTGAAAATAAAAGGGGCGTTCAACCATTTATATGTGAAATCATTCTAAATTTATGTATTACCCAAAAATAATTTATTTATATTTTTGATTGCTCAACATTATATTGCTACATGCATGTGATGCATATCTAGAAATTATTTCAACAGCATATTAAACACTGCATCTCTTCAGAGCAAAAGAGGTGATTGTATCCTGTGAACTATTACATTTATTAATTAGAAGATTGTAGAAGCACCTCAGGCTCAGGCAATGAATGTTGTTGAAAATGCTGATGAAAAGTACTTATTTAAAGGAACAGTCTACAAAACAATAGTTATTGTTTGAAAAGATAGATAATCCCTTTATTACCCATTCACCAGTTTTGCATAACAAACAAAGTTATATTAAAGGGACAGTCAAGTCCCAAACAAACTTTCAACAACTTTACAATTAACATTTAGCAAGAGATTTGATTTGTTCTCTTGGTATTCTATTTGAAAGCAAACCTAGGAAGGATCATATGATTTTTATGCCCTTCAAGTCCGCCTATATTTTATTTACTTTTCAGAGCAGGGGAGAGCTAGCTCATGTAGGCCATATAGATAGCATTGTGATTACGCTCGTGGCTAGTGGCAGACACTGCACTAATTGGCTAAAATACAAGTTAATAGATAATAACAAAGTCATGTGATTAGGGGAGGTTAAAAGATGCTTAGATACCATTTAGTCACAAAAGTAAAAAGTGTATTAATATAACAGTGCTGCTTTTGCAAAAGTGGGAAATGGATAATAAAGCTATTTTCTCTCTTTTTAAAAAACAAAAAATGCTGGTGTTGACTGTGCCTTTAATATACTTTTTACCTCTGTGATTACCTTGTATCTAGGAAGCTTCTTCCAGTCCCCTGATCACCTGAATTTTATGATTAAATTTGAATCAAATTTCAAATTTAATTGTAAGTCCAATCTGAATAATGAAAGCATAATTTAGACAAGACTGTGCCTTTAAATACAATTAATTTAAAATCCCTTACTTTGTATTCAAAGCATAGTTGTTAATAGTTGTATATAAAAGTTTTTGGGTTTATATTACTGCATGAAATACATCCATATGCTTTCCTATTTTGTATGTAATATTCTTTTAAAGGGACAGTAAATTATGAAAGCTAAAGAAATTAAAATAGAGCATGTAATGTTATAAACATTTCCATTTTAATTTTATTACCAATTCTGCTTTGTTCTCTTGATGTACTTATTTAAAAGATAAACATTCATTTGAACTGTGTTGGTTATGCAAAACCGAATGTTTAATAAAGGGATTATGTATTTTTTTTTTTTTTAAAAAAACATTGTTGGATGTCCCTTTAAAGGTGCATGTAATACAAACATTTTTATAGCATTTTTGCAATGCAGATTAAAATGTACAAAACCATGAAAAGTTCATTATATGACTGTTTTATTTAGGGCATATGTATTTTTCCATTAAATAATAATGTACATGTGTGATCTAGCTGCACGAGGCATATTATTTTTTAAATTTAATATTTTAATAATTTTTAATTTTTAATTCCAAAAATAATATATTTAACCCCTTAATGACCTGGTACGTCCTCTGTTGTCTGAAGTGCTGGAAGCGATCACGATCGCTTCCAGCTGCTTCCAAGGGATTGTAGTGATGCCTCAATATTGAGGCATCACTGCAATCCCCTATTTTACATACCGACTCTGTGGCCCTTTCTGAACCGGCACTGATACTAACAAATTCGTTGGTTGATGGTTGCAGCCTTTATCTCTATCAGCCTCATTATATTGCCCAATGCGATCTTACCTATTTTGCTGTTTTTACCGGAGCGGCGATTGCGGCCGGGGGGGCGTTTAGGGGGGCCAGCTACACTACAGAAAACAAGTATTACATAGAAAAAAGTTAAAAAAAACTATTTTGGGGGGCAAATTGGGTACTGGCAGACAGCTGCCAGTACCCAAGATGGCGGCAAATAGTTAGAGGGGGAGGTTTAGACAGATGTATTGGGGGGGATCAGGGAGGTTGTGGGGTAAGGGGGGATCCATCACTGCAGACTGTATGAAAAAATTAAAAAAATTATAATAAATTATTTTTATTTCAGTACTGGCAGACTTTCTGCCAGTACTTAAGATGGCGGTGACAATTGTGAGGTGGGGGAGGGAAGAGAGCTGTTTGAGGGGGGTCAGGGGGGGATCAGGGGGTGGGATGTGTCAGGTGGGAGGCTGATCTCTACGCTAAAGCTAAAAATTAACCCTACAAGATTAACCCTACAAGCTACCTAATTAACCCCTTAACTGCTGGGCATATTACAAGTGTGGTGCGCAGCAGTATTAAACGGCCTTATTATTACCAAAAAGCAACGCCAAAGCCATATATGTCTGCTATTTCTGAACAAAGGGGATCCCAGAGAAGCATTTACAACCATTTGTGCCATAATTGCACAAGCTGTTTGTAAATAATTTCAGTGAGAAACCTAAAATTGTGAAAAATTTAAGTTTTTTTTTTTATTTGATCGTATTTGGCGGTGAAATGGTGGCATGAAATATACCAAAATGGGCCTAGATCAATACTTTGCGATGTCTTCTAAATATAAATATATACATGTCAAGGGATATTCAGGTATTCCTGAAAGATATCAGTGTTCCAATGTAACTAGCGCTAATTCTGGAAAAAAGTGGTTTGGAAATAGCAAAGCGCTACTTGTATTTATGGCCCTATAACTTGCAAAAAAAGCAAAGAACATGTAAACATTGGATATTTCTAAACTCAGGACAAAATTTAGAAACTATTTAGAATGTTTTTTTTTTGGTGATTGTAGATGTGTAACAGATTTTGGGGGTCAAAGTTAGAAAAAGTGTGTTTTTTTTCAATTTTTTCCTCATATTTTACATTTTTTTATAGTAAATTATAAGATATGATGAAAATAATGGTATCTTTAGAAAGTCCATTTAATGGCGAGAAAAACGGTATATAATATGTATGGGTACAGTAAATGAGTAAGAGGAAAATTACATCTAAACACAAACACTGCAGAAATGTAAAAATAGCCATTGTCATTAAGGGTAAGAAAATTGAAAAATGGTCCGGTCATTAAGGGGTTAAATAAAAAAAAAAAAAATCACAAATATATTATGATTGGTGTGTTAAATGTCAACTGCAATGTATTATTATTAGTTGAATGGAAAAGGAGTGCAATCCTTGCAGATGGCTGTGACTTATATTAATGAAATTTACAGATGAATCTGTGCAGGCAACAACCATAATATATCTAACCCAAGTGTTGAATATGTGCTTATTTATCATTACTAAGAAATGAGATTACAAGAGAACAAATCGATATTAAAAATATTATTGTTTATCAATGTGTATTAAAAAGAGAATACATTGCACATTCATGCAACTTTAATTTTGATTATAATATTAGTTTATATTTACAATAGGTACCGAACGGTGTCATCAGCTGTCGGAGGAGCTTACAATTGTGGTTAGGCAGATACAGGAGAGTTTATATGACGAATCACAAGATCTGATTGGTAGCCTACTGAATGACGATACACAGATAGAAAGGTATCTTGAAGATTCAGCTGCTGCCGCCGCTGAACCTGCTGCACCAGGATCTGACCCTGCTGCTGCCGCACCTGCTGCCGCCCCTGCCGCCGCACCTGCTGCTGCCCCTGCCGCCGCACCTGCTGCTGCCCCTGCCGCCGCACCTGCTGCTGCCCCTGCCGCCGCACCTGCCGCCGCCCCTGTTGCTGCCCCTGGCCATGATGATGATGGAGCAATAAATAATATGGTCAATCTGGGGAGGCAATATAGTGACAATCAACAGGAGTTGATTAGGACATTGGGTGTATTTATTCAGCAACAGGGGCGTCAGGTGGAGATGCAAATGGAATTGCAAAGGGAGAGAATAGCTATAGATATACGTAGGGTAGCCAAAGAGGAAAGGGAGTTGGTGCGAAGGGAGAGAGCAGATGAAGAGAACCGAAATTTCAATCGCAATTTATTTATGTTGATGCAGGGTACCCTTCAAGAATTACTTTCTTCAAGAAGGGAAAGATCACCTCCACAATCTCCCACTGCCTCTAAGCGGTCTAAAGATTAGTTTTTTTTTTGTTTTTTTTTGTATTATGCATGAAGTAATGCTTGTTATAATTTAATAAAAGAAATTATTTTGATGATTATCTTTATTGTATTTTATTTGAAAACAATGATGTTTTTAATTACTATTCATTGGTCATATCTAATAAGTTATTAAAGGTACAATGTACACCAAAGTATTTTATATTTTTTAAAATAAATAACATTATTAAACATTGACCGGTTATGCAGAACCAACACAACTATATTAAATGGACATAAACACAATAATAATTAATGTTTATGTTAGAAAATAGAATGTTATTTCTAACTTTTGTAGTAACAACTTTAATTGTAGAATTTTAGTCATTCACTTGTTCTATATTGATGAAAGATGAATGTATGGAAGCTCATGAACAGGTAATAACCAATGTTATTGATAAATAGAAATATATATATGTTTTCAACTCCTTAAAAATAATGTATATGCACTAAAGTGCCGTTACTCAGTGGGCATAATAATTACTGATATTGCACTACATAATATAATTTGAAGCCCGGGCTTAAGATTCAAAAATATCCTTAGCACCCCTAAGCTTGGGTGTGATGCCTTAACCCAGTGTTTGTCAAACAGTGTGCAATGGTACATTTGTGTACCATGAGAGATCCTCAGGTGTGCCACGGCAGACTGACAACATTGTGAGATATTTCTTTAATTTAGCTTTTTTTTTTACTCCCAGTGCAGGGGTGTCCCTCTTTCAAATATGTATATATTGGGAGGTATGTGACAGGCATCATGTACAACCATGACATATTGCTATTCACTCACAGACATTCAGTATGATTGTTTGAGAATGAATGTCAATATGTCACGTATAGTTTGTAGGAGGCATGGCATCACAGCACAATACATATAGTGTGATGTGTGTATGTATATAATATATATATATACTCTATTAGGATACGTGTGATTTTTTACAATTTTTGAATGGTGGTGTGTCACAGTATTTTTTTAATTGAAAAAAGTGTGCCATGAAAAATAAATAGGTTAAAAAATCAATGCTTTAACCAATGGAAAATGGTCAATCTCCATGATAATGTTTTAAGGCAAAATGTAAACATGTATCTACACATATAATAAGAGCAACAAAACATATATATTTGATTTGGGTGGATTTTTGATTTTTATTATTACAAGCTAATCAGGGAGACTAAACATCTGCCATTGGTTAAAGAACACCACCCAAGATCATGTGTTAAACCTGTATTGCATTGATGCTGATTCCAAAAATTATATACAAAGATGAGGAAAATAGAATATAATTTAATAATAAAAATTGCCTTCTCGATAAATCATGAAAGATGATGTTTAATGTACCTTGTATCTAAGCATTTTCTGAGAGCCCTATGATAACATGGTCTATCACTTATAATCTATTGAGTATTAATTAGAAATATTTAATTAAAAAAAGAGTCAGGTGTGAAATGAAGAACATTTATTTGAATACATATTAACAATTAAGTTAAACTAACATAAATAGCCTCTTTTGGGATAATTTTAAACATAAAGATATGATGAAACAAAAGAACATATGTACAATATATTTACATAATCATTGTTCAAATAGAGCATGGATGTAATCAGATCGAGCTTGTACTCCACTTGCATCAATTTGCTCTAAAGGTGCCACATTGTCATCATACTCTACTTGTAACATAGAAATATCAGCATCTGGCATGCGTAATGCTAGGTTGTGGAGCATGCAACATATGAGAAATATCAGGGATACTTTCTTTGGTTTGTATAAAAGTACTCCCCCAGAGAGGTCTAAACAACGAAACCTGCTTTTCAAAACGCCAAATGTGCGCTCTATAACACATCTTGTAGATGTATGAGCCTCATTGTAGCGCACTTGCGCAGGAGTTATGGGGTTCAGCATAGGAGTGAAAAGCCATTGGAGACATGAATAGCCTGAATCTCCTGTGTGCAAAAAATAATTTGATTTTAGCAATATGAAATACATAATATTTTTATATCCATATATGACAATTAGTAAGAGATATTTACCTAGGAGAATTCCCTCTGGCATTTGATGATTCTGAAACAGGTCATAAACATGCAAATTTCTCAGGATGAAAGAATCATGTGTTGAACCTGGGAATCCTGACCGGATGCTCATAATCTTCAATTTGGCATCAGAGATGACCTGTATATTTAAAGAATGGTTACGCTTGCGGTCACAATAGGGCAATTCTCCTAACTTTGGAGGCTGCACTAACACATGGGTACAGTCAATTGCACCCAAAATGTTTGTCATCCCAGCAATCCCATAGAACTGCACCTTCACACGATGCCAATCCTCTGGTGTTTCCGGAAAATGTACATAATTTACTATCCGTTGGTGTAAGGCTTTTAATACTACAGTTAGATGACTTGAAAAAGAAGCCTGGCTCATCCCCACAACTAAACTTGTTACAGCCTGAAATGATCCTGTGGCGAGGAAATAGAGGACAGCCAGCAGTTTTAACATTCCAGGGATTGCCTTTGTCCTATAAGTTATAGGTTCAATGGAGTCTTTGATCTCCAGATACAGATTCTCAATTAAACCTCTATTCAAACGGAATCTTCGAACAATTTCCCTGTCACTCAGGGTATGTAACCCTATTCTAGGTAAAAATAAACCTTGGCCTTCTACGTCGTTCATAACGCTGAACTAACTCCAAAAATCTCCTTCTTTTGCGTCTTTGTTGTATAGCAATGCAAAATAGATTGATCATCTCCATCTTGGTAATGACTGCATACATCAAACTTTCTATGCTGTTAGACACTCCCTTTTATAATGAGCATTTCACCTGCTGAAAATGCAGGTGGAAGCAACATATTGATTGCTGCAAGTTTTGGAAGAGACAATTAAGGTATATGATTTTTTCGTATAGATATATTTATACATACTTTATAATTTATATATATTTTATACATAGATATTTATCTGAAAATATATAACAAATGATAAAAGGAACATAAATGTTTTTCATTAGAAATCATTTCTAATTCCGATTGAGTTCTATAGCATCCGCAAGCTCAGAGGTGGCGGATTGAGAAATAGGTACGCTGCGTCGGATGAGACGCAAACGTAATTGTTGAACTTTAGATAATTTCTGAACAGCTTCAAATTGTTTCGAATAGGAGAGCGAATGCAGAGGATTACGCTCAATTTACACATGATTTCAACTCGTATCGATCTGTGTCGAATAGAGAACGGTGGATCGTATGTTACGTCATAAAATTCTAATTATTGCGATCTTAAAGCTTTGATAAGTAAGGCGCATCCTCATCGCGCCATGTACGACGCGGAATTCGGCCGTATTGCAGGTTGACACTTTGATAGATGGGCCTGATGGTCTGAACTTCAGATGACTAGTAGATTTTTGTTAAATAAATTGCAAAGTTATGTCTATTTCCACTCCCCCTGTATCATGTGACAGCCATCAACCAATCACAAATGCATATACGTATATGCTGTGAATTCTTGCACATGCTCAGTAGGAGTTGTTGACTCAAAAAGTGTAAATATAAAAAGACTGTGCACATTTTGTTAATGGAAGCAAATTGGAAAGTTGTTTAAAATTGCATGCTGTATCTAAATCATGAAGTTTAATTTTGACTTGAGTGTCCCTTTAAAGAAAGAAACGATATAGGGATTTTTGTTGTTTGGGTAAAAAGGGAGAGATATTTGTTTCGGTTTTATATTTTTGTTCATTTAATTAATAGATAAAATCGCAACAGTCATGTGCGATATACGGTTAGATGCTCAAATGAATTATGAGAGTTAAAGATTTAATATTGAAATGTATTGGAGAAATATATGTACTTATTTGTAAAAAATATTTTTACTTTTTTTCTCTTGTCGATGCTGTAATAATATAGATGCATTCTTGTTGTTGACCAATAAAAATAAAATATATATATAAAAAAAAAAAGAATAGAAGGGATCTCTTCAAATACTCAAAATTTTAGATTCATATTACAATGTAATCCCAACTTTGATTTGTGATTCTTATTTTAAAATAACCAGAAAAGATAATTAGAGTATCCATATAAATATTGTTCAATGTGAATGTATTATGTAATGTTATGTCCATGTTTGTAAGACAAAGGTAAATTAATATGAGACATACCATGCCGTGAAGAACCGTGGCTTGAGGTTCCAGCACCAACATCAAGATCTGTAAAATATTCAATGAGGATTGGATATCATTAATACAAATCAGGTCATGGAGACAAACAATCTGATTTTTCAATTCTAATTAACAAAGTACAAATCTATTTGTATTCACATGAGTTCATTGTTTCCTCAATTAATGTCTAAATAAAGAGATCATGTATTCTTATTTTCAATCTTTTATGTTGTTGACTGTAGCTTTAATTCATTTTGTGTCTTCTTGCATTCTCAACAATTGATAGAGATAGTTCATTGTTTATTTTGATCTTGCTAGTATAGCTTTTATAATGTAGAAGATTGTAAATAAGGATACTGTATTCTTCCCATATATACTAATTAACATATACATTTGACCAACATGTCTAAAGCGATGCCAGTTACAGCAAACACATGTTCACGTGTGTGCGCAATTCTATCTTTCGTGATCATTGTGCAATGATTCCAAGCGGAATTACGCATCCATGATTTGACCAACATGTCTAAAGCGATACCAGTTACAGCAAACACATGTTCATGTGTGTGCACAATTCTATCTTTCGTGATCATTGCACAATGATTCATTGCGGAATTGCGCATCCGTGATTTGACCAACATGTCTAAAGTGATGCCAGTTACAGCAAACACATGTTCACGTGTGTGCACAATTCTATTTTTCGTGATCATTGCGCAATGATTCCAAGCGGAATTACGCATCCGTGATTCAGAATTGATTTGGATATAGTAGTGTGATGAGTATCATTTATAAAGACTTCAAATCTATTTGCAATTGGGTGTATTACGAGATTACAATTGGATATTTGTTAATATTGAACAATAACAAATAATATTTAGAACTGTGTTATGATTCGATAGTCAATGTATGAAATGGCGGATGATAGGGATTTCACGGATGCACAATTCAATTTTCGCTCTGTGACGCATATTCTGTAGAGCGCAAGAAACATAATTCCTATTTCATGTGTGACAAATCTAAATTCAGATATCTAAACATCATATGTAGCGTGTGTTGTGAGATCTATATAGGTTGAATATATGACTATATACACATTTCTTAAAAATCAAATAAAATATATTAATTATAATAAAATATATTAATCTGAACCAGGTAAATATCTGACTTCATATAATATATTAATATTATATGAAGTCGGATATTTACCTGGTTCAGATTCTCTCTCCTCTTCTCCCAGGCCACCGGACGGAGAAGCAGCTGTACTGGGCTCCGGGTCAGGACTTTCTGATCCAGCAGCTGGGAGGGAAGAAGAAGAAGCCGAGGAGCGTGATGATCGAAATCTGCGGGGGACATGGAGATTGAGGAGCTTGCATAAAGTAGGTATAGTTTCCGTTGGAGCTTAGTTTTCTTACCCTCCCTCCGACGGGCTTGTACCCACTCCCTTATGAGGTCGACTTTTTTGTGCAGACGCAACCTCATATCACCGAACCTCCGCATGATTTGATCCTGGCTCCTCTGGACGCCCAACACCAAATTAACCTCATTGGTGACAGATGCCCAGAGGGTCTTCTTAATGCTCTGCTTTGTCGACCTCTTCTTGCTCCCAAACAGCTGAGGATAGAAGTCCTCGACGGCGTTGACCGATGCAGCACTCTCCAGCTTGGTGAACCTGGGAGACGTCATGCCTGCTAGTCCGAATATGGTGAAGTAAACATGAGATGCACCATGGGATATGGTATCTGTACATCTGATTGGATAAAATTTTGAAATTTTGTTATCATGTCTGTGAGACCATAATGTCTCAAGTTATGTTTGTGTGATGAACTCTGATTGGTTGTTCCTTAATGTTCCATATCTTAGTAACTTCCATACACATACCTCCTGGGGGTGCTGTTACTACATTTTTCATGTAGACTTATTTGTAACTCATGGGACTGTTATGCGGATATGTGTGACGCAGATGTAATATACGTGATCCATTAAATATTAATTGTTTGTTTGTTTTTTGGAAATATAATACAGTCACATTAGTAAATGTTTTACACATTTCGATGTTTAATATCGATCAGGTTCTTGAATACAAATAAGTTTTATTAATACAAATTTAACATTGTATTTATTGTTTATTAAATAAATTTCGTGACTTATTGTGAAGTATTGACATTGCTCTATTAAATTTATTTATAATGCACATCGATTGTGTGCTATTGCGTGACATTAGAATCTAATTTTTTAAAGATGCGAATCTCGTGTTGCAAGATACGTTTCCTGCGCGATATTTCTGAAATGCGTAATTTCTGGTTATAATGTCCGGAACTTGGATAATCTGTTTATAAATGTTAAACTACACGTTTGTTTATTATTAGTAAATAAACCTTGAGCTTGTATTTGTCTGAACTGCTCACATCTGTTATTGGGGCAATGGCATCTTTATTTTTAATTGAAATATATTTTTATTAATCACACTCCTCCAGCAATAACATCACGAAAAAAAAAGAATGAGAAGGTACAGACTTTCAATCATTAGAGAACATCAGATCTTAGGGAACAGTAATCACATTTCAAAAAGAATGTCTTTCAATAGCACTTCTGATTCCAAAAAGTCTCTTCTTTACTTGGAAATACACCCAAGTTGCTATATAAAGCTACTGCAGAGGTCAGCAAACAGGTTTCCACATTTTTGTTTTAATGAGATTAGTCCCTTTCACTATGTGCAGTCTGCTGTACAATTTCAGACAGGAGTGTGTTGTTTAAACATAAACACATGATCCCTCAAACATTTTCTTAATGAAGCCCATCATATATTATCTGCTTGGGGAGCATGTAATATGCAGGAGGCATAGTCTACGAAGATTCCCAGCCTCAATAACAATAACTTAAAACTAAAACTATGTAAACATAAAAACAATAATCAATGCACGATTCAAACTTACACCTGAATATTTCAGCGTTGTATTTTGTGATTTTAACACTTCAAGGGGTTGTTTGCTCATCTTGTCTTGCTCCTAAATTTAGCAGCTAGTTCTATTCCCCACCACCTCTACTCTCCCCTTGAACACTACCTCTCACTTCTCTCCGCTCCACCTCCCCTTCAGCTACCACCAAAGTCAGGCTATTCTCCCCTGCCAGCATCCAATAAAACCAGACTTTCTGAAATTGGACCTCTGTGTCTTGAATCTGTGCTGCTGATTCATACATTGAGTACACCAATTTAATTCTAGCTGTTACCTCTGACCACAACGGTACCTCCGTCTTCCAATATTTAGCGATCACTATCCTGGTTGTGGTGCACAGTATTCTAATAAACGTATTAACGTGTTTGTTCAGTCTAGGAATGCGCTCATGCAACAGAGCCTGAGCGGGAGTGAGATTAATCCGCTCGCCCAACACTCTTTCCTGTAGTGAAGACAAATCTTGCCATACTTGATATACTTTGGGACATTCCCACCACATGTGTAGATATGAACCTACCTCTCTGCACCCTCTGTAACAGAATTTAGAACTCTCTTTTCCCATATGGGCTGTCTTAGTTGGGGTTAGGTACCATCTGAAAGATGTCTTTAGTGCATTTTCTCTCAAATCAGCACCAATGAGGCCCTTACAGGTTTGGTGCAATATCTCTTGCCATCTATCCCGTTCTAATTCTTTATGTCTACTTCCCAGTTTGCCATTAATGTTGTTTTAGAATCACTTTTAGATTCCTGGATTGAAATGTATAGCCTAGATATTGCTCTCTTGGGTCGAGTGGACGCCGGTGCAAAGGTGTTCAAGCTCAGATTGTTTAGTGTGTGTCGGGGATTTGTCCATGTATGTACGTGCAGCTGATATTACTTGGAGGTATAAAAACCATGGCAATGGAAGAGGCTCAAGTTTCTGCTGGAGCTGAGTGAAAGTCAACAGAGTACCCTGGGAGTATATGTCTGCTACCCTATATAGCCCCTTGTTTTCCCACTTTCTAATGTGATATTTAAATTCTTCATTAACAATGTATTTCAAGGGTAGTACCTTTGAGCGTGAGGGGAGAATTCTTTCCATATTTCGTGAGGTTGGCAACTGTCGTCTAGAGAGTAGTGTGGTTTTGTTTTGGTATATGGCGTGTCCACTAGTCAGCTCTTTACACTAAAGGATGCCATCCGGAGTCTCCTGCCCCATCATCTCTGCCTCTAAAAGAGGCCATATTACATCCTCTTGTCTCCTGCTTAAGAGGGAATCTTGGGCCAGTCTTGCTGCCCTATAGTAATCAAGTAGATTGGGGACACCTATCCCTCCCAGTTGCCTGTGTCTGTTTAAGATAGTGTGGGGTATTCTCGGGTGCTTATTGTCTCTTAGGAAGTTATGTATGTCTCTCTGAAGGCTAGCTATTTCTGCAGTATTAATTTTGATCGGGAGCACCCTGAATAAGTATAGTATTCTAGGTAAAATCGTCATTTTTATCGCAGATAGTCTCCCATACCAAGAAAAACCCATTTTCTTCCATTTTCCCAGATCAGATCTAATCACTTTAAATAAAGGGGTATAGTTTGCTTCATACAGCTTTGAGGAGTGTGACATTAACTTAATGCCTAAATATTTCAACCCCTCTGGAGCCCAATTAAAGTCAAAGTTTGCTTCTATCAATTTGATAGTATGTTTAGGGATAGAAAGGGGAAGCGCCTCACATTTGTCTATATTAATTTTATATCCCGATGTTTGAGAAAACCGCTGTATTGCTTGATATACATACGGTAATGAATGTAGAGGTTTAGAAACAGTCAGCAACACATCATCCGCAAATAAGGTGATTTTATGATGGAATTTTCCTATCTCTAGGCCTGATATATCAGGGCAGTTGCGTATATATGCTGCCAATGGTTCAATGCATATGGCAAAGATCAGAGGTGAGAGCGGGCAGCCTTGTCTGGTGCCATTAAGTATGTGGACATTTTCTGATTGGTGCCCTATCGCCCGAACAAATGCTATGGGCCTGGAATATAACTCTTCAATCGCCTTCAGGAAATTACCCTCAAACCCCAGGCGTGACAAAAGATCTAGCATGTATTTCCAGTCGACCCTATCAAATGCCTTCTCCGCATCCAGTGAGAGGACCAGAGAAGGCATTTTTCTATCTCGCAATAAATCTATTATCGATACCATTCTGCGGATATTGTCAGGGGCTTCCCTATCTTTAATGAATCCCACTTGGTCAGGGTGAATAATACTGGGTAGAACATGTTTGAGTCGGTTGGCCAGGATTTTTGTCACTATCTTAACATCTTGATTGATGAGGGAGATGGGCCAGTAGCTGCTACATAAATTAAGGTTTTTTCCCTGTTTTGGTATGACTACAATTTTGGCTCTAAGGAGTTCCTCTGGTATTTGTCCCCCTTTCATAATGTGATTTGCAAACATTATCAAATGCGGCACTAGGATGTCCTTAAACGCCTTATAGTACTCCCCCGGGAATCCATCAGGTCCCGGGGCCTTCCCAGGCTTAAGATCTTTTATAGCTGCTATCACTTCAGCCCTTGTGATCTTAGCATTCAGATTAATTCTGTCTTCTTCAGTTATCACTGGCAAGTTCGCCTTGTCCACAAAAGAGTTAAAAGCCTCCTTCGTCTCTGGATTATGTTGCACTTTCGTGCCATCATATAACATCTGATAGAACTTGGCAAACGTGTCAACGATGTCTTGTGGGTGAGTGGTAGTCTGGCCAGTCGGTGTCTGGATGCCTGGAATAGAAAGGGATTGGTAGTTGTCTCTAAGTTTTTTTGCTAGATATTTGTCAGGTTTATTGGCAAAAATAAAATAATTCGTTTTCAGGCTATGTGCAGCTTTTATGGAATGCTCGTTCAATATAGATTGTAGGGTTTGCTTTTTTCAACTAGCTTAGTAAGTGTGGCTCTAGAGTGGTTCGATTTATGCAACGTTTCTAATGTGGCAATTTCAGTGTTCAGTTGGTTAATAAGATCGTTGTTCTTTTTTTTATATAGTGTCTTTTCTTTGATTAGGACCCCACTGATCACCACCTTATGTGCTGCCCAGGGTATAGCTGTGTTTTCTGTGGTCCCAACATTAATTTTCCAGTACTCTTGTATGCTATGTAAAATCCTGCTCTTAACGGGTGGGTGTTTGGTGCTAGACACATCGTATGTCCATGTCCTAGTTCTCTTAGGGTCCGTTAGGTTTCCCAAAGTAAGCACAGTCAGAGAGTGGTCTGACCAGACACAGGGGTGAATATCTAAGGAGTGTATTGCTGGTTGTAATATCTGACTAGTAAATACGTAGTCTATTTTTGAGTAGCTATCGTGCGATGCAGAATAAAAAGTAGTGTCTCCCAACCCTTCATGCAGTACCCGCCAAGTGTCTTGTAGTGTATGTTGAGCCAGGGCGTCTAGAATGTGTTTAGCAGTACTTTTCTGTCTCTGTTTTTTCTTAGACTGTTGGGTAATTGTTTGTCCAGTCAGTGATTGCAGGTCAATGTTAAAATCCCCCGCCAGAATTATTCTTAATCTAGACCAGTCAGTCAACAAATTTGAAATAACAGCAAAGAATTTATCTTGTTGTTCATTTGGGGCGTATATGTTGCATAGAAGAATCTTTGTATTCCCCAAACACCCAAAGACCAAAAGGTATCTACCTTCCTTATCAGAAATAGTCTCTATGTGTAAAGGGCAATGATGAGTGTATTAAGATAGAGACCCCTCTTTTTTTGGAATCTAAGGCGGAGTGATACTGCTTTGAGTAGTCTCTTGCCCAGTATTTTGGGATAGTATCTTTCAGGAAATGTGTCTCCTGAAGATAAATAACGTTGGCCCTCAGTCGTCTATAATGTGACATGGCTGTCCTCCTTTTGACATCAGTGTTTAGACCTTTCGCATTATGCGAGATCAAAACTATCTTAGGGACGGTCATCACAATTTTTATACCAACATTTCCTCTCAATCCTACCTTTGGCATCAGGGACCCCGGACGGCATATCTCCCTCTAAGCCTCGGTATCTAAATTTGTAACCTGAAAGTAGAAGCCTGTAAACTTCCCTCTTCCTCCTCTGTCCCTCTAACTGTTTCTTTTTGGTCCTATAACCCTGTAGAGCATTTCCACAAGATGAGCATAGTAAATTTGTACAACATTGCGTGCATTTAGGTATTAATAGTATAAACAAACAAATATAATAACACAACAGTAAATAACAACTAAACAATTGAGTGCAATTATGTCGAAACCAGCACATAAAATTTGTACTGTGCAATTCCGACATGGAGTTTCAGCTTTGCATCACTTACACCAAGTGAGGAGTCCCAGTCCCCATCTGTGAATTCAAGGCTTGTTCAGCTTCCTGACCACATTTAGTAACCTCTAGGTCTGAGGGCAGACCACAGAATGTAAGAAAAGGGATAGGTGTTCTCGCCCAAGACATTCACGTATTGCCTGGACGTCTCATGTTTTAGATTTCTTTTTGTTTGTCACCTTCTTCCATTTTGATCTTTGGGGTTTCGCCTTCAATGACGATATAGCAGAAGAAGCAGATGTCGAATCCTCTCTTGAGATGTCTGGAGGTTCCAAGTCCAGGAGCTTACAGATTTGCGGGATCTCATCAGTGGTTTTAATAGTAAGCATTTTGCCATTTCGCATCACTTGCAGCGCAAAAGGGAAGCCCCATCTGTAGGGGATGTTGTTTTTCCTTAGCAGAAGAGTGAGAGGTTTCAGCACATATCTTCTCTGTAGTCTTGAAAAAACTGGATAATGTTGCCCTGGAACTTGAATGTGGGGTTGTTTCTTGCAGCCAATAGAATCCTTTCTCTATCAGGGAACCGTAGAAGTTTAATTATGACGTCCCTTGGTGGTTGGTCTGGTTTGGGCTTTGCTTTGAGGGCCCTATGCGCTTTTTCTATTGGGCACTCAGAGTCCATCGGACCTCCCAATATAGCATGGAATAATTGCTGGAGATAACTGTGTAGATCTTCTGCTCCAATGGACTCAGGGATACCTTTGAGTCTAATGTTAGAGCGCCTGCTTCGGTTCTCCAGATCTTCAATTTTTTCTTCTAGATCTTGTATGTGTTGGTTGTGTGAGTCAAGAGTCTGGGAGACTGTTGTAATTTCCTCTCCCATTTCCTCTGTGGCTGTTTCCAAGGAATCTACTCGGGTTCCCAACTCTAGTATTTCTGTTTTGATATCCGTAAGACTATTAGTGACTGTAGTTTGAAAGCTGTCCATCTTTTCCCACAGTTTCTCAAAGTTAGAAGCTATGTCCTGCTTGGATACTAGACCCTGCAGGTCTGCTTTAGTAACGGGGGGGGTGTTCTGCAGATTCCTCCTCATTTTCAGAATCCATATCTTCCTCAATTTCCGCCTGGGCGGTTTCTTGAGATTTGGTGATTTTGAAGGCTTTAAAGAAGGTGTCTACTGATAAGGGTTTTAGACCCTTGTCTCCCTTGGGTCCTTTTCTTGTAGCCATAGTGTGTATGTTGATAGATCAGCTGTTCTTAACTACTTTTATTTTCGCATTTTTTTTAAGTATCCAACAGGCGTTTCTAAATTTCCTTTTTCCTACTTTGGAGAAGTTCCGGTTTCTCCAGACCTCTACTGGATAGTAGGGTGTGCTAAGTCGCTTCTGCGCCCTCTCTATCTCTTCTCACTCTCTCCAGAGATAGTTAGTAGATAATGGGTGTCACGCCTTTCATAGCTTGTATGAGCATTTCTGCAAACTTATCATCTTTATAGTAGAAATATGTGAAAGGCGATGACACTGCAAGTGATGCAATAATGGGTATAGGGTTAATTATAATTGTCCATGTCGGACCGTCCCAGCACAGTGTGTCTCTGGCAGCTATATCTTCTTTATTAACTTTCTCTAGATCTTTGTCAAGCACTCAGAAGAAGAGCTGAGATGGTTTTTAGACGTTCTCTCTGCCTCAGGGAAGCTGTCCTCACTGGGCGTAGTCGGGAAAGGGAGTTGGGATATGACCTGCTGATATCTTAGTCAGCAGGAAATGGAGGGGAGAGAGAACTATTCAGCAGCCCACACACACAAAAGATATATAGAAAGGGGAGCAGAGAGGGAGTTGCTGCAGGTGATTCTTCTTTCCTTATTATTGCATCCCTTCTCCCCCTCTCTGCAGCATCGGCAGCTTGTTGCAGCAAATTAAATATTTTCAACAATGGTAATGCATTGCCTTGCAAGCTTCAATTTATGTGTCGAGTGACTTACAAACAGATCCCCCTTTGGTATGGTGCGTTAGTGTTTTCTGAGCCGTTTGAATTCTGCACAGTTCGTATCTGCTGGGGATCGCTAAAAGCTTTATGCCTTAGAGCTGTGTCAAGCAATATCAGTGAAAAGCAAGTATTTAATTGATCATTCTGAGGGGTTCTCTCTCTAACTAGTAGCGGGAGCTATGTTGTAGCCAGCAAGTATTAATATGTAAAGTTAGTCACTTTTGAAAAAAAAAGAACCAGAGCTCTAACTTGCAGTGCACCTTACTTGGCTGCTCCTAAAATGGCGTCTTTTCGCGCCACTGATCTCTATGCTATGCGGTTTGGCCTGCGGCGTGGGTCTCTGACTCAGGTGGCTCTAAGTTTGTAAATGGGGGGCAAAAATAGAACAAAATCTCCCCAGAGTAGACTCCGGTAGTTGCTTACCCCTCCGGTGTAGATGGTGTGAAGGTCCGTGTCAGGCCAGATGAGCCCACCGCCGTCTGTCTTTATAGAGATTCCTTAGGCTGTGCAGTCGGCTCCGGAGCGGGGCCCCGGCCCTCCGGAGGTACTATCCAACTGTTGTGTTTAAGTTGGGTTCTTTCTCCTTACTGCACCATCCCAGAGTAGAAGTACAGGCAAGCGGGTGTCCGTTAGAGGGATTCCCCTCCTGATTAACCGCACCGGTTCCTCTCGCCATGCAAAGTGCAGCTACCTGTCACCAATCTGAGTGTCAAACTGTACCTCAACAATGCCCCGTTGTATATATTAATAAATTAAATAAACTGAGAGTCTTTTAGGGCTAATTTGCTAAATAAAACAATTGTTTTTTATAGATTGTCTGAGGAGCCTCTGTATGCTGCTTCCATTCAGCTCAGCTGCTAGCTCCGCCTCCGGCGTCTTTATTTTTAAAGGGACATTACACACAAATATTTTACTAAAATGATCCGGAGAGAGAATACATTTGTATACTTTAAAATGTAACTATCAATTTAGATTATTCTTTAAATATCCTTAAGAGAAGAATTTGAAATGCACATGGTTGAGCCAATCACACAAGGCATCTATGTGCATCCACCAATCTTCAGCTACTGAGCATATCTAGATATGGCTATAAATGAAATAATATCAAAAGAATGAATTAAAATCGATGATAGAATTAAATGTTAAAGGGACATTTAAACCCCAAATTTTTCTTTCATGATTCAGACAGAGAATACAATTTTAAACAAAATTCCCAATTTACGTCTATTATCTAATTTGCTTCATTATTTAGATATCCTTTGTTAAAGAAATAGCAATGCACATGGGTGAGCCAATCACATGAGGCAAATACGTGCAGCCACCAATCAGAATCTACTGAATTATCTAGATATGCTTTTCAGGAATGAATATCAAGAAAATGAAGCAAATTAGATAACAGAAGTATATTAGAAAGTTGTTTAAAATTGTAACATAGTAACATAGTAGATAAGGTTGAAAAAACACTGAAGTCCATCAAGTTCAACCTATAAAATTATTCTCTATCTGAATCATTAAAGAGAAAATGTATTCTCTATGTGAATCATTAAAGAGAAAATTTGGGTTTACTGTCCCTTTAATGTTTAAAATTATATTTTATTTATGAATCCAGAAAGAAACGCTTTTTAATTACCGTCCCTTTCATGATCTAATATGCAATCTTGAACATGATCTAAATACATCTGTCTAAACATTGTAAATATGCATTGTTGGCCACCCACAATTAAGTAGATATTTCCCAGTAATGCTTTGCTGATCATAAACCGATGCACCTCCCTTTCTGAAACTTAGTATAACATGAGAATCAAGCAGATTTGTATTACCTTTTGTATTGTTTGACCCACTGTGAATTAAATATCTTCTAATGGCTGTATTTATCCAGCTTTATCTTAAAGGGACATTAAGCTATATGTTCTTTACTGATTTACATGGATAATACAATGTTAAAACAACGTCATATTTATTTTGATTATCTCATTAGTTTTTTTCAATTGATATTCTTGCCTGAAAACCATATCTAGATAGGCTCTGTTGCTGTTGATGTTGTTTGCACATAGATGCCTTATATCATTATCTAACCCATGTGCATTGTTATTTATTTAACAAAGGATATCTAAAGACTGAATATAATTAGATAATAAAAGTACATTTAAATTTTTTTACAAAAGATTTGTAATATCTCTGATTCACTAAATTAAAAATTTTTTTAATGTCCCTTTAAGGACAAAACCATTAGGAATATGTGGATTTAACATTGTAGAAATAAAACTAAAGGGGAATGAAAAATACATATATATATGTGATATCTATCCAACAGGTAAGGAGTATAATTGCTAGAAGTTATCTTTTGATATATCTATAGTTAACTGACCCTTCAAATTACTCCACTAGAACTGAAAAGTAATCAATATGGCATACAATAACTAGCTTGTTATAAATATGAAATTAACTTACTTTTCATTTACAGATAATTTAAAACATATTACCTAAAAATTAATTAAAGCAGAATAACCGATATTTAGTTTAATAATGTTTTTGGATATTCAACTACACTGTCACTTTAATGTAAGTTAAACACTTTCATTTCCTAAAGTGAAATGAACAAAATCGTTCTGTATAATTTAGACTACATATCCTCGTCATAAACATTTTATGATTTTAACATCTATAAATCACACAATAAAAGCATAGATAGATGTATTTAACTACAAATTAAAATTTTGAAGATACTTGACTTTAACATTATCAGAATAAGCTGTGTTGCTATTTTTCATTCAATAAATTAACCCAAATTATTATATTTGATATCAGGCATGTGCTTGTCAAATAGATGAGTTTAACAGTCATGGGAGTAATATTTGTTTTACTTGTCAGAATATTAGATGGATATATTTCTTTTACTGTGATAGAGATATGTCTCTAAGAATGTTTTTTTTTTTAAAAATAATGAAAAATATATAGTATGAAAATAAATTTATTGACAATAAAAAAAATAAAAAAGGTTAATTTGTCACAGATGAAACTCTGAAAAAGAAAGAAGAAAAATATTAAACACATTAGTCATTTCCTGAAACACGTTTTAAAATATTCATTAAATCTAATAATTGTTAAATCATCTTGTGTCTATGCTCTAACATGTATTTTTTTATTGATATTAAAAACAGGTTCATACATAAAATCTATATCTATCCATAATTTTAAATTTATACCATTATATTGTCTAATCAATCTTAGAATTAAACGTTAGCATTTAAAATTAGACAAAATAATGCACATCACATTGTTAAAATATACTTATATTGTATGAGGAACAGAATTGAATGTAATATTTCATGTCCCCTTCAAATAATATACCTCTATATCAACTATAAAATGTATCCCTTTGTCTGATTGGTCAGAATCTGAGTCCTCTCTAGCACAAAGTAAGGGTAATGTATCTAAAATAAACATATTCTAATATAGGACATGTATCTATTCCTAATTCTTTTAACATTCTTCCTCCTGTGTTTCTTAAATAGCATGCATTGTGCAAACTAACCTGGATGTATGGTCTTTGAAAGGCAATTAATTATCTTCCAATTATAACAGTTTATCTTCATTAGGTGTCTTATTCATCATTTTCAAAATAGAGGATTGTGAAATACCATCTATAAAAAGAAAATATAAGTGTCTCCAATAGGATGCATCCACAGCCTTAGTCCATAAAATTGTTGCCACTTACCATGGTTTTCAAGGTCAGCACATTTGAAAGACAATGCCAGACATGATCACATGGTATTCATCACTTTCAATCTGGGATTCTTCACTTTCAGTCTGGATACTTCACTTTCAGTCTTGGATACTTCACTTTCAGTCTTGAATTCTTCACTTTCAGTCTTGAATTCTTCACTTTCAGTCTTTAGATGAAGTCATCTCCCTAATGGCTGAAAAAGTGAAAATAAAAAAATTAATAGAAGTATGTGAATTATTTCTGCACCCCCCAATTTCTGAAACTATTTATATCACTAGCTTACTAAGCGTGTGTAGCATCTTGTGTTATGTTTTATCAATCAAGTGTGAAGATGAGTCATACATTGTGCAGACGTAACCTCTGATGTGTGACTTTGAATATGACTTTGAAGCATATAGTCTTGCTAGAGGATCCCTTTCTGAGTATCCAAAAATCTAGTAATGTGTAAACTAAGTACTACTTTTTAAAATGTATGCTATATGATGGCTGATTGTGCAAAATTCCCACCAGCCACAGTCTCATTTTAAGAAGCCCAAACATCCTCTCCACTACAGCCCTAGTCCGCTTGTGTGCCCTATTATAGCGCTCCTGGTCCTCGTCGGTGGGGTTACGCAATGGCGTAATGAGCCAAGGCCGGCTCATGTAACCAGAATCACCTATAAATAATGAACATAACAAAATGACAAATATTACAAAATTTAGTTGAAATTATTATATTAAAATACAATTCATTTGTGTACCCGAAAATCCCCTAAAATAAACATTTTAATTAAAAAAGAATTATATGTTTAAATCACATTCTCTATCTGCACATTTAAGCTAAGACATGCTACATATCTGTTTGGAGCTAAAACTAAGACATTTGCGGAAAGAGACAATGACATCGTTAAATTGCATTCTCTATCTGACCATTTAAGCAAAGACATGCTACATATCTGTTTGGAGCTAAAACTAGACATTTGCGAAAAGAGACAATGACATGGTTAAATTACATTCTCTATCTGACCATTTAAGCTAAGACATGCTACATATCTGTTTGGAGCTAAAACTAGACATTTGCGGAAAGAGACAATGACATGATTAAATTGCATTCTCTATCTGACCATTTAAGCTAAGGACATGCTACATATGCGTATTTCGCATAAAGCAGACATTTGCTAAAAGAGAAAGAAATGGTTAAATTGCATCCTAGCGCTGCCCCATTTATGCTAAGACATGCTACATATCTGTTTTGAGCTAAAACTAGACATTTGCGGAAAGAGACAATGACATAAATCATGTCCAAATTGCATTCTCTATCTGACCATTAAAGCTAAGGCATGCTACATATTTGTTTTGAGCTAAAACTAGACATTTGCGGAAAGAGACAATGACATGGTTTAAATTGCATTCTCTATCTGACCATTTAAGCTAAGAAATGCTACATATCTGTTTTGAGCTAAAACTAGACATTTGCGGAAAGAGACAATGGCCTCTAGTTATGAAGCCGTCTACTTACCTGCATTCGCCGGCCCAATACGCTCGCCTAAGCTCGCCTACCATCGCCGCCGTGGACCTGAATACGTTCGCCAAAGTTATCAAAAAAGCTGTCAAGAAGCCGCGCACCAAGTACGGGGGCGATGAGCAGCGGACTGTTGTTAACTGACAGTCATCGATCTCGCTGCTCATCGGCTTCTTCGCAGCTTTCTTGCTAGATTGTCACTAAGCACCCACACTAACTATACTGTTTTACCCCCTAAACCGCCGCTCCCGGAGCCCCCCCGCACCTAAATAAAGTTATTAACCCCTAAACCGCCGCTCCTGGACCCCGCTGCAACTATAATAAATGTATTAACCCCTAAACTGCCGCTCCCACACCCCACCGCCACCTACATTATACCTATTAACCCATAATCTGCCGCCGCCACCTATATTCAAGTTATTAGCCCCTATCCTGCGGATCCCGGACCCCACCGCAACTAAATAAATTGTTTAACCCCTAAACCGCTTCACCCAGAGCCCACCGCCACCTATATTAAAGTTATTAACCCCTATCCTGCCCCCCACTACACCGCCGCAACCTACATTAAGCTCATTAACCCCTAAACCGCCGCTCAAGGACCCCGCCGCAACTAAATTAAATGTTTAACCCCTAAACCGCCGCTCCTGGACCCCGCCGCCACCTATATTAAACTTATTAACCCCTATCCTGCCCCCCTATACTGCCGCCACCTATATTAAAATTATTAACCCCTATCCTGCCCCCCCCTATTCTGCCGCCACCTATATTAAAATTATTAACCCCTAAACCTAAGTCTAAAACTAACCCTAACCCCCCTAACTTATAATTAAACCTAACACTACACTATCATTAAATTAATTAAATAAATTAACTACAATTACCTAAAATTTAATTAAATTAAATAAACTAAACTATAGTAGAAAAAAAACCAAACACTAAATTACAGAAAATAAAAAAGAATTACAAGAAGTTTAAACTAATTACACCTAATCTAAGCCCCCTAATAAAATAATAAAGCCCCCCAAAATAAAAAAATGCCCTACCCTATTCTAAATTACAATGTAACCAGCTCTTTTACCAGCACTTAAAAGGGCTTCTTGCGGGGCATTGCCCCAAAGTAATCAGCTCTTTTACCTGTAAAAAAAAAATACAACCCCCAGGCAAACCACCACATTTGAAAACCTCTGCCTACGCGACACACCGACAGACCATGCAATATCCATACCATACAAGTTATTGATAATAGAAGATGCACAAACCTTGCCCACATTCACCAAAGCATGGGAAAAGGAATTACACCTGGATATTGAGTTGCAGGAATGGCTGACGGCATTCCAGATCACAAAAAAAATCATCAATCTCAACTAGGGTGCAAGAATCAAGTTATAAATTCTTATCAAGATGGTATCTCACTCCCATAAGGCTAAAGCAAATATATAAAACAACTACAGGGAAGTGCTGGAGGGAGTGCGGGGGCGAAGGCACTTTGACACACATCTGGTGGGACTGTCCAGGCCTAGACCGATTTTGGACAGAGGTACTGGAATACATTAGATTAGCAACAGGGAAAGCCTTACAGAATAGCCCCAAGACCCTGTTGTTCCTTTCACTACCCAGCCTTGAAAATAAAGCTGCGATTGCACTTAGATTAGTCATGTTGAATGGGGCAAAAATGCTGATACCGAAGCATTGGAAAAGCAAACATGTACCATCGGTTGAGGAATGGAAAAGACAGGTAGACACTTTACTACATCTAGAAAGATACCACCACACACAGAATAATACATTAGACACACACGAAAATATGCTAATGCAGTGGAGGGAATGTCAGAGACCTGATAGACCACAGATCTGAGGCCACCAAGATCCAACTTTATAGAGATTACAAACCAAGCTATAGCTTCAGGAAGAAGGTGGCACAGAGAAGGCCACAGTAGTTACATCCAGATAGGATTGTGGTCCCCTTGCAGAAAAAGAATTATATGAACTTGGTATGTTCTCATAATTGTTGTAGTTGCTTGTTTATAGTTAAACACACTAAATGTTGCACTGTTTGGTGCAATATAGACTAGCTGGGCGCAGTTAGAGCTGCACTGGTTTATGGACACTGAAGAAAACGGACAATATGGATAGATATTAATAGATAGTTTTATTATGTATCAGAAGCAATAAGATTGAAACGTTAACACTGATCTGTAAAGTAAACAATGATGACAATTTGTATTATTTCTTTTAAAGGAAGGGAAGAGGGGGGTTGTCTCTCACCCAACCTGAAGATTGTGTTGTACCTTTGACTGAATTTCAATAAAGCTTATTTGGGAAAAAAAAATACAACCCCCCCAACATTAAAACCCACCACCCACATACCCCTACTCTAACCCACCCAAACCCCCTTAAAAAAACCTAACACTAACCCCCTGAAGATCACCCTACCTTGAGCTGTCTTCACCCAACCAGGCCGGAATCTTCATCCAAGTGGCGCAGAAGAGGTCCTCCATCCAGCAGAAGTCTTCATCCAGGCGGCGTCTTCAATCTTCATCCATCCGGAGCGGAGCCATCTTCCAAGGAGCCGACGCGGAGCCATCCTCTTCAACCGACGACTGAACGACGAATGACGGTTCCTTTAAGGGACGTCATCCAAGATGGCGTCCCTCGAATTCCAATTGGCTGATAGGATTCTATCAGCCAATCGGAATTAAGGTAGGAAAAATTTGATTGGCTGATTCAATCACCCAATCAGATTGAAGTTCAATCCGATTGGCTGATCCAATCAGCCAATCGGATTGAGCTCGCATTCTATTGGCTGATCAGAACAGCCAATAGAATGCAAGCTCAATCCGAGCTCAATATAGGTGGCGGCGGTATGGGGGGGGCAGGATAGGGGTTAATAATTTTAATATAGGTGGCGGCGGTATAGGGGGGGCAGGATAGGGGTTAATAACTTTAATATAGGTGGCGGCGGGTCCGGGAGCGGCGGTTTAGGGGTTAAGCAATTTATTTAGTTGCGGCAGGGTCCGGGATCCGCAGGATAGGGGTTAATAAGTTTATGTAGGTGGCGGCGGTATAGGGGGCGGCAGATTAGGGGTTAATATGTATAATGTAGGTGGTGGTGGGGTCCGGGAGCGGCGGTTTAGGGGTTAACATGTTTAATATAGTTGCGGCGGGGTCCAGGAGTGGCGGTTTAGGGGTTAATAAGTTTATTTAGTTGCAGCGGTGTAGGGGGGGCAGATTAGGGGTGTTTAGACTCGGGGTACATGTTAGGGTGTTAGGTGTCGGACTGAGTCTGGCGGATCGTAGGTTAAGTCACTATATTCTACTTTTGCCGGGCAGAAGGGCTTGATAACTAAGGCGAATCAGCCTCGCCACAAATACGCTGCGGAATTCCAGCGTATTTGCGGTTGACGGCTTGATAACTAGAGGCCAATGACATGGTTAAATTGCATTCTCTATCTGACCATTTAAGCTAAGACATGCTACATATGCGTATTTCACATAAAGTAGACATTTGCTAAAAGAGAAAGAAATGGTTAAATTGCATGCAAGAGCTGCCCATTTAAGCTAAGACATGCTACATATCTGTTTAGAGCTAAAACTAGACATTTGCGGAAAGAGACAATGACATGGTTAAATTGCATTCTCTATCTGTCAGGGTTTTCTCCCTGTTGTGTTTGCCATGTGCTGCTGGCAGCCATTTTACTCACCTCTCTTCCTGACTATGGTGCATTGTGGGGGATGCTGCTCATGTCCTGCACTTCCTTTTATGGCCAGACTGGTGTGCATCATCCATGTGAGACAGGATGCAGTCTCAGAATTGTGATGTCATCACTTATTATTTAAAGGGACTCTGTTCAGTATGCTTTGCCTTTGCGTTGTCTCAGACCTGTTTGTCAGAGTTCCTTCCTGTGTATTACCTGGCTGCCTGAAGTCCTTCCTGGTTCCTGATCCCTGGCTTGCTCCTGACTCTGCCGTTTTCCTTGTTCCTAATTCCGGCTTGTCTGACTATTCGCTTTGGCTTCTGACTCGGCTCGCCTGACTACCAATTCTGGTTTTGACTCCTGGATTGTTTTTTGACTTGTGGACTTTTTATTATTTTTTGCTATTAATAAAGGTGTGATTATTTTTGCACTTCTCGTCTCAGTCTGATTCCTGGCACCCTGACATTACGCTAGGGCCATGAATCCTGATGTTGCTAATAATCCACCTTTACCTGCCATTATTTCCAGGATGGATGAACAGGATCACTGCTTGGATCAATTTGCACTAGCCCTGCTAACCCTGCTGACTCGCACTGCATATTTGGACCAAAGTGTCCCGCAAGTTATGGCTGCTCCTGTTTCCGCTGCTAGTCCTACCAGGAGCATGTCCGGCTCTACCTCAGCGATATGGAGGCGATCCTATTCAGTGCAGAGGGTTTTTGAACCAGGTGGGCATTTACTTTGAGATGTTACCTTAGGCGTTTCCCTCTGACAGAGCTAAGGTGGGATTTCGCATCTCGTTACTCTCTGACACAGCCCTTGCCTGGGCTAATCCCTTGTGGGAGACTAATAAACCTGTGATTTCAAATTACCCTGAATTTGTGGCCTCCTTTCGAAGGGTATTTGATGTTCCGGCTCGCCCCTCCTCTGCTGCTAAACGACTCATGTCCATTCAGCAAGGTACAAGATCTGTTGCTCAGTATGCTATTGAGTTCCGTACGCTTGCCGCAGAGGTAGGTTGGAACAATGAAGCCTTTGTTGCCGCCTTCTTTCATGGGCTCTCTGATGCGATTAAAGACGAAGTTGCTGCCAGAGATTTACCAGAGGATCTTGAGGCATTGGTGTCTTTTTTGATCCTAATTGACATCAGACTCAGAGAGAGGCCCTCTTTCAAGGAGTGCTTGCGGAAGCCTCCTGTTCCGTTGTCTCCTACGTGTATTTCATTGACAGTGCTTTTGTATCAAAGCACTCCATTCCTGTTTTGCCTCAGTCCGTTCCGCTTGCTATTGATGCCATTGATGGCAGGCCCTTTCAGCCCGCACTCGTTACTGACGAAACTTCTCCGTTGTCCATGGCTGTTGGGGCTCTCCAGTTTAAAACCCTCCAGTTCCAGGTGATAAACTCTCAGAATTTTCCGGTTGTTCTGGGTTATCCCTGGCTCCAAAAGCACAATCCCAGTCTCGACTGGCGCAGGTCTGAAATTTTGTCGTGGTCCCCGCAATGTATTTCCACTTGTCTTCGGAAACCAGTTAAAGTCTTGTGCACTTCTTCGGTATCTCAATTGCCAGAGGAGTACCGAGAGTTCCTAGACGTGTTTGACAAGGTGCGTGCTGGTATGTTGTCACAACACCATTCCTCCTCGGGGCTGGGTGTATCCTCTGTCTGTTGCAATGAATTGTGCTATGGAGGAGTATGTTGCCGATGCTCTGTCGCGGGGGATCATCCGCAAATCCTGCTCTCCTGCAGGGGCTGGCTTCTTCTTTGTGAAGAAAAAGGGTGGCGAGTTAAGACCATGTATCGATTATAGGGGTCTTAATTTTCTAACCATTAAGAATGCTTACCCTATTCTGCTTATTACGGAACTCTTTGACCGCCTCAAGGGAGCTACAGTCTTTAATAAACTTGATTTGAGAGGAGCGTACAATCTCATTAAGATTAAGGAGGGCCAAGAATGGAAAACAGCATTTAACATCAGGAGCAGGCATTATGAGTATCTTGTAATGCCCTTTGGCCTATGTAATTCTCCTGCTGTTTTTCAGGAATTTATTAATGATGTCCTACGAGATATGTTGCAACAGTGTGTTGTGGTGTACTTAGATGACATCCTCATACACTCACCCACACTTGAGGCTCATCGTTCTGATATTACACGGGTTCTTCAGAGACTACGTGAGAACGGCCTGTTTTGTAAACTCGAGAAATGTGAGTTCCATCAGACTCAAGTAACCTTCCTAGGTTATGTTATCTCCGTTGCAGGGTTCTCCATGGATCCTGACAGATTATCTGCAGTTCTGCAGTAGCCTCGCCCAGTTGGTCTTCGGTCTATTCAACGTTTTTTGGGGTTCGCCAATTACTATAGAAAGTTTATTAAAAACTTTTCTTCCTTGGTCAAACCTATCACAGACATGACCCGTAAAGAGAATGATCCACTCCATTGGTCACCAACTGCCATTAAGGCCTTTAATTGTCTTAAGAATGCCTTTGCTGCCGCTCCAGTTCTGGCTCATCCTAACCCTGTCCTGCCTTTTGTTCTTGAGGTCGATGCATCTGAGACTGGAGTAGGTGCCCTCTTGTCTCAACGTCTTACGCCTGACGGTTCCTTGCATCCATGTGGTTTCTTCTCTAAGAAATTGTCTCCAGCGGAGTGCAATTATGAAATTGGCGACAGGGAATTACTGGCCATAATTTTGGCACTTAAGGAATGGAGGCATCTTCTCGAGGGTACTAGCGTGCCAGTGCTCATTCTTACTGACCACAAGAATTTAACTTATCTATCTGAAGCAAAACGTTTGTCGCCCCGACAGGCCAGATGGGTGCTATTTTTGTCTCGGTTTAATTATGTGGTCTCCTACCTGCCTGGTAGCAAGAATGTTAGGGCTGATGCCCTCTCTCGACAATTTTCGCCTCTGTCCAAGGAGGAGTCTGTGCCTACTCCTGTTATACCTCCTGACCATATTTTGGCTACCATACGTACTAATTTGACTTCCCACTTGGGGGAGGAGATCCTGGCTGCACAAACCAATGCACCTCCTGAGAAACCTAGTGGTAAGTGTTTTGTTCCTGAGAATCTTCGAACTAAACTTTTGCACACTTACCACTATCCTAAAGCCACAGGTCACCCAGGCAAGAACCAAATGATTTGGTCTGTCACTCAACAATTCTGGTGGCCTTTGATTTGGTCTTTGTTCTGATGTTGCTGCGTATGTTGCTTCCTGCTCAGTTTGTGCACAGAAGTCTCCTCATTGTCTTCCTGTGGGTCTTCTTCAACCTATTGCTAATGGTGAGCGTCCTTGGACACATCTTTCCATGGACTTCATTGTCGAGCTCCCTGTTTCCAATGGCAATACTGTTATCCTTATGGTGGTTGACCGTTTTTCTAAAATGTCACATTGCATTCCCTAGATGAAGCTGCCTACCGCTCAGGAGCTTGCTTCAATTTTTGCCCGGGAGGTCTTCCGTTTACATGGGTTACCCAAGGAGATAGTGTCGGACCGGGGTAGCCAGTTTGTCTCCAGATTTTGGCGTTCCTTTTGTGCTCAAATGGGGATCCAGCTTTCCTTCTCCTCGGCATATCACCCTCAATCCAATGGGGCTGCGGAATGGTCTAATCAAGCTCTGGAACAGTTCCTCCGTTGCTATGTCTCAGATCACCACAATAATTGGTCTGCACTGTTACCTTGGGCAGAGTTTGCTCGTAATAGTGCTATTAATGCTTCCTGCAAGTTATCCCCTTCATGGCGAATTATGGGTTTCAACCATCCTGGTTGCCCGATTCATTCATGTCTCAGGGTATTCCGGCTTTGGAGGAGCATCTCCGGCAACTCCGTTCCACGTGGGTGCAGATTCAGGATTGCCTTCATCGTTCTATGCAGCACCAAATGTTCCAGGCTGATCGAAGGCGTCTGCCCGCACCTTCCTACCAGGTTGGTGAGAGAGTTTGGCTGTCCTCCCACAACTTAAACCTTCGTGTGCCTTCCAATAAATTGGCTCCCCGTTATGTTGGTCCTTTTCGAATACTCCAACAAGTTAATCCTGTGGCCTACGCTCTTGACCTTCCTCCTGCTATGCGCATCTCCAATGTTTTGGACATTGGAGATGCGTTTGTAATCGGTTTACCACTGTGTTGCCTCATCCCCATCCTATCTTTGTTGACAACCATGAGGAATATGAGGTCAGCAGCATTATTGACTCTCATATGTCCAGGGGCCGTGTACAGTATTTGGTTCACTGGAGGGGCAACGGTCCGGAGGAGCGTTCTTGGGTTCCATCCTCTGATGTTCATGCTCCCGCCCTCCTCCGTGCCTTTCATGCCCGTTTCCCCAATAAGCCTTTTGTCCTCCCGCGGGGGAGGGGTCATTGAGGGGAGGGTACTGTAGGGATTTTCTCCCTGTTGTGTTTGCCATGTGCTGCTGGCAGCCATTTTACTCACCTCTCTTCCCGACTATGGTGCATTGTGGGGGATGCTGCTCATGTCCTGCACTTCCCTTTATGGCCAGACTGGTGTGCATCATCCATGTGAGACAGGATGCAGTCTCAGAATTGTGATGTCATCACTTATTATTTAAAGGGACTCTTTCAGTATGCTTTGCCTTTGCGTTGTCTCAAACCTGTTTTTGAGAGTTCCTGTGTATTACCTGGCTGCCTGACGTCCTTCCCTGTTCCTGATCCCTGGCTTGTTCCTGACTCTGCTGTTTTCCTTGTTCCTGATTCCGGCTCGTCTGACTATTCGCTTTGGCTCCTGACTCGTCTCGTCTGACTACCAATTCTGGTTTTGACTCCTGGATTGTTTTTTGACTTGTGGACTTTTTATTATTTTTTGCTATTAATAAAGGTGTGATTATTTTTGCACTTCTTGTCTCAGTCTGATTCCTGGCACCCTGACACTATCTGACCATTTAAGCTAAGACATGCTACATATCTGTTTTGAGCTAAAACTAGACATTTGCGGAAAGAGACAATGACATGGTTAAATTGCATTCTCTATCTGCACATTTATTCACTTTCAGTCTTGAATTCTTCACTTTCAGTCTTTAGATGAAGTTATCTCCCTAATGGCCGAAAAAGTGAAAATAAAAAAATTAATAGAAGTGTGTGAATTAGTTCTGCACCCCCCCATTTCTGAAACTATTCATATCACTAGCTTACTAAGCGTGTGTAGCCTCTTGTTATGTTCTTTCAATCAAGTGTGAAGATGAGTCATACATTGTGCAGACGTAACCTCTGATGTGTGACTTTGAATATGACTTTGAAGCATTTAGTCTTGCTAGAGGATCCCTTTCTGAGTATCCAAAAATCTAGTAATGTGTAAACTAAATACTACTTTTTAAAATGTATGCCATATGATGGCTGATTGTGCAAAATTCCCACCAGCCACAGTCCATACATTATTTATACTTACCAGCTGATGTTGTCATTAAAAACCAGGTGGCGAAGTCGTTACAGGACCCAATTCCAGAAGCATCACCTATAATAATCAAAATAAATTGTTATAAGCATTTTATGAACAATCCTAACATGTTTGCACAATTCTCTCCTTCTCATTTCCCTAGAATTCACACATATTCGCAATGCTCCTATATAACTTCTAGTATTTACCGTCTGAAGTGGCGGTTGATGATGTTTGCTCTGACATTGAGCCCCTCGTCCCGGAATGTCCCCTCTAGAACAGGGTCGTCCTCCTCATCTTGGAGGAGGCGTTGGGGCGCCTGGACGGCCTGCAGCATCCCAGCCCGCTGTGCAATGTTATGCAGGATGCTGCAGGCTATAACGATCTTTGCCACCTTACTAGGGCTGTATTGGAGGGCTCCTCCAGACCTGTCCAGGCATCTTAGTCTCATTTTTAGGAGCCCAAACATCCTCTCCACTAAAGCCCTAGTCCGCTTGTGCACCCTATTATATCGCTCCTGGGCCTCGTCTGTGGGGTTACGCAAGGCGTAATGAGCCAAGGCCGGCTCATGTAACCAGAATCACCTATAAATAATGAACATAACAAAATGACAAATATTACAAATGTAGTTGAAATTATTATAATAAAATACAATTCATTTGTGTACCCGAAAATCCCCTAAAATAAACATTTTAATTAAAAAAGAATTATATGTTTAAATCACATTCTCTGTCTGCACATTTAAGCTAAGACATGCTACATATCTGTTTGGAGCTAAAACTAGACATTGCGGAAAGAGACAATGACATGGTTAAATTGCATTCTCTATCTGACCATTTAAGCTAAGACATGCTACATATGCGTATTTCGCATAAAGCAGACATTTGCTAAAAGAGAAAGAAATGGTTAAATTGCATCCTAGAGCTGCCCATTTAAGCCAAGACATGCTACATATCTGTTTTGAGCTAAAACTAGACATTTGCGGAAAGAGACAATCAGGCCCATTTATCAAGCTCCGTATGGAGCTTGAAGGGCCGTGTTTCTGGCGAGTCTTCAGACTCGCCAGAAACACAAGTTATGAAGCAGCGGTCTAAAGACCGCTGCTTCATAACCCTGTCCGCCTGCTCTGAGCAGGCGGACAGGAACCGCCGGAAATCAACCCGATCGAATACGATCGGGTTGATTGACAGCTCCCTGCTGGCGGCCGATTGGCCGCGAGTCAGCAGGGGGCGGCGTTGCACCAGCAGCTCTTGTGAGCTGCTGGTGCAATGTTAAATGTGGAGAGCGTATTGCTCTCCGCATTTAGCGAGGTCTTGCGGACCTGATCCGCAGTGTCGGATCAGGTCCGCAAGCCCTTTGATAAATGGGCCCCAATGACATGGTTAAATTGCATTCTCTATCTGCACATTTAAGCTAAGACATGCTACATATCTGTTTGGAGCTAAAACTAGACATTTGCGGAAAGAGACAATGACATGGTTAAATTGCATTCTCTATCTGCACATTTAAGCTAAGACATGCTACATATCTGTTTGGAGCTAAAACTAGACATTTGCTGAAAGACAATTAAATGGTTAAAGCGCATCCTATAGCTGCACATTTTGCACATTACACAAACAACTGTTTTTTTAGACTACAGTCGCAATTGTCTAACTAATTAACCATGTTGTGCACAAGTACTCACCAACGAGCCACCCAGGGGGAAACTGTCTGCCCTCAAACTGCCGCCACAGGGACGACTGTCTGAGGATGCGGGCATCATGACAAGCCCCGCCGAAATTAGCACACACCTGCATAATCCGCATCCGTGCGTCACAAAGTGCACGTTGAGACTATGGAAATGTTTGCGATTTCGGAAGGGATGGTCATGTTCTGGAGCACGCAGCGCAATGTGGGTGCAATCTATTGCTCCCAAGACATTGGGCATTCGAGCTATTGCAAAGAATTCCCTCTTTAGGCGCCTCCAATCACCATCATTTTGAGGGAATCCTATGTAATACTTACTGACTCATACCATGGCGTCCAGAAAGTTGTCAAAAACCACAGAGAAGGTACCCTGAGCAAGCCCATGCAGGTACCCCTCTCCAGATTGAAAACTCCCGGAGGCCAGGACGTGTATGCAACTAAGCATCTTGGTCATACCAGGGATTGCCGCTCGCATTTGTCTACGTGGCTCCATATGAGGTTTAAGAACATCGTAAAGGCCAATGAGCTGTTCGCGATTGAGCCTATACTTATCAAAAACCTTGAAGTCGCTCATGTTATCCAAGGTGGGCATCACCCTTTCAACACAAGGACCTCTAACCAAATGAGCCCTTTGCCTCTCTTGGAGACGCCGAGCCCGTCTGATTCTATTGACCACTACTCGTGCAACAGCACCAGCAGCATCTAACTGAGCATTATCCATATTTGCCAAGCTAAGCAGCACAAAGCCAAACAGCAGAGCAAACACACAAGGAGTAACAAGGTATGCAAAAACACAAAAGCGTTTTGATACAATGTTGATCACAAGGGACGCTTTGGCCATGTTGTTTGGGGGGTTTATAGTGCAATTAGTCCAATGGTAGTGAGTTCATAATGATTGCTGATTGTATTCACTTGATTGTATGTGAGCTGCGTGAATGCTTTCAAAGTGGGCATTTTTTTTAGTTGTTTGCTGAAATTTTGTTTTCCCCCAATGAATCGCAATGTGAAAGTGTAAAATATAACATATACAGTGCATCTTCGTCATGTTTGTTCATATGCGTAATAAATATTTATTAAACGCGATGTTATAGTAAAAAGCACACGTCCACGCTAACATGAATAAAAGTGCATACTTGTGTATAATGGTATAGAATCTGATCGACCAATGTTGCTGCAATATTGTTTGTAAATGATAAAGTAACAGCTGGCATCTATAATATTGTATATATAAGTGATTGGCGAGATGTCAATATTGTACGCGTCCCATTGAAATCACAATAATAATGAAGATCTTCCGGCTGACATCTATAATATTGTATATATAAGTGATTGGCGAGATGTCAATATTTTACGCGTTCCATTAAAATCGCAATAATAATGACAATCTTACAGCTGACATCTATAATATTGTATATATAAGTGATTGTCGAGATGTCAATATTTACGCGTTCCATTAAAATCGCAATAATAATGAAGATCTTCTGGCTGACATCTATAATATTGTATATATATAAGTGATTGGCAAGATGTCAATATTGTACGCGTCCCATTAAAATAATAATGAAGATCTTCCGGCTGACATCTCTAGTATTGTATATATAAGTGATTGGCGAGATGTCAATATTGTACGGGTCCCATTAAAATCGCAATAATAATGATCTTCCGGCTGACATCTCTAGTATTGTATATATAAGTGATTTGCGAGATGTCAATATTGTACGCGTCCCATTAAAATCGCAATAATAATGATGTTGAAAACTCTCGTTTACGTATATGTAGTATTGTAGTATTGATTGATAAACTTCTGAAAGGGGCGGTACAGTCCTAAAGCTGTAATGTGTATGGTTGAAGCTTCTAATGACGTCATCATATTAGCAACCTGCCTGTCTAGTTAGCAAATCTTCATTCTGCTGTTGTATTTTACTACATTGTTATTGTGTGCTGATTAAAATATAATTGTGTGCTTTGTGGTTGCGTGATGCGTGTTATGTACATCTATGTATGTATGGTGATTCTCTCCCACATATGCTGACTTATATAAAGCAGTATAGCATTGTTGTTCCTTCCCAAAAAGTGACAGCTGTAATCTGTTCTAATGATGTTCTTATTGTACGTAATTCCTAATGGTATATTCTGAGTGAATCGTGATGTTAAAGGGACAGTAAAATCCATATTTTATGTTTCATGATTCATAGAGAGAATCTAATGTGTTTTTTTTTGCCATAATATCAATGCACATGTATGAGTGAATAAGAAAAGTCATGTATGTGCATCCATTAATGATCATGTGTTAAGCCTATGTAGATATGCTGTTCTTGCAAGCATATGAGTTGAATAAATGAAATGCTATAATAGAGGTAAATGAGACGTGTTTCCAATTGTCTATATTGTTTGTGAATAATGAAATGTTAAAATTATTTTTCAGTCTGTTTAAATCTGATGTACTTTTTCTAACCGATATCGTACTTCTGATTTGTAGTTGATGTAATGTAAATTTCTATAACAATTTGATGTTGTAGTGAATTTTACAGAAGTAAAAGCCATAAGTCCATAGGGAAGTAGTAATTTCTTGATCTATTTGTCATAGCGGGACTAACGCAAGAAAGAATGAGTTAGTTTCACAATGTTAACGCTGGTATTACGAGTTTTCTTGTCTACGCTTTTTACGTGCGTTAGGTAAATCTGCCTGTCGCGTGCACGAGCACGTCTTCCCCATCGAAGTCAATGGAGGAGAAAAATGTGTGTAGAAATAAAATCCAAGACTTGTTTTGAGCGTAAAGTGAGTGACGTCATGTTCTTGTGTGAAAAAGTAGCTAAATCGTGTAAAATTACTAATAAAATCTTATTTGTGTATGTAATGTGCTGTATATTGTTTGTATGTATCGATTAGTGAATGTATGTGATAATATTAGTAGTTAGATGTAGCTATATGAGTGTCTGCTCCCGTCTGTCTATGTAAGTCAATGGAAAATGGTTTTCTATGGCTTTTTTTTCAAACACCCGAGATCTTGTAACTTTGATCCGTTCTATTTTGACCAGAAAATATGAAATCTTACAAATATAGTGTAGTGTTTGTATGTGTTTGTGTGATGTTTTTTTTGTGATTCGTGTATGTTTTTGTTTGCGGTATATGTTAACTACTGGGTCTGGGTTGAAGTTAATGATTTCAGCAGAGATGGATATTTTTGTGGCGTTACGGAAACTCGTAATACCAGCGGGCGTTAAAAAGCAGCGTTAGGACCTGTCAGCCGTAAAGGATCAGCCCAGGATTCAACCCAACTGCTAGCGTGAAAAGTAAAACACACGCTAGCACACTGAGAAATATCCAGGACGTGACCCACTCAGGTTTGATTAAAGCAAATGTCCCTTTAAGCAGGTTAGCAAACAAAGTCAGGTATTCCTTTTAGCAGGTTTGAATAAAGCAAATGTCCCTTTAAGCAGGTTAATAAACAAACAAAGTCAGGTATTCCTCTTAGCAGGTTAGAATAAAGCAAATGTCCCTTTAAGTAGGTTAGCAAACAAACTGAGAGAGGTATTCCTTTTAGCAGGTTTGGATAAAGCAAACGTCCCTTTAAGCAGGTTAGCAAACAAACAAAGTCCGGTATTCCTTTTAGCAGGTTTGGATAAAGTAAATGTCCCTTTAAGCAGGTTAGCAAACAAACAAAGTCAAGTATTCCTCTTAGCAGGTTAGAATAAAGCAAATGTCCCTTTAAGCAGGTTAGCAAACAAACTGAGGGAGGTATTCCTTTTAGCAGGTTTGGATAAAGCAAACGTCCCTTTAAGCAGGTTAGCAAACAAAGAAAGTCAAGTATTCCTTTTAGCAGGTTTGGATAAAGCAAATGTCCCTTTAAGCAGGTTAGCAAACAAACAAAGTCAAGTATTCCTTTTAGCAGGTTTGGATAAAGCAAATGTCCCTTTAAGCAGGTTAGCAAACAAACAAAGGCAAATATTCCTCTTAGCAGGTTAGAATAAAGCAAATGTCCCTTTAAGTAGGTTACAAAACAAACTGAGAGCGGTATTCTTTTTAGCAGGTTTGACTCCAGGATTCAGATTAAGGACAAGAGTCTCCATAAACAGAAGAGAGGATCAGGCAAAGGAAAGTCTGACAGGGAAGGATCAGACTTCAGAAAAATACTCACTCAGGTCCGGTCTGGCGTGAAGGGAGAGAACAAACGGGCCCCGAGTAAAATCTCCCGCCGATATTTGAAGGCAGAGAGACTCTGACGTCAGGAGGTGTGTCAGATACTGCGTCACGTTGCTAGGCAACGTGAGGTGAGACAGAGGAGATCCGTGAGCCGCGGCGACACGGCAATGAGTGGGTCAGATACATGACAGCACCCCCCCTCAAGGATTCCTCCGGGGGACAGGACCAGGCCTAGCAGGATAAGTTTTGTGAAAGGTCCTAATCAAAGCAGGGGTGTGTACTTGTTGGGCAGGTTCCCAAGTCCGTTCCGTGACAGGATAACCCTTCCAATGGATGAGATAGTACAATTTCTTGCCACGAAATTTGGAATCCAAAATGTGATCTACTTCAAACTCAGGCTGTCCCTGAATCAACAGAGGAGGAGGCTTGGGTAGAGACTTAGAATACTTATTAGATACCACAGGTTTCAGAAGAGAAACATGAAAAACAGGGTGAGCTTTGAGGGTTTTAGGAAGAGCAACTCGGTAAGCAGTAGAACAAACCTGACCCAATATTCGGAAAGGACCCACATATCGTGGTCCCAATTTATTAGAAGGTTGTTTGAGACGAAGATAACGTGTAGAAATCCAAACCTTGTCTCCAGGAAGAAATTTTTCAAATCCAGATTCAGATATTACATAACCCAAGAAAGGTATGGATTTTTGATGAAATGAACATTTCTCCAATTTGGCAAAAAGATGATTGTCTCTTAACCGTTGCAAAACTTTCCTGACGTGGTGTACATGATCTTGATAATTGTGGGAAAAAATTAGAATATCGTCAAGGTAAATAATGACGAAGGAGTTCAAAAAATCACGAAAGATCTCATTCACAAAGTGTTGAAAAACAGCAGGGGCATTACATAGCCCAAAGGGCATGACAAGATATTCATAATGCCCAAATCGAGTGTTAAAGGCTGTTTTCCATTCATCACCCTTGCGCATGCGGATAAGATTATACGCACCACGAAGATCCAGTTTGGTAAATATTGTAGCTCCTTGAAGATAAGTAAACAGTTCAGGAATAAGAGGTAAGGGGTAACTATTCTTGATTGTGATTTGATTCAAACCCCGGTAATCAATACAAGGTCACAGACCTCCATTCTTTTTCCCCACAAAAAAGAACCCTGCCCCTAGAGGAGAAGAGGAGGGTCGAATAAAACCTCTAGCCAAACTATCTTGGATATATTCCTCCAAAGCTACATTCTCAGGCCTTGAGAGCGGATACGTCTTGCCACAAGGGTAGGTAGCCCCAGGAAGCAGATCAATGGGACAATCAAAAGGACGGTGAGGGGGAAGACATTCTGCTTCTTTCTTGGAAAAAACATCAACAAAATCTTGATAAGGTGTGGGTAATGACCCAGAAGTGTCAGTAGTGAGAGCAATAGTAAGAGGCACTTTAGTGGGTATTTGAAGACAACTATTTTGACATGCAGATCCCCAGGAAGTGAGTTCGCCTTGAGTCCAAGAGAAGACAGGGTTATGTAACTGGAGCCAGGGAAGACCCAAAATTATGGGAAATTGAGGAGTCGAGATAACGTCAAAACATATTGTCTCCGAATGTAGAATTCCTACAGTAAAGAGAATGGGTCTAGTAGCAAACTGGATAAGTCCGGAACCCAAAGGATCTCCACTAACAGTAGAGACAGGAATAGAATACTCCTTTCTACTTAAGGGAATAGAGTGAGTAGTTACGAATGTGGAATCGATGAAGACTCCTCCAGCACCCGAGTCAATAAGGGCTTGAGTATGAATCTTGTCTCCTCTAATTTGAAGAGAAACTGGAACAAAAAGTTTATTGTTGAGGGAATGAAATCCTATTTGGCTTAACTCAGTTCCCTGGACAGAAGTTAAGCCCTGGCTTTTACTGGTTTGGTAGGACAATCCTTTAATAAATGTCCTTTAAGGCCACAGTACAAACACAGTCCAAGAGAGCGTCTCCTCAGAAGTTCAGTCTCGGTTAGTCTGATGGTGCCTATTTCCATTGGTTCAGCCTGATCTGAAGATGGAGAAGCGGGAGTTACAGGGTTTGAGAGGCGAGGAACCAGACGAAAAGGTCGATTTGAAGATTTCTGGCTTCTTTCCCTTTCTTGTTGGCGTTCGCGGTATCTGGAATCGAGGCAAATACAAAGATTTATCAGAGCTTCTAGAGATTCTGGAAGTTCACGATACACCAACTCATCTTTGAGACGTTCAGAGAGTCCTTTACGAAAAGCTGCTCTAAGAGCTCCCTGATTCCAAGTATTCTCTGAAGCTAGGGTGCGAAACTCAATGGCATATTGAGATACAGATTGACCACCTTGTCGTAAGTCTAGGAGGGAAGCTTCAGCAGCGGCGGACCTCCCCGGTTTATCGAAGACATTTGAAAATACAGAGAGGAATGTATCCACATCCTGGAGTATTGGATCATTCTTTTCAAGCAAAGGTGATACCCAGGCTAAGGCTCTACCTTTCATTAAGGATATAAGGAAAGTGATTCTAGAAGAGGGAGTTGCAAAGAGAACAGGACTATTCCGAAAATGAAGGCAACACTGATTCAGAAAACCCCTACAATCCTCAGGATGCCCATCATATTTGTCCGGAAGGGGTTTACTCTGACTGAGTTGACCTTGTGACTGATTGGTAGGATTTGTAGGAGGAGAGGGCTCCAAAGGAATAGGATTAGGAGGTATAGGAGCATCCATATTCTGTAGTAAAGTAGTTATCTGATCCAACTTTGCGTCCAAGGATTGCAAGTGAGTAGCATGAGATCCCAATAACTGTCCCTGGTGGGTCACGCCATGGATAATTCAGTGGGGTCCATTTTTGGCCCGTTTGTAATGTCAGCCATAAAGGATCAGCCCAGGATTCAACCCAACTGCTAGCGTGAAAAGTAAAACACACGCTAGCACACTGAGAAATATCCAGGACGTGACCTACTCAGGTTTGATTAAAGCAAATGTCCCTTTAAGCAGGTTAGCAAACAAAGTTAGGTATTCCTTTTAGCAGGTTTGAATAAAGCAAATGTCCCTTTAACCAGGTTAATAAACAAACAAAGTCAGGTATTCCTTTTAGCAGGTTTGGATAAGCAAATGTCCCTTTAAGCAGGTTAGCAAACAAACAAAGTCAGGTATTCCTCTTAGCAGGTTAGAATAAAGCAAATGTCCCTTTAAGTAGGTTAGCAAACAAACTGAGGGAGGTATTCCTTTTAGCAGGTTTGGATAAAGCAAACATCCCTTTAAGCAGGTTAGCAAACAAAGAAAGTCAAGTATTCCTTTTAGCAGGTTTGGATAAAGCAAATGTCCCTTTAAGCAGGTTAGCAAACAAACAAAGTCAAGTATTCCTTTTAGCAGGTTTGGATAAAGCAAATGTCCCTTTAAGCAGGTTAGCAAACAAACAAAGTCAAGTATTCCTCTTAGCAGGTTAGAATAAAGCAAATGTCCCTTTAAGTAGGTTAGCAAACAAACTGAGGGAGGTATTCCTTTTAGCAGGTTTGGATAAAGCAAACGTCCCTTTAAGCAGGTTAGCAAACAAAGAAAGTCAAGTATTCCTTTTAGCAGGTTTGGATAAAGCAAATGTCCCTTTAAGCAGGTTAGCAAACAAACAAAGTCAAGTATTCCTTTTAGCAGGTTTGAATAAAGCAAATGTCCCTTTAAGCAGGTTAATAAACAAACAGGCTTGAGAAAGGGCTTATTGTTAGCCCGAAACGTTGCTGTATCTGACCTTTGTTTGAAAATAAAAGTCACTTTGCTCACTGCTGGAGACTATCTTTTTTTACTTTAATAAACAAACAAAGTCTGGTATTCCATTTAGCAGGTTTGGATAAGCAAATGTCCCTTTAAGCAGGTTAGCAAACAAACAAAGTCAGGTATTCCTCTTAGCAGGTTAGAATAAAGCAAATGTCCCTTTAAGTAGGTTAGCAAACAAACTGAGAGAGGTATTCCTTTTAGCAGGTTTGGATAAAGCAAACGTCCCTTTAAGCAGGTTTTTTTTTATTTTTTTTTATTTTAAATTATTTTATTGATGAAACAGCAGAATAAAAATACAGAAATAGGATACTCACATGTATCCAGTTCAATATAACAATGTTTAAATATACATTATGGGTTCCGAAAGAGCATAAGAAAAAAGGAAAAAAGAAAAAAAAGAAAAGGGAGTTAATTTTACTCAACAAGGTAGCATGGGTGACCGTTATTTTACTTCTTAATATGGATTGATAGTTTCAAAGAAAACCAGTTGACAAAGAAAGAAAGAAAGAAAGAAAGAAAGAAAGAAAGAAAAAAAAAAGAAAAAAAAAGAAAAAAGAAAAAAAGGAGGGGCTTCCATACATCTCCTCCCCCCCCACCTACCCCCTCCTCTCCACCCCCCATCCACTCCGAGCTGGTGAAATCTCCCACTCAGGGCCCTTCACTATAACTGAATGTTAATAATTTGTTCTATATTTGCAATAAAGTCTTTACCCTGACTTAAGACAAGATCTTTCCATTCCTTTAAATATGAATTGTCTTTCTTCCTTTCTAGCCTATAATCATGGGCTGCTATTATTGCTGTATCAATAAGAAGCTTTTTTGCTTCCTTAATCGTAGGTACCCGGGGTTTAGACCAATTACTAAAAAGAAGCTTTCTGAGATTCAGTATCGCTAATAGAATAAATATCTTCTTATTCCCCCATAAGGGGCATGGAGACAATAAAATTATAGAGTTTATTGAAAACGCTAATTTAATACTTGTCATTTGTGAAAGAAAATATGCTACCTTGTGCCAAAACTGATTAACCTTCGGGCAGTCCAAGAGTAAATGTCCCAAATCTGGATCATTTAAATGGCATTTAGTGCATAAGTTTTTAACCTTACTATTCCACTTTGCTACCCGCCGCGGGATAAGGTAATCTCTATTAAAGATCCTGAATTGCGTTTCTCTCAAATAAGTTGAGTTGGAAATGGAAAACGTTAGAAAACGTCCTTAGACTATTAATTAATTGCTCTGAGAGGTCCGGTAGACTTATTATTCTCTCCCAGTGGGACCTTGCTTCTATATATTTATCTGTTTTTGCAGACCTTAAGATCTTATATATGGAGGACAAAGAACTTTTCTCCCTTTTTAAATAATCCATTAATGGATGATCTTGAAAGATCTGAGGAAATAAGTAAGATAATTTACGAATATATTCTTTGGCTTGCAAAAAATAAAACATTTGTTTTTTCTGTACTGTAGGAAAAATATTTTGGAATTCTGAAAAATTATAAAGTTTTCTAGACTTGAAATCATAAAAATCTGCAACCACAAGGGTTTTAATAGGTGACCATAAACTGAAAATATTGGCTAAGTTACCTAATCGAAAGTAGCAATTACCTTGAATAGGTAGCCATTTGGAGACTGCAGTAGAGTAACCACAAAACTTCATGGTATTTCTCCATGCTCCTAAGATATCTTTGAGTAAAGGGTGGTTGGCGATTGTCTTACCCAAGATCTTATTTGATGCGTGTAGTATAAAACCCATGGAGTGGGGGGCACAGATCTGTTCTTCTAGGTACTTATCTGATAATTTGAATGACTGGAAGAGCCAGTCTACTGGAAATTTTAATAAGGTTGATAAATTGTACCATTCCAAATTGGGTAGTGCTAACCCTCCTCCCAAATATGGTTGGTATAGTGAATCTCGTTTTATTCTTGGTTTCCTCCAACTCCACAGGAAATATCTCAATGCCTGATTAAAACGCCATAGATCTATTTTTTATGAGGAGAGGAAGCATTCTACATGGATACAGAATTTTAGGAATTATAAACATTTTATAAAGATTAACTTTCCCCGATATTGAGACCGGCAGGGCTGCCCAACTTCTCAATTTTATCATAGTTTCGCGAAGAACCGTGGAAATATTATCTCGGTACCAGTCGTCAGGATTGACAGAAAGTTTCAAACCCAGGTATTCCAATACCTTGGATTCAATAAATTCATAAGTCTGATGTTTGTGACATTTATTCAACCAGATTACCTTTGATTTTGCCAGGTTGGTTTTATAACCAGATACATTACCATAGCCCTTCAAAAGATCTAGGACTGAACTAATCGTATCTTTCGGATTGCTAACATACAAAAGTAAATCATCAGCAAATAAAGATACCTTTAGTACTTCTTTACCAATATAAATTCCTATAGGAAGTTCCCTCAACTTAATTGCCAATGGCTCCAAGACTAGGTTAAATAACAGGGGGGAAAGTGGGCACCCCTGTCGCGTGCCTCTTGAAAGTGTGAAGGGTTGGGTTAATTCATTGTTGATCATAATCGATGCCTTAGCATCCGAATAGATATTTCTAATAAAGGTACAGAACTTTTCCCCAAAACCATATCTGGCCATAACTTTAAACATAAATGGCCATTCCACTCTGTCGAAGGCCTTCTCTGCATCCAGAGATAGCAGGAAGGCCTCCGGCAGAGCAGATCCGCCACTACTATACTGAGAGATAACGAAGTATTTTCCTCACATTTTTCTCGGATGATCTTCCGCTCACAAATCCCACCTGATCCTCATGTATGATTTTAGGTGCGATAAGCTTCAGTCTTTCTGCCAAGATTTTCATTAAAATCTTGTAATCAAGATTAAGCAGGGATATCGGTCTATAAGCTGTAAAATCCAAAGGATCTTTATTAGGTTTAGGGATTAATACAATATTTGCCCTTTTGAAGTCTTCTGAAATCTTGATATTTTCTTCAAAGTAACCTTTATATAGGTCTCTTAAATCTGGAGTAATTTTTTCTAACAGTATTATATAAAACTCTAAGGGTAAATTGTCTGGGCCTGGTGTCTTACCTCTAGCTAAAGATTTAATAACCCCTATTATCTCTTGATCAAGTATAGGCTTTTCCATAGCTTCCAGATCTGGTCCCGATACCTTTGGCACCTTTGAAGACTCTAGAAATCGATCAATCTCCTCAACTTGAGGTTGTTGTGATGCATAAAGGTCTGTAAAGAAATTACAAAATAGTAAAGCGATTTGCGCCTGATCAGAAGAGATACCATTATCCTTTTTAATCGCCACAATAGATTTTCTTTGAGTTTGTGTCTTGAAAATAGAGGCTAAAAGCTTTCCTGCTTTATTACCATATCTTTTAAATTTAGCTGCTTTAATATGTATTGTTTCCTGGGCTTGCTCTAATAAAAAATGATCTCTTTGCTTTTTATTAGATAAATAAATTTCTCTATTTACTAAGGTTGGATTCTTTATATAAATAACATAGGCCTCTTTAAGTCTATTTGATCAATCCTGTTGTTTAGTGATTTGTTTTTTTTTTAATCTGGCCATATATGATATTATTTCTGCTTTTAAATATACTTTAGCCGTTTCCCAAAAGATAGGAGTGTTGTCTCTGCAATGAGCATTAAAAGAACAATAATCTTCCCAGGCATTTACCAAGAAAGACCTAAATTTATCTGAGTTGACTAAGTAAACTGGAAAGAAGAAACGCATATGATTTCTTAATTTGAATTTGTAATATTACAGGGGCATGATCAGAAAGAGTAATTTCCAGAATCTCACATTTGGAGACTCTAGGAGCCATATTCTCTGATATTAAATATAAATCTAATCTAGACATGGTACTATGGGACTTAGAATGGCATGTAAACTCCCGAAGATTGGGATTAATGTTCCTCCAGATGTCTATAAATTTAAGTGATTGAGAAAGTAAGCTAAAGATTTTTTCTTCATACTTAAGTTGAGACTTTGTATAGTTCTTTGTTTTTTTACTTAAACCCAGTCTGGTTCTATCAATATTTGAATTTGGGGTTATGTTGAAATCCCCTGTTATAATTATCTTATCTTTTGCGAATTTCAAGATATTCTTGAGTAGCCGAGTCCAGAATACTACATCTGAGCTATTAGGACCATACAGGTTGACTATTAGATAACTCTGGTTTTGAATCTTTATTCTAACCATTATGTATCTTGCCTCTCTATCTTTTACTACCTTAATAATCTCATGACCAAGATTTTTGTGGATCAAAATTATAACCCCTCTAGCTGCTTTCCTATATGAGGAAAAGAAGGTTTGTGAGAACCCACGTACCTTAAATTTATTATGTTCAGCCTCGGAGAGGTGAGTCTCCTGTAGGCAGATTATGTCAAGAGCCTTTTTGCTTAAGAAATTTACCACCGCTTTCCTTTTAATGGGGGAGTGGATCCCTCCCACATTCCAAGAAATCAACTTTATCTTCTAACTATTTTTTGGAGCAAGATTCAAAATGGTCTTTACCCCTAAATATAGAAATAGTGAATAGCTCGGAAGGGGACATCGGAGGGGTTGGGAAGGGACGCGAGGAGGGAGAAAGAATAAAGAAGAAAAAAAAGAGAATATATACTTTTTAATTATCCGAATATCAATAAGATTCAATAGGGACCAAATATATACAATTATTAAAGAAACACCTTTACCTATTAAAAATAAACACAAAAAATAGTGATATGAAACAAAAAAAAAAAATGGTGTTTGGACCTCAAGCCATTTCTATCATAAAACGTAAATCTTTTAAATTCAGAGAAATGGAGCAATGTGCCTATACTTTCATCAATTAAACCTGTGATATATATTTCAAATTCTAAATTGTAATTCTCTTCGTGCGTATAAAAATCAATTATAGATATAAACATAAAATGAAAAAATAGTGTTTTAAAACTTAACCCATTCCTATCAATAAGAAAAATTTGAATCAACTTCACAAAAGTGTAAAAATGCACCCATCTAACTAAAAAATACATACTCCTATCTATAATAGACACAACAATCAAGTGACAAGTACATAAAAATATTGTAAAGGAAAAATAATATTCAATTTTTAACCTATTCCTGTCAGTGCGGAACCTAATTGAATCAGATTCATAAAACTGGAATAGTACATACATATTCTTCTCCATTAAAATTATACTACAATCTTCAATTTCTAACATATGTAGATCTTGAGAAAAAAAAAAAAAAAATCCTTCACATCCTTCTCCTCTCTTTCCTCTCCTCCCCCGCCCAGAAAAAAAAAGGGGGCGGGGGGGGGGGGAGTGAGGGGGAAGACAAGAAGAGGAGAGAAAAAAAAAAAAAAAAAATTAAAAATATATGATTAAAAAAAAAAAAAAATCCTTCACATTTTTCTCCCCTCTTTCCTCTCCTCCCCCGCCCAGAAAAAAAGGAGGGGCGGGGAGTGAGGGGGAAGACAAAAAGAGAAGAAAAAAAAACTTAAAAAAAAAAAAAAAAAAGTCAACAAATCAAGAACTCTCATTAATCTAAACTTATTATTTTGATTCATTATCTAAGAATCGTTGTGCATCTTCAGGGGTTTCAAACACAAAAAAATTTGACCCAGACTTAATTCTAAGTTTAGCCGGGTAAAGTAAAGAAAAAAATCTCTTTTCTTGCACTAATTGGGAGCAGATTGAAGAGAATTTTCTCCTTTTAAATGATGTCTCTGTTGAAAAGTCCTGGAATATTAGGATCCTAGCTCCATTAAACTGTAGGGGTTGTTGTTTCCTGAACGCTTGAATGAGTTCATTCTTTCCTTGGTAATTGAGGAACTTAGCAATTACTGGGCGCGGTTTCTTCATGCCTTGATCCGTACCCTCTTGCTCTCTGCCCAATCTATGCACTCTTTCCACAGTAAACAATGCTTTTTGTTGTTGTATAGCCATAAGATTTGAAAGCTTTTCCTCTACGAACTTCTTTAGTTCCTGAGATTTCACTGTTTCAGGCAAACCAATTATTCGCAGGTTATTACGCCTCGCTCTATTCTCAATTTCTTCCATTTTGTTAGTAAGTATTTTATTCTGCGAGAGTACAGCTTCCAATTTTACACTCATTATATTTTGGGTGTCCTCTGAGTCTGAGATCCTTTGCTCTAGATGATTCATTCTCTCGTTTTGAGCTCTTATCTCCCCCATGATAATATCCAGCCGTATATTTAGTTCTTCAATCTTGGGTATAATCAATGCAGATACCTGCATAGCAATTGTTGCGGCATCCAGGACTTCAGGTATTTTCTCTTCCACAGAAGATTTATTAGGAGAGATTATAGATTTATTAATTTTCTTATCTGCGGTTTTTAACTTGGGTGACATTTTTTGATGTAAGAGATATTTATCCATTAAATGGGATTGAGAAAATTAAAAATGTCTCCAGCCACAGTTATACACTTTGGACCCAAGACTTTTACTTCTTTAACTTAGGCAAATTAAAGCAATCCTCGGCGGGGGAAAGACGTGTGAGGTGACGTCAGCACGCAGCGCGGCAAAGTGAAGCGCAGAGCCGCACGGAGGAAGGATGCCGGCGAGGTTCCTAAAGAAGGAGACGAAATAGCGGCGGATATCAGGCCGTGTCTCCTGTCCTGAACTAGGAAGGCGCACTGGTGGCTGGATACCGGGAATACTAGCCCGGTCCAGCAAAAGGTGCCCCTGAGAACGCCAGGCAGAAAGTGGAGGTGGTACACCTTAGAGAAGCTGCAATCACCAAACACGTGAAGGGTCTAGGGGAGTGCTGGGAGTAGGAGCCCCGACCTAAAGTGCAGGGACCAGGAGCTGGAGTGGAAGGTGGAACCTGGACTGCAGTTTAACCTCACAAAGAGGTTTTCACCCCCGGATGGCAGGTTTACATAGGATATGGACACAAGGAGTGAGGTAATTGGCCCCAGTATTGGGTATTAACGTTATAGTGGTTTCTTATAACTGTTGAAACACATAAGTATTATTTGAAAACCTGCTTCATATAAAATCCTTCTCTCACACAAGATCTTATTTGACTTTATTAAGAAGGAGGAGGAGGGGGAAAATGGAATTATAAGGCCAACTGTTTCCTTATTATACCTTGCACTGGCTGTATATGCTAACTTTAAAGCGCTATAAAACAAATGATAGAATAACAGGACGCCCTTTAAGCAGGTTAGCAAACAAACAAAGTCAGGTATTCCTTTTAGCAGGTTTGGATAAAGCAAATGTCCCTTTAAGCAGGTTAGCAAACAAACAAAGTCAAGTATTCCTCTTAGCAGGTTAGAATAAAGCAAATGTCCCTTTAAGTAGGTTAGCAAACAAACTGAGGGAGGTATTCCTTTTAGCAGGTTTGGATAAAGCAAACGTCCCTTTAAGCAGGTTAGCAAACAAAGAAAGTCAAGTATTCCTTTTAGCAGGTTTGGATAAAGCAAATGTCCCTTTAAGCAGGTTAGCAAACAAACAAAGTCAAGTATTCCTTTTAGCAGGTTTGGATAAAGCAAATGTCCCTTTAAGCAGGTTAGCAAACAAACAAAGTCAAATATTCCTCTTAGCAGGTTAGAATAAAGCAAATGTCCCTTTAAGTAGGTTAGGAAACAAACAGAGAGATATTCTTTTTAGCAGGTTTGACTCCAGGATTCAGATTAAGGACAAGAGTCTCCATAAACAGAAGAGAGGATCAGGCAAAGGAAAGTCTGACAGGGAAGGATCAGACTTCAGAAAAATACTCACTCAGATCCGGTCTGGCGTGAAGGGAGAGAACAAACGGGCCCCGAGTAAAATCTCCCGCCGATATTTGAAGGCAGAGAGACTCTGACGTCAGGAGGTGTGTCAGATACTGCGTCACGTTGCTAGGCAACGTGACGTGAGACAGAGGAGATCCGTGAGCCGGCAATGAGTGGGTCAGATACATGACAGGAACGGCCAATGCTGCTTTTTGACCCTAACGTAAAACTCGTAATCTAGGCGAATGTCTTTTTTATTAGTCATTATCTGTCACTTTATGAGAATATTTATTAATTTTGACTTATCACATGTATATACATATACATCTCTATGTCGAATTATTATTATTTCCATTTTTGGTTTATTATATCATTATAAATCTAGATATTCCTATATACTTTTTAGATGTATGTGATGTCCATCATGCTTAAATAAGCATAGATAGAATAAACGATTATTCATAATATTGGGTCCATAAATCATATAATTAGGAAATATATCAATCAGTTGAGCTACAACAACACAAATTATATATTTAATAGGTGTAAGAGATAACTCTTATGGAAGCCTCACTACAAGGCACAATATATACAGGAATAGTTCTCCGAACTTCAATAATATAAAGTATATACTTAAAACATGCTTTATACAATAATTTCAGCTTCATAGTAATGTTCATAGATGAGTCAGTGATAAATATGAACATGGATCATCTAAGGTCACAGAATATAAATATTAATTACCTAATATATCGTTCTATTTATCTATGGTAGAAATCTGTGATTCCATAATTTATGAGAATACATCTTATAAATATGAAGCCCCATAATCTAAAATAACATGTTTCCCATATTACATTATTAAGATCTACGATGTAACATAGATTAAGTATAAAATACAAACACAGATAATTCAGTTACATGTTATTGTATTCAATGATCATCTCGCTTTTTAGTGAATGCTCTCATTGGCGGCTGCAATGATGAATAGTAACACTAACCAATTAGAATGTATAACACCCGTTTGTAAATATCCAAGCTCAGTCAAAACAAGCAGCTTGTAAACACACATCTGACTCAGCTTATATACGTTTTTCTCATTTTATAGCGAGATGTCTCGTTGACAGATAATCTGGAATGACATATATACTGTTTACCAATCACAACGAATTGTGATGATTGGCAGCTGCATGATCCAATGATAAAGAAGTTTGACGGATATCTCCACTAATGAGAATCAACTTAGTGGTAATAGCATTATACTGCATATGATGAAATATTAAGTAATATACTATATACAATCTAGAAAAGCTATTATACACAGAGTCATTGAAAGTGAGTAAAGATATCATTCTAATTAATCTTAATGAATAACGTAGAACCAGCCAATTGGAATACGCTATAAGGATTGACCCACCGCTACATCCAATCACCACTTCCCGAAATATGTCAGGCCTTAAAATTCTGCCAATCCGCAAACATCTTAGGGTATTTAAACCTCACGAGAACAGAGTGAGACTGCCCTTTGAAACTTCCACTACGGTGAAACGCGTCAGTGGCATCCCCCTCTCCCTTCCCTGTGTTTTGTTCATATTTTAACTGCTATGCCTACTAACTAATTTGCGATAACTGATAGGAACTCCAGGTAATACTAACCGCTTTGAGGGTTTCCCTCACCCCAGCTCAGAATGCTAATTTGGCCTAGGCCTTTTTAGCTAGGTAAACGTAACGGTATAGGTCTCTGGGATATCCAGAATAGGTACATTACTGGCAGGAGTCTCTGTTAATTTGCAAGTGTGATTATTTCTTTATATCTAGAAGTTACAACTAATGGTAAACTAAATGGTATAGGTTTCTGATATTTCCAGAGAGGAATGTATTAATATGGTTAAATAACAGGTATAGGTATTTAGTATCTCTGAAAACATCAATCTTCAATATATATATCTGGAACTTAGTATTTCCAAAGTGTGAATCCTTTATATATATTTCAAACTTAATATTAACGGTAAACTAAGTGGTATAGGCCTCTGGAATTTCCAGAAATAATATATATATATATATATATATATATATATATATATATATATATATATATATATATATATGACACTTACTACCAATGGTAAACTAAACGGTATAGGTCTCTGGTATTTCCAGAGAGGAATGTAACTATATGGTAAACTAACAGGTATAGATATTTATCATTTTAATGTGAATCCGTTATATATATTTGAAATGTAATATTAATATTAACGACGAACCTAGTGGTATAGGTCTCTGGAATCTACAAAAAGACCAATATTCAAATATTTAGACGGTATAATTAACAGATATAGATCTCTGGTATTTCCAGATTTTTTATCTCCTAAATGCCAATCATCCATACACATGTAAAATACTGTCTATGGTAAACTAAGAGGTATAGGTTTCTGATATCTCCAGAGTGTAAAGATAATATTTACCCACTGTACTACACAGGTATCAATTAGAATGTATAACACCCGTTTGTAAATATTCAAGACATATATCTGATACTTGATCCAAGCTCAGTCAAAACAAGCAGCTTGTAAACACACATCTGACTCAGCTTATATAAGTTTTTCTCATTTTATAGCGAGATGTCTCGTTGACAGATAATCTGGAATGACATATATACTGTTTACCAATCACAACGAATTGTGATGATTGGCAGCTGCATGATCCAATGATAAAGAAGTTTGACGGATATCTCCACTAATGAGAATCAACTTAGTGGTAATAGCATTATACTGCATATGATGAAATATTAAGTAATATACTATATACAATCTAGAAAAGCTATTATACACAGAGTCATTGAAAGTGAGTAAAGATATCATTCTAATTAATCTTAATGAATAACGTAGAACCAGCCAATTGGAATACGCTATAAGGATTGACCCACCGCTACATCCAATCACCACTTCCCGAAATATGTCAGGCCTTAAAATTCTGCCAATCCGCAAACATCTTAGGGTATTTAAACCTCACGAGAACAGAGTGAGACTGCCCTTTGAAAAGTCCACTACGGTGAAACGCGTCAGTGGCATCCCCCTCTCCCTTCCCTGTGTTTTGTTCATATTTTAACTGCTATGCCTACTAACTAATTTGCGATAACTGATAGGAACTCCAGGTAATACTAACCGCTTTGAGGGTTTCCCTCACCCCAGCTCAGAATGCTAATTTGGCCTAGGCCTTTTTAGCTAGGTAAACGTAACGGTATAGGTCTCTGGGATATCCAGAATAGGTACATTACTGGCAGGAGTCTCTGTTAATTTGCAAGTGTGATTATTTCTTTATATCTAGAAGTTACAACTAATGGTAAACTAAATGGTATAGGTTTCTGATATTTCCAGAGAGGAATGTATTAATATGGTTAAATAACAGGTATAGGTATTTAGTATCTCTGAAAACATCAATCTTCAATATATATATCTGGAACTTAGTATTTCCAAAGTCTGAATCCTTTATATATATTTCAAACTTAATATTAACGGTAAACTAAGTGGTATAGGCCTCTGGAATTTCCAGAAATAATATATATATATATAAAAATATATATATATATATATATATATATATATATATATATATATATATATATATATATATATATATATATATATGACACTTACTACCAATGGTAAACTAAACGGTATAGGTCTCTGGTATTTCCAGAGAGGAATGTAACTCTATGGTAAACTAACAGGTATAGATATTTATCATTTTAATGTGAATCCGTTATATATATTTGAAATGTAATATTAATATTAACGACGAACCTAGTGGTATAGGTCTCTGGAATCTACAAAAAGACCAATATTCAAATATTTAGACGGTATAATTAACAGATATAGATCTCTGGTATTTCCAGATTTTTTATCTCCTAAATGCCAATCATCCATACACATGTAAAATACTGTCTATGGTAAACTAAGAGGTATAGGTTTCTGATATCTCCAGAGTGTAAAGATAATATTTACCCACTGTATTACACAGGTATCACTTTATATGGTATAGTCCACAGGTATTTTTAGAATCTGAACCACCTAACTACTTAATCATTCACCCTACTTTTAGAGACATTTTTTTATATCTAATAGATTTATACCCAGGAACAATTATAAATGCTCTAGGGATTGGGGAATATAAGGTATCAACTACTGATATAACCCATGATATATCCAACTGATACAACTTTCCAATACTCATAGAGTGTAAATTATTTATTATTTTTTCTGGTAATATCTAAATATGTTCCAGAGAATTACTTCAAGATATTAGAATTTATCCAACGACATATAGACTGTGTCATACCATTTATCCTTGATATCTGTCTTTGATAACTATACACGGGACATAATGATATAGACCAATTGTAGTTTTAGATTATCTCATCCACCTATATAATGCACACACTTCTGTTCTGGTGGACATTACACAGTGGTCATTACCAACCCCCCGGTTTGTCTACCTGTCAGGCACCTTTAAGACCCTAAAGGGTTTGTAATTATAATAAGGCTAATGTATTAAAACAGCCCGGATTTAGTAGGCATGTGCTAATTTTAATGTTATATGTATACCCTTAGGTTTTTTTTAACCAATTAAGTAAAAGTTAAGTTTTATTTATTTTTTCACTCCTTGCTGCAATTTGATCTTTTTCTATAACGTTCATGAGTGCTATATTTGTACTCTTCTATCAGTCCTCTACTGATATGTTGTTAAATGTATGACCAGTACAAGCACCATTCCCTAATAAACCATTACTATAAATGATCATATAAAGGGGAACATTTTTTGATCCAAAGTAGTGCCATTGTTACTCTTTGTGTTAACACATAGTAGAAGTACCACTTGGGACCTGCAGAGCACTGCTAGTCCCAAGAGGAAAATGCCTCTGATCTAATCAGCAGTTCTAGTTGCATAACCCAGCTGTGTATCTAGTGCTGCTTATTGGACCACTAGCATTTTCCACTCGGTACCTGCAGTGATCTGTGGGTTGAGTGGTACTTCTACTATGTTTTTAACCCCTTTACAGGGGTTAAACCCATATGTGTGCAGGGTTACTAGTCTTTAAAGGACATAAAACCCAACATTTTTCTTTACAGGGGTTAAACACATAGGGGTGCATGTTTACTAGTCTTTAAAGGACATGAAACCCAACATTTGTCTTTCATAATTAAGATAGAACATACATTTTTAACAACTTTCTCATTTACTTATATTATCAATTTTGCTTAATTCTTTTGGTATCCTTTGTTGAAGGAGAAGCAATGCACTACTGGGAGCTAGCTGAACACATCAGTATGCCAATGACAAGAGGGATATATATGTACAACCTGCTATGCGTGCTCTATCTGAATTGTAAAGGAACATTTGTGGGTTGTATGTCCCTTTAAAATGGCATGTTCTAATGAATTAGAGCATGTGATTTTTCAACTACAATTGCTTTAAATATATGGCTGAGAATACTTTTAGGACCAGAGTCTGATTTAATGTTTGACATGGGGCTCAGCAGAGCACCCCTATGGAAGTGACACACATAACATATAAATTGTTAATCACACCTGAACCTCAGTCATTACAAGACAAAAAACAAAGCACCACACCACAACCCAAAAATAGTGATAGAAAATTACTGCTTAAAAACACAGAGAAAGTAAATCATGTAGTTGATCACAGTCATTAAAGGGACATAAAACACCAAAAAAATATTTCAAGTTTCAGATAGAGCATAAAATTTTAAACAACTTTCCAATTTACATCTATTATCTAATGTGCTTTGTTCTCTTGGTATATTTTGTTGAAAAGAATATCTAGGTAGGTTCAGGAGTGGTGGTCTCTTGTCATTGGTTCACCCAGCATGTTCATCTAGCTTTCTGTAGTGCAATGGTTCTCCTTTAACAAAGAATTGCAAAGGAATTAAGTAAATTAGCTAGTTGAAGTAAATTGGAAATTTGTTTAAAATTGCATGCTCTATATTTGGGTTTCATGTCCCTTTAAAGGGACAGTATACACTCATTTTCTTATAACTGCATTTAATAGACACTACTATAAAGAATAAGATGCACAGATACTGATATAAAAATCCAGTATTAAACTGTTTAAAAACTTATTTAGAAGCTCTCAGTTTAGCTCTATTGAAAAGGTAGCTGGAAAGTCCACTGCAAGTGGGAAATAAGACACCCCCCCCTCCCCCTTCTTTTGCATATGAAAAGACCCTTTACAAAAACAGGAGCTGGAGAAGGTAGCTTACGGTATTCACGTGACATAAAACTTTGGGGCTTGGTTAGGAGTCTGAAAATCAGAGCAATGTTATTTAAAAATAAGCAAAACTATACATTTTTTTTTAAAACAGACAAACTTTATGGGCTATATAAATAGATCATCTACAAAACATTTATGCAAAGAAAAAATGAGTGTATAATGTCCCTTTAACTTATCTCCATACTCTAAAGCAGTTGAAAGGACCTTTAATGCCCACTAGAGGCGTCTTAAACATCCACTCAACCTGACAATCACACTGAAATAGTTGAACTACAATTCCCTGTATCCATTGCGTTTCTAGCGATCCAATCTGTGTTGGCGGATATATATTTTTGTTTTATAGAGCTCCCATGCTGTGTGGCTATTTTGTGTGTGTAGGTAGGGAGGAAGCGGGTTGTAGTGACCCGGAAAAGATGTTATGTGTTGTGTTTGGGGGAGGGTGGGGATGTATAATGCTAGTGGCCCGAAAAACAAAGCTCAAAAGGGACGCTTAGTAAACTATTCCAAGCGTCCTGGAACAGTATGCTGCATATTATCAGAAAAACAATGCCCTGACTACAAGAAAAAAAAAAGTAAATTTATTCGAGAAGCGGTCCCTCATCTCTTAGCTTGACGTCGCACATATTCTCACCCTGAAAGAGAGACCCAACTATAAGTAGAGGTCGTACAACATTTTCTCACCCCTTAAATCTAGCTCCCTAAAGAAGGCCTGCCTGTAGCACAATACATGGCTTGATCACACGGTAGGGGGTGAGGTCCCCGGATATAACGTCAAAAGGTTTTTTTTTTTCTTCATAGCTCATTCATTTTTTTTTATTTTTTTTTTACCAGCGGGTTCCTGTCTGTAAGGCCGTGGCGCCCGGATCTAGAATGGCACAAACTGAAGGTGACGCCCGAGGGTGTAATTAGAAATGATGTGCTCATTATATAAGTTGTTAATATATTGCGCGCTAAAACCTTATTTTACAGTTAGTTGCTGAATGTTGCGCGAGAAACGTTCATTCTTTCAGAAAATATGTGGCTCAGTGACTGTAACCGATTATTGAGTTTAGTAGAGGGGAATATGTTTTACGATGGTGTAATGACTGTAACGAATGTTTAAAGTAGAAAAAGGCTATATTTTGAAAGTGGAATATTGACGATTAGATATTCCTGTTGCATAATAAATTTGAGGGCACGCTAGTAGTTACACGCTTTTAACCAACATGAATGGGTAAATTATAATGAGTGAAAGGATATTGTATATCTGTTACAGTGTGTGATGTTTTCTGCAAAAAAACAGAACGTACCGCATTCCACACAAATATTTGCTCCATGTTCGCCACAGAAAATTGCCAGCCAGGTGGCATTATGAAGAACCTGGATATAATAAATTCTGTTGGTAAACCATTTTCGGCTAGCAAAAGCACACATTATTTACATATTTTAACGCAAATTTATGATAATTTGTTCAATAAACATTGAACAATTTTAAAATTTTGCTAATTTTAACAACACGGCTGATGTGCATTTTAAAAATAGTGATGTGCTGAAATCTTGCACAAATTAGCAGGTGCGAGTGGTTAAATAGTTTAGAAGGGCAAAAATGAACCATAATATGCTTTAATGTGTTATGAATGTTATTAATGCGGTATTGCTTTGCTTGCAGAGAATCATATGGTATATTCCCAACAATGAAGTAAAACACATGGTTGAAGTCCACTCCAGTCACATGAATGTAATAATGGTCTTGGATTGGAAATAATTTTTGAGCCAACTTAAAGGGACAGTAATTTATTTTTTTTGCAGTTTTCTTATAGACAGCAGACTGAGCTATAGTAGGATAGATTAAAGTGATAGTAAATCCTAAAGTTTGTGAAACGCTAGGATTTACCAGTGGAACATATAAAGGAGACTTTCAGTCATGAAGTATAAAATACTTCATGCTGAAAGTTCCTTTGTTTGAAGTGTTCGCCGCACTGAACTCCTCAGGCAGCCTACAGCAGAACGCTATTTTTCAGTGTAATGACGTTTCCACCTTTTAGTAAATAGCCGTGCGGGCCAGCTGGCATTATGCCGGATAGCTAGCATGCTAATTGCATAAAATCACCTCTGTGATAAAATTAGTTTTCTGCTGTGGGCTGACTGAGGCGGTCATCGTGGCGAACGATGCAGACAAATCAAAGAACTTTCAGCATGAAGTATTTTACAAACCTTAGCATTTGCTATCCCTTTAAAGTGAATGTAAATTTAGATAAGTGCCCGGTTTTTAGAAATCCGATTAAAAACAGGGGCACTTTAATTCATCAAAATTTACATTTCACTCGTGTTATAAAAATACTTATCTTTTAGTTTTGACAGCCGCTCCAGCGATTTTCCCCTGTCGTCGCAAGCCTCTTCATACGTCAGAAATGACGGAGTGGTCATCCTCCAATCACGGCTTCCCACCCAGGGGAATCAATGTCTGATTCAATGCTGTGATTGGAGGAAGCCTGATTCCTCATTTTAGACCCAGGATGAGACTTTGTGACGGGCGATGCAGCGGCTGTCAAGATTAAAAGGTAAGTATTTTCACACAACACGAGTGAAATGTAAATTTGAATGAATTAGTGCCCCTGTTTTTAATCGGATTTTTAAAAACCGGGCACTTTATCTAAATTTACATTCACGTTAACAACTTGTTTGCTGTACTTTTTTTCCAGTGGTAAAACTTCATCCACTACTTTTCTTATTTGAAGGTGCCAGTTTGGCTTAATTCTGGAGATTACATGGTTTACAACTGTCATTGTTTTCACAAAATCTTTTGTTTAACTTTAGAAGATAGCAAACTAAATTAAGGACATATTTAGTGTCGGTGTTAAAGGGACAGTTTACTCAAAAAATTTCTCCCCTTTAATTTGTTCCCAATGATCCAGTTTACCTGCTGGAGTGTATTGTATTAAATTGTTTACAAGTAGCTCCTTTACCCTTATATTGGCATTTGAAATTGTTAATTTAGCATGTGGTATCCCCACCTATTCTGAAAGTTTGTGGCCGCAGGTCCCAGCTATAGATAAGCTTTGTAACCACAGCCAGCAGAAGAAATTACACTCCCAGTGATTTTCCATTGTTCTCTCAAAGTATTAGTGATTGTTTTAAGGACAGATATACGATAAAGAAGCAGGTATATGTGCACAATGTGATACAGTAATGAGATCTGATTATACCTACAAGCTCAACCTATTTTATTAGGCTGTGGCTTCAAAACACAAAATCAGAGCTTTAATATACAGAAATAAACCTTAAAAAGCTAATTTTCATACATTTTTTACTCTGCAGTTGGTAAAAAAAAAGCAATTGTAAACACATTAAGGGAAAAACTATTTTACAGTATACTGTCCCTTTAAGCACGAGAAGCCTGCCATGTGCTATTTCTGTGTTCAGAACTGGGAAGGGCAAAATAAGTATATTGCAAAGTTTTTTTTTTTTAAACTATTCATTATTAAGCATTAAGTACTATAATCTCGAAGTTTAGTGCCCCTTTAAAGGAGGCATATGTGTGTAACTGCCAGTTACTGGTCTTGTTCAGTTCAGGGTCAAAAAAGTTAACTTGCCTCCTGAGCTGACTTTTACTGTTTAAAGGGCAATGCAATTTTAAATAACTTTCTAACTTCTATTCTCTTGATATTATTTGTTGAAAAGCATACCTAGGTAGGCTCAAGTGCACTAGTGTACTACTGGGAGTTAGCTGCTGATTGTTGGCTGCACATATATGCCTCTAGTCATTGGCTCACCCTCTGTGTTCAGATAATTCAGAGTTCTGCATTGCTTCCTCCTTTTATCAAAGGATAGCAAGGAAAGCAAATTTCATAATAGAAGTAAAATGTAAAGTTGTTTTAAATTTTATGCTCTATCTGAATCCTAAAATAAAAAAAATGGGGTTTGTGTTTCTTTAAAGTGAGATTTATACTGCAGAAATTACATGTTCTAATTTGTAAGTGCATGCAATTTTTGTCTACCAACCCTGAAATTCAAAAGTTAAACACAATGAGGGGCCAAGCAGAAGTGGCATTTGTTTTACCAAAAAAGGTGATTACCTGCCGCTCTAGAAACTATTTTTTCTTCTTCTCTAGTGTAGAGGGAGAGGCTCCTACAGATCATCTCCTCTGATTTAATTAGAATATAATTCAGGCTTTTAAATGAGTTGTAACACCTTCCTCTAACTTTAATGGTAGTGGTAATTACCTGCCCCAAGAATACATCCCCAAGAATACATGCCATATAAAATAGTCACTTTTAATAATGCTCTGAGTTATAGAATATACCCAAACACCCCAAACTAAGCAATACAATGGAGCAAGGAACCCCCTTTGAAAACTAAGAGGCTGCTCTTTCAAAAGATGGGTCACATGCCCAGGTGGCTATCGGGTTACTAGGGCAACAGCAATAACCTGATAAAGCCAAAGGTTATAGAACAAGTTCGGAGGATGCGGTATACTCTATACCCCTGACCACAATAGACAACTTTGAGACCCCTTATTTGAAAGCAGGAAGACTCCTCTTTTAAATGAGGGGTCCTTTGTCTCCAGATGCTATATCTTTTAAGTGAGTGGTCCTTTGTCTGCAGATGCTAACTTATTATACTTACAATAACCTCTTTGCATTGCTTCTGTTTTACGGGTTTTGGTGCTTTTGTAAGAGAGGCCTTTGAGGTTCCAAAATTCAAACAAGGGCTTTCATGCCCATACATCTATAAAGTGATCAGCATAGAAATAGTGCTAACCTTGTAGCAACTGCTAGCTTCATTTTTGTTGGGATGTTGATGTTTTTGCTCATAGATCATGATTCTGTGATGTCATAAAAATGTAGGAATTGCAATAGGGAGACCTGTGTGGATGTACATGTTTGGTGGTATTTACTGTAATACTGTACAGGATAACATTTGGTTTTTGGCCTTTTTGTTATATATATATATATATATATATATATATATATATATATATATATATATATATATATATATATATATATATATATATATATATATATATATATATATATATATATATATATATATATATATATATAATTTTTTTTTTTTTTTTTTTTTTTAACCGTGTGAAAATGAGTCAGGCCACTCCTCTGGGAAATCCATATTTAGTCTCACAAATGTATGTAGTATTTCTATGGTCAGATATTTTTAGCTACTTACTTTCTGCAAAAATTGCATACATTTTCGATTGAACTATATTTGTATAAATCTTATATTTTCTTTTAGAATCTTATTTTAATTGAACATTATAGGTATAGAATCCTAAATTGGGATGTTTTGGTAAGGGAGAACTAATTTTAAATGTGAAACAATAATATTTGGTTTGAAATATTTAGGAAACTATGTCACATTATAGAAAACGTCAAAATGTGTTATCTACTAAAAAAAAATAAAAAAATGTATATTTTGTTTGGCTACTTTGTATAACAAAACTCAAATGAATTATGTAAATGCAATGAGGACCAAACAGTTCAAGCACAGGGGTGTGGAAATGTGTTGGGGGGGGGGAAAAGGTGCTTGCCTGAGTCTTAAAACTCCTTACTTGCAACCACCTGTATTGTTTTTTCAATGGTCACAATTTTGAGTTTTATGTGTCTTTAATACAGGGTGGTTACAATGATTTAGAATAGGTTTATTTTTTAAATGGTTTTTAGAGGGACAAAATTCTATCTAACTATAGTTTTCTATTTACAATACACTATAATCCAATCCTGAAATAAGGATTCATTTTTAAGTTTGTAGCATGAAGCTGTATGTTCATGGTTGTATCGTTAAAAAATTTTGGGCAAATTTAATCCTATTAATCCATTCACTCAGAGGTTTCTGTAAGATATATTATTTTGGGCATTTTTTTCTTTCTAGAACAGAGCTTTCCAAACTTTTCATGTTGGTGACACACTTTTTAGACCTACATCATTTCACAACACAGTAATTCAGTTGTTCTAGCAAACAGGAGGTTAAACTAACTTGTTTTAAGAGATATGGGCACATACATAAATTATATAATAACAAAATGCATTTACAAGTAACAATGTGTATGTGCAAGAATTAAAAAAAGTTTAATAACACCAATAGCTACTTACTATTTTAATGGGATGTATGAGGTTGATGGGATGAACACAATCTCTGAATATTTGGTGGAATATTAGATAAAGCTAGCACTAGCATTTCATCATCAAGCATTTTTAAGCTTCCACTTCCTATCCATATATCAAGAGCAAGAGCAGCAATGCACTACTGGGAGCTAGCTGCAAAAAAACCAACACTTTGACTTCTGACTTCAGCTCAGCGTTTAAGCTGCCGCCCTCAGAGCTCGGTGAGTCCGATTGACTACTGCCTGTGCTGCAAACACACTGCTATTTCACTCACTGACTACTGCCTGTGCTGCAAACACACTGCTATCTCACTCACTGACTACTGCCTGTGCTGCAAACACACTGCTATCTCACTCACTGACTACTGCCTGTGCTGCAAACACACTGCTATCTCACTCACTGACTACTGCCCGTGCTGCAAACACACTGCTATCTCACTCACTGACTACTGCCTGTGCTGCAAACACACTGCTATCTCACTCACTGACTACTGCCTGTGCTGCAAACACACTGCTATCTCACTCACTGACTACTGCCTGTGCTGCAAACACACTGCTATCTCACTCACTGACTACTGCCTGTGCTGCAAACACACTGCTATCTCACTCACTGACTACTGCCTGTGCTGCAAACACACTGCTATCTCACTCACTGACTACTGCCTGTGCTGCAAACACACTGCTATCTCACTCACTGACTACTGCCTGTGCTGCAAACACACTGCTATCTCACTCACTGACTACTGCCTGTGCTGCAAACACACTGCTATCTCACTCACTGACTACTGCCTGTGCTGCAAACACACTGCTATCTCACTCACTGACTACTGCCTGTGCTGCAAACACACTGCTATCTCACTCACTGACTACTGCCTGTGCTGCAAACACACTGCTATCTCACTCACTGACTACTGCCTGTGCTGCAAACACACTGCTATCTCACTCACTGACTACTGCCTGTGCTGCAAACACACTGCTATCTCACTCACTGACTACTGCCTGTGCTGCAAACACACTGCTATCTCACTCACTGACTACTGCCTGTGCTGCAAACACACTGCTATCTCACTCACTGACTACTGCCTGTGCTGCAAACACACTGCTATCTCACTCACTGACTACTGCCTGTGCTGCAAACACACTGCTATCTCACTCACTGACTACTGCCCGTGCTGCAAGCACACTGCTATCTCACTCACTGACTACTGCCCGTGCTGCAAACACACTGCTATCTCACTCACTGACTACTGCCCGTGCTGCAAACACACTGCTATCTCACTCACTGACTACTGCCCGTGCTGCAAACACACTGCTATCTCACTCACTGACTACTGCCCGTGCTGCAAACACACTGCTATCTCACTCACTGACTACTGCCCGTGCTGCAAACACACTGCTATCTCACTCACTGACTACTGCCCGTGCTGCAAACACACTGCTATCTCACTCACTGACTACTGCCCGTGCTGCAAACACACTGCTATCTCACTCACTGACTACTGCCCGTGCTGCAAACACACTGCTATCTCACTCACTGACTACTGCCCGTGCTGCAAACACACTGCTATCTCACTCACTGACTACTGCCCGTGCTGCAAACACACTGCTATCTCACTCACTGACTACTGCCCGTGCTGCAAACACACTGCTATCTCACTCACTGACTACTGCCCGTGCTGCAAACACACTGCTATCTCACTCACTGACTACTGCCCGTGCTGCAAACACACTGCTATCTCACTCACTGACTACTGCCCGTGCTGCAAACACACTATCTCACTCACTGACTACTGCCCGTGCTGCAAACACACTATCTCACTCACTGACTACTGCCCGTGCTGCAAACACACTGCTATCTCACTCACTGACTACTGCCCGTGCTGCAAACACACTGCTATCTCACTCACTGACTACTGCCCGTGCTGCAAACACACTGCTATCTCACTCACTGACTACTGCCCGTGCTGCAAACACACTGCTATCTCACTCACTGACTACTGCCCGTGCTGCAAACACACTGCTATCCCACTTACTGACTACTGCCCTCGCTGCAAACACACTGCTGTCCCACTCACTGACTACACGTGCAGTCACAAGCCAATTAAGGAGACTACACGTGCAGTCAGGAGCCAATGTGCCGCCAATGGGAATAGTTTCAGTTCCCACTGAGCTGCGCCAATAGGTTAAGATGATCTGTATCCCCCTAGGTATCAATCACATGTCAACCATGTGATATGCGTAGCAGGCAGGCGGAAAGTCCGAAACCAAAAAAAATTTTTTTAAAAAAATTGTGCTGAAGCTGGGACACACCTACACACTGCTGCCGACACACGAGTGTGTCCCGACACACAGTTTGGAAAGCACTGCTCTAGAAGATATCACATATTTTTGGTTTTGTAGTTTTTAATATTTTGAATTTGTGTCTGCAGAAATAACATATGGAAGCCCAGAGAGGCCATGCATTTTCTAATATTTGTAAATTGTCTTGTCAACAAAACTAGTTGTTTTATGAGAATTGCTTTTACACTCGGGTTGTTACATTTACCTAACTAGATTTCATTCAGGAAGTGTTAGTCATGGAGCATACTAGGAAATCAGCTACCCAGGCTGTCACAGCAGCCTGCAACCTTCTTCCTAATCTTACCAGCAGCCAGAATAAGAACTTTTATTCAGAACTGAGTGCCTCAATGGGAACATTTTTCTTGCCTTCATATCTGTTATCCTGTCACTTCAATGAAGTGGTTATCTGGCTGCCCTTTAAACACTTAGAGCCTGGAACCCTCTCTCTCTGTCTTTTCCTATTGTGTTTCTCTTTCCCTCTCTTTAAAGGGACACTGAACCCAAATTTTTTCTTTCATGATTCAGATAGAGCATGACATTTTAAGCAACTTTCTAATTTACTCCTATTATCAATTTTTCTTTGTTCTCTTGCTATCTTTATTTTAAAAGCAGGAATGTAAATCTTAGCAGCCAGCCCATTTTAGGTTCAGCACCATGGATAGCGCTTGCTTATTGGAGGATTACATTTACCCACCAATAAGCAAGCATAACCTAGGTTCTCAACCAAAAATGGACCCGCTCCTATGCATCACATTCCTACTTTTTAAATAAAGATAGTAAGAGAAAAATTAAATTGATAATAGGAGTAAATTAGAAAGTTGCTAAAAAATTGCATGCTCTATCTGAATCATGAAAGAAAAAATGTGGGTTTAGTGTCCCTTTAAGTGTAACTGTCCTTCCATGTATGTTTCTTCGTATCTCTGCTATTTTTTTCTCTTCTCACGATCTACCTCTCTGTCTGTGTCTCTATTTTACTCCCTATTCCTATATTTACAATGTCATTTTCACCCATCCTTCTCTTTACCCCAGCTCTGTTTCTGCATCTTTTCTTTCAGTTTTTCTTCCTTTTCTCTTTCACAAATATACTCAACAGCTCATCTAGATTTAATAGTTCCATGACTATTAAATTCACTATCAGAGCTGGAGCTTCTATACTTTATAAAAGTATAGAAGCTCCAGCTCTGATAGTGAATAAGTGAGTGCCACTAACACAAACTTTCGTTTTCTTTGTGCTTCTTTTTGCCATCCTGTCTTTCCTTATCTATTTATGTCTGTTTTCTAGAAACTGCTGTCACTTTTCTAATAGTCTGAATATTATTTAAAGGGACAGTCTACTTGAATTTTTTATTATTTTTAAAGATAGATAATCCCCTTTATAATTCCCCAGTTTTGCATTACCATTACATTTAATGGTTTAAAAATCAGTGAGAGACGACCTCGGTTAAGCTTTTAAAAAAGGACGTGAAAATTGGTATTTAAATTCTCCTTTAAAAATAAAGGAACAAGTGTTTTTTACCATTTCTTGGAAATTCACTTAAGGGGGTGAAAAGGGGGGGGGGTGATTTATGAGGCTACCTATATCTCAAAAAACAAAGTTTTAAAAAAGTAAAAATTATAATTTACAATCTTCATTATAAAGTAAGTTTACATGCCAAATGTCTTGCTCCTATAGTCAGCCGTTCTCAAGATATAGATAACAATAAAAAAATTAATATTTTTTTTTTTCTTTCAAATCTGACAGTTGTCATAATATAATTTCAATTTAATATTAAAGTATTTGTGCACAGAATAATAGCATATTTTTGATGTGCTGGATGGATGTCCCGCCAAAAACTTAGCTGATTGGTGCCCATGTACGAGAAACACAGAGAATTAACGAAAACTCACAAAGTTCATGTCAGCGAGTGTACAACCTGAACAGGCACACACGTGAGGGCACATGTGGTTGCGTTTTTCTGCGTTTTCTTCTTCAAATCACAAAATCCACATATATATATATATATATATATATATATATATATATATATATATATATATATATATATATATATATATATTTCAGACGCACTCGCCGGGTCTTAACAAATGATGTGTTTAATCCACCAGTGACGTTTCGGGGTAGTAAGCCCCGTCCTCAGACCAATAAAATATGTACATACATTACAGACATTACATTACAGACTTATATCACCTTACCCTCCACCAAGATTCTATGCCGGAAATGTCCACAGCGTTCCCACTGCGCAGAACCGGGGGTAGTCATGGCAACCGGAATCCACAATACTCACAATCTGACATCAGACACCGGGTCCTACGGACACGCCCATCTGCACTGTCAGTGCCAAAGGAAGCCGTAAGAGCCGGCTAATATTATACAGGGCTAATAATAATTCTGCAGGAGAAAAATAATAACATATTAGGCGAAACATTTAGCAGTGGTATCGCAAGATCAAAGTATTCAATATAGCAGGCAGTTTGTAATCTAACTAAGGGTAATGTATCTAATACAGCATGAATACATTAAAAATAAACAAGCCATCTAGAAATTAATTTGCCAATCTGTAGATAAGCCATAAATTGATCATGACCAATTTTTATAGGAAACAGTGCCAATCTAAATTTACATTTAGCCCATTCGGCGTTATAGTATTCAGTGTATAAATCCATCTGGATTCTTTTTGTAGAAGTAGTTTGGCCCTGTCTCCCCCTCTACTGGGTCTGGGAACGTGATCAATGACAACATAACGTAAGTTAGACACCGCATGGCCAGCCTGCGCAAAGTGTCTGGCCACAGGTTGGTCAGATTGTTTTTTATCAATGGCTGCTCTGATTGCCGTGCGATGGTTGGCCATGCGGGTCCGCAGATCATCAATTGTTTTACCCACGTAGTATAACCCACAGGGGCAATGAATCAAATAGACAACATATTCAGTGGTACAAGTAACACTATGTCTTATGTAGAACTTTTTGTTGGTATGTGGGTGTACAAAGAACTTTGTAGCACTGAGTCCACTACACGTAGTGCATCCAAGACATTTGAAGCAGCCTGGTTTTGAACGCTTTAGCCATGTTGTTTTCGTATAGCAGTCAATCGGATCCACCTTGACAAGAATGTCCCAAATGGATCTAGATCTTTTAAAACTGACTCTAGGTGGTCCCATATTGACAAAAGGTAAAGTCTGGTCAGACTGCACAATTTCCCAGTCCTTCCTTAGTACTGCTGGTAAATTCTGTTTGTCCACAGTGTATGTTGTCACATATGTCATCCTGTCGGTATCCGCTGTCCTCGTCGTTGCTCGTAGGGCTTCTTCCTGTGGCAGATCCCAGAATTGTTCCAGATGTTTATTTAGGTGCTGCTCATTATATCCCCGTTGAAGAAATCTTGACTTCATTTCTAACAGTTGTTGTTTTGTTTGTACAGGATCGCTATTGTTTCTGACGACTCTTTTGAATTGGGAGATTGGCAGTGCCTGCTTTAGAGCCGGAGGGTGGCAGCTGGTAGCCTGGAGCAGGGAATTTCTGTCCGTAGCCTTACGAAAAAATGTAGTGGAGAGACGGTTCTGGTTCTTATATATCCGCAAGTCTAGAAAGTCTACAGATATTTCACTATACTCCGTCTTAAATTGTAAGTTGGAACGTGATTCATTCAGCTGATTGAACCATAGCAAGAGATCCTGTACCGATCCGTCCCAAATTAGGAACAAGTCGTCGATGTAGCGACGAAACATCCTTATGTTGGGATAGGAGAATAGATCAGTATTGTATTGTTCAAACTCTGCCATGTATAAATTGGCAAATGATGGGGCCACACTCGACCCCATCGCTGTGCCTAAGAGCTGTAGGTAAAACCGGGTCTCAAATCGGAAATAATTCATAGTAAGGCAGTAGTTTAACATTTCCATGATCCACTCAGTATTTGGTCCTACAAAAGGATATCTTCTCAGGTGGTTGCGGACTGCCTCCATACCTTGGCTGTGTGGTATAATGGTATAGAGACTAACCACATCTAGGGTAACCAGCAGTTCAGTCCCTTTTAGATTATCATATTTAAGCTCTTGGATGAGGGCCATGGAGTCCAACAGAAAAGAAGGCATATTACAGACCATTGGCTGGAAAAGGGAGTCCAGATATGTGGCAATGGGCTGAAGCAGAGAACCAATAGCCGAGACTATTGGTCTCCCAGGTGGTTGGGTAAGGTGGTTGTGCACTTTTGGTAACGTGTAAAATACAGGAACCCGTGGGAACTGTACTGTTAGATATCTATAGAGCTGTTCATCTATTAAATTGTTACTTAGTGCATTTTGTAGAGAAGCATCAATTTGTTTTTTAAAGGACCACACTGGATCTCCTGAGAGTTATTTGCAGGTGTTACCATCATTCAACTGTGCTATTGCTTCACTGCGGTAGTAAGAGTAATCCAAGATTACCACCGCCCCACCTTTATCTGCTTCACAGAATACCAATTTGGTATTTTCTTTTAGACTTTTCAAAGCATCCCTCTCTTGTCGTGAGAGGTTATTACGATGTTTCCCAAAGTTTCCTTGTAGGTCTTTCCTGGCTCCATCCCCCAGTAGCCTGCTGTAGGTCTTAATACTGGCATTCGAACTGCTGGGATCACGTTACCAAAAGTGCACAAGCAATGTTACTGTGTGTTTGATAGGATAAAACATGTTGCTATAATGATGCATTGTAGAACTAATTACAGCAACACCTGTTGAAAAGGGTGTTACCTGGGTGTAGCCTGCAACTTTACTGCTAAGGGTTGCATAAATAGGAGACTTCAGTCACATATCAGTATTACCTGCCTGAGGAAACAGCGTGGTTAGCGCTGAGAAATACGTAGCGTGTTTTACTGATAGATTTTATCTATTTGTTTGTGAAATTGTTTTTATATTTTTAATATAAAACTCTTTTTTGAAAACTGAAGTCTCCACTCCATCAATTGATCACTATAAGAATTTGAAACAGCAAACAGTGTGCGCTGGGCCACTATAATATACCCAGCATGCTACAATTGCACTCTAGTGTGCTTTACACTTTGAGTATCCATCTGTTGGGAACAGTTAGTGGGTTGTATACTACTAACTCATCTGCACTAGGAGTCGCCCTCTGTATTTTTTCCATTTTCCAGATTACTTACAGCAACATTTCTTCAGGAGGAGCTGCCCTGGCTTTGGTGCACAGTCAACTATGTTTATTCTGTAAAGCGTAGGGGTCAGAAAGCTACGGCAACCTCTCTCTTTCTTTTTGGCTGAAGAGCATTATCCGCCTGGCATATGAGACTGCTGGACAGCAGCCTCCTGAAAGAATTACAGCTCATTCCACTAGGGCTGTGGTTTCCACATGGGCTTTTAAAAACGATGCTTCTGTTGAACAGATTTGCAAGGCTGCGACTTGGTCGTCTCTTCATACTTTTTCCAAATTTTCCAAATTTGATAATTTTGCTTCTTCTGAAGCTGTTTTTGGGAGAAAGGTTCTTCAAGCATTGATGCCTTCCGTTTAGGTCTCTGTCTTGTCCCTCCCGTTTCATCCGTGTCCTGTAGCTTTGGTATTGTATCCCACAAGTAAGGATGAAATCCGTGGACTCGTCGTATCTTGTAGAAGAAAAGTAAATTTATGCTTACCTGATAAATTAATTTCTTCTACACGTCCACGGCCCTCCCTGTCATTTTTCAGACAGATTTGAATTATATTTTTTATAACTTCAGTCACCTCTGCACCTTTTAGCTTTTCCTTTCTCTTCCTAAACTTTCGGTCGAATAACTGGGGGTGGAGGGAAGGGAGGAGCTATATATACAGCTCTGCTGTGGTACTCTTTGCCACTTCCTGTTAGCAGGAGGTTAATATCCCACAAGTAAGGATGAAATCTGTGGACTCGTCGTATCATAGAAGAAATGAATTTATCAGGTAATCATAAATTTAGTTTTTTCAATTGACTGTCATTTTAAATTCGTGGGCAGAATTAGGCTTGCGAGGGCGCAAAATGCTAAACTATATTGCGTCATTCTTGGCGCAAGATTTTTGTGTGCAAAGTTACGTTTCACAAGGTTGCGTCTTCAGTGACGCGAGTGTGTCATTTCCGGATGTTGTTAGAGCCCAAAATTTTTTTCTGTTTGTGTTGTGCGTCATACTTGGCGCCAAATATTTCATTATTTAAAACCCCATTCCTATATGCCTTTTGCCTTTTTTCTCTATCAGAGGGCTCTTCTGTTTGCATTTTTTCCCATTCCTGAAACTGCCATACAAGGAAATTGATAGTTTTGCTTTTTTTTTTCTCTTTTTTCTTTTTTTTTCTCTTTTTTTTTTTTTCTCTCAGTTAGCTGGTCAATATACAATTTGCATATACAGAAATGAGCGTCTGAGATTTAACAAAGATACATTTTTTATTTCACATTGGCAACTAGTGGACTCAATATGTCAGTGCAAAATGTCTATTTCTGGCAGCTCTCTTTAAATTAGGTCAACATCAGTAACTGGTTTACAATCAACTATAAACAAAAAACAAGTGAATTTTAGTATAACTACATGTAGCATCTTGCAGAAAATTAACTAAACGTGCATCAGTCACAGGTTTGCTTCAAACAAGTACAGTTGATTTCTTTTTATACACATATGTGTACCAGTTTGTATATAGGGGTGAATAATAGGTGTATACTAATGCGAGACAATCTATTCCATGGATAATTTTGCTTTTTATGTTTTTTTTTTCTCTTACATTTGCAAGATGTCTCAATCTGATCCTGTCTCAGAAATCACTGATGGAACCCTGCTGCCTGATAACAGTTCTACCAAAGCTAAGTGCATTTGTTGTAAACTTGTGGGGATTATTTCTCCAGCTGTGGTTTGTAATAGTTGTCATGATAAGCTTTTACATGCATATAATGTATCTATCAGTAATAGTGCTTTGCCTGTTGTTGTTCCTTCAACATCCAATGCACAAGATATACCTGTGAATTTAAAAGTTTTTATTTCTGATTCTATTCAGAAGGCTGTCTGCCATCCCGCCTTCTAATAAACGTAAAAGTTTTTTTTAAAAATTCTCATAAATTTGATGAAATTTCAAATGACAGACAACATACTGAATTATCCTCCTCTAATGAGGATGTATCCGATTGAGAAGATCCTTCCTCAGATATTGACACTGACAAATCTACTTATTTATTTAAAATAGAGTACATTCGTTCTTTGTTAAAAGAAGTGTTGATTACATTGGATATTGAGGAAACTAGTCCTATTGATATTAAAACTAGTAAACATTAAAATTCTGTTTATAAACCTCCTGTGGTTACTCCAGAAGTTTTTCCAGTTCCTATTTCTGATATGATTTCTAAGGAATGGAATAAGCCTGGTACATCTTTTATTCCTTCTTCAAGGTTTAAAAAATTGTATCCTTTGCCAGCAGTTACTTTGGAGTTTTGGGAAAAGATCCCCAAAGTTGATGGGGCTATCTCTTCTCTTGCTAAACGTACTACTATTCCTATGGAAGATAGTACTTCTTTTAAAGATCCTTTAGATAGGAAACTTGAATCTTATCTAAGAAAAGCCTATTTATATTCAGGTCATCTTCTCAGGCCTGCAATTTCTTTGGCTGATGTTGCAGCTGCATCAACTTTTTGGTTGGAACATTTAGCGCAACAAGAATTGGATTCTGATTTGTCTAGCATTGTTTGCTTGCTTCAACATGCTAATCATTTTATTTGTGATGCCATTTTTTGATATCATCAAAATTGATGTTAAATCTATGTCTTTAGCTATTTTAGCTAGAAGAGCTTTGTGGCTTAAATCTTGGAATGCTGACATGACTTCTAAGTCTAAATTGCTATCCCTTTCTTTCCAAGGTAATAAGTTATTTGGTTCTCAGTTGGATTCGATTATTTCAACTGTCACTGTGGGGAAGGGAGTTTTTTCCCTCAGGATAAAAGATCTAAGGGTAAATCTAAAGCTTCTAACCGCTTTCGTTCCTTTCGACAAATTAAGGAACAGAAACCTAATCCTTCCACCAAGGACTCTGTTTCTAATTGGAAACCTTCTTCAATTTGTAATAAATCCAAGCCTTTTAAGAAACCAAAGCCAGTCCCCAAGTCCGCATGAAGGTGCGGCCCTCATTCCAGCTCAGTTGGTAGGGGGCAGATTAAGGTTTTGATTAGATCAAGGATGTTTAGACAAATTCTATCCGAAATCAATGGATTCTGAGTATTGTCTCTCAGGGGTACCGAATAGGAGAAGATTTTTTCTCTCACGCATACCAGCAACCTGGAGACCTGGAGCTTTCAGGAACAGGGTCTGGGTTTTTATTCAAATCTATTCATTGTCCCAAAGAAAGAAAATTTAATTCAGACTAGTTCTGGATCTGAAAAATTAGAATCGTTATGCAAGTGTACCAATTTTCAAAATGGTGACTATAAGGACTATTTTGCCTTTTGTTCAGCACGACATTATGTTTACAATAGACTTACAGGATGCATATCTTCATATTCCGATTCATCCAGATCATTATCAGTTTCTGAGATTCTCTTTTCTAGACAAGTGTTACCAATTTGTCGCTCTTCCATTTGGCCTAGCGACAGCTCCAAGAATCTTTTCAAAGGTGATCGTTGCCCTACTCTCTGTAATCAGAGAGCGGGGTATTGCAGTGTTTCGTTATTTGGACGATATCTTGGTACTAGCTCAGTCTTTACATTCTGCAGAATCTCACATGAATCAACTAGTGTTGTGTCTTCGAAAACATGGTTGGAGGATCAATTTACCAAAAAGTTATTTGATTCCTTATACAAGGGTCACTGTTACGGTATCAACAGGATACCAAGGGTTAATACCCGATGAACGATGTCCTGAATATGGGATCAGCAACTCACAACCCAGCCAGTTCCCCCTTCAAACATGAGACCAGGCTCCACATTGAAGGTAAAAACAGAATGCCATTTATTGAAGGCTGTATGCCCAGTATTTATGCAGGTCTGACCCCAGATGGGGGGTTGAAAGAATATTGTACATTAGATAGAGGGAAAACGCCCTTTGACATGATACAATAGAATTACATTACTTAAGCAGATAAACAATTTAAACACAAGAAAACAATGCAGTCCTTTTTATTACCTAGCAGTGAATGCTTATCACATAAACTTAATTACAGTACACAATAGCTGCTGCCAGGACCTGTCTTTAGAAAATAGCTTCTTAAAGCTGAACAAAGTTAACTCTTTCAGTACTGACAGAAGGGTCTGTCACATAGCTCCTCCCCCCTTGTGGAACACTCCGGCAGACCCGGCTTGACCCTTTGGCGGGTCAACCTGGGGATGACCGGACTAGGAGGTGGTAGGCATGTCAGTTTGCCGGGGCAATCCATCTGTATTCCCGTTATGAGAGAGAATTCCTGCCCGTATAAATAAGGGTTCAACTTCTTCAGTGCCCAGACTAGGGCTAAACAGTCCTTCAAAATCTCATCAGCTTCTTTACGAGTTTTTTGTACCTGCTCTCTATAGGTATCCACAATCCCTTCATACTGACATAGGGTGCCCTTGAGTTGCTGCACCTCACTATGAGCCAGCGTCAGCTTCTCCTCCAGTGTCGCTAAGTTTGTCTTTAATGTTTCATGTTCCACTCTCAAGCTGGTGTTTTCTGCAGTCTGTCGGTGCAGCTTGTCTAGCAGAGATTCCCGTTCTAAACGTGCTTTTTCCTCTGCGCTCCTCTTCTCTCCCGCTAGCACTGTTACGTGATTGTTTTTTTTTTTTTTTTTAAATATATTTTTTATTGAAGTTTCAACAAACAAGGAAATTCAAAATACAACATTTGCCCATGCATAAAATAGACATCTGAGTATAACACACAATGATATAACATATGGGTTATCTATGTGGCTGGTAAGGGACTGATTATACCAGGTAGTGAATTGAATCCAGCATTTTAGGATTTACAGAGATATTCTTACAGTAATGATATTTAAAGGTTGGCTTGAACTGATAGGAACCCATGCTATGTCTAGAGAGGTATTTAAATATAAGTCTGGGCAGATAGTAATGAGACTTCATTTTATATTTTAGTGATTAGGATCTAATCTCCACCTTTATGTAATGAATAAGATAGAAAGTCCTGACTTGATGTGGGGAATTAGTATTGAGGATGACCACAAAGGGGTCACAGAGAACCTGAAGGAAGAGGGGTTGCAGTGGGCCAGAGCCACTTGAAATAAGGGGGGGGGGGAGGGGAGGGGGAGGAAAAAGCAGGGAGGCGGAGCCTATTATGATGGGGCAGCAGAATGAGGTTAGCCATGGGAGAGAGAGTATCTTTCAGTAACGTTATGTGGGGAGAGGGGCATCAGTACATAGTGTATGCCGTGAAGACGGGTATCTTCTGAACCCCATATATATATAAATAACCTCAGCCCACTAACGAGACTACTGAACCAACTATAGAGGTAGAGGGATATGGCTATTAAAGCATAGCTATAGTTGAACCCTATATATCTTTTGGTGATAAAAAAAAAAATAACTAGCCTGATAGATTAGCAATGCAGCTGTGGGAAACTGTAGGCTTATAGGAGTTGATATAGGGTATGTCTAGGGAAGGGACCTTGAGAAGCTATAGGGTTGAGTTTATAAGTTAATCCAGTCTTTTTTTTTTATTTAACATGACAGGCAGAAAATATGGGAGACTAGACGTTGGATACTAGCCAAATCTTAAGGCATATTATATATATTGCTATGCACAAGTGGGTGCTGTGATTGGGTGCTATGTCTTGCAGCCTTAGGGGCACTAATGCCTGGAGCTTTTCACATCCACAAGCACAGCAACCAGTATACCCATTTTCACGCAGTTTCAAGTACTAAGTTGTAGAGGATTATCTAGTTTGTACCATCCTTTACAGTTATGGAAAACAAGGAATACATAACACGAACATTGGCCTGTGATAGTGTGAGCTGTGTCACAGTGAGTTAACTAAGCTGGTATATCAATATTAATTAGTCAGCATGCACTATTGTTTGTCAGTGGGGGTTAGAGCTGACAGTCTTTGCTTATGATGTTACGTGCGTGAAATTTTATGCTCACACATACACACATGCCTAAGAAACAACTAAAACTTTTGAGTACAAATCTAAAAGTTCAGTTACATTAAAATAACTCAGCTCAAGTTTTCTAATAAGGTTGAAGTAACGGTTGTATCATTTTATATATATAGAATTACGTGCCAGCAAGAAGATAACTGGAAGAGGGAAGCATTATCTTTTGTTTCAGCCTAATAGCGTCAAATCGATAAGTGTCCCATGTTAAATACTCCTTGTTAAAGCCAAGTAAACTGGGGTAGGTAGTTCAGTATGGAGAGCTATATTCCGGCTCGGCCCCTAGAATTTTTCACCAAGCGGATGGGAGTGGGATCATTAGTTAAGAAAAGTTATCCAACTCCTGTGTCGGCTACCTCATCTCCTGCATATGTCCTAGATTCAGGTGACATCTTCTCTGGTGAGCCTCTCTTAGTGACATAGACACAGCAAACTGTAAGACTGTTGGATTTCAGTCTGATCTCTGCTGTTGCGCCGCGGTAACCAAAAAGTGAGACTCTCCGTCTTCTTAGGGCTATTTTAGGTCTCCTGGCAAAGCTTCTCTCTGGGTCCCCGGCGGCTGCTGCTCCAGGGACACTTTCTTTCGACCCGCTCTCATTACTTCTTTGTTCTCCCAGCATAGGTTTGGGAATAGGAGGGTCGTGCACGGTGACAGCTGCTACAGTAGATAATTGCAGGTTTGCAGCGTCTCCATGCGGCCTGCTCTCTGACCCGATCAGATGTTCTAGCGGCGACTCATCTGCCTGTAGCTTGGAATCGGGTAACTGCTGCGCTCGCTGGTTCTGGGGCTTGCAGCTGTCCCGGCAATGGGTAGTTTGTATTTCTGGCTCCTGATGTTGCACGCAAGTAAGGCATGGGAGAGATGTATAAAGCGCCATTATGCTGAGGAGGTCTTGCTTCATATCTGAAAAGGTTGCTTCTGATTTGGAACTAAACCTCTCCATGCCTGCTAGTGTAGTCTCCGGAGCTGTCTTAGCAGGGGGTATAATAGGAATAGATGTCATACCACAGAAATGTTGGAAAAGGCGGATGGGCTATGCCATGAGAAGAGGAAAATGGCTGCTTTCATATAGCTTCAGGCCTAGGCGGCCTGCTAACATGAGATATAACTAGGTTGTTGCATGAGTTTCTAGGTGCAGGCCGTGTTACCATTCGGCTCTAGTTACCCCATATTGTAATCCTGTTTTTGAGGCATTAGGTAACCTGCTTGGAAGTCCTTTTTCTCAAGATATAGGAAAGTCTATGAAGAGCTCTAGAGAAGTGCGACCATGCTGTTACAAGGCTAGCTCCGCCCCCCGTTACGTGATTGTTTAACGTGACCATTTTATTCTCTACTTGACTCTTCTCCTTCATCAGCGCATTGTAACAGGACTTCCACGTATCAATAGCGGATAGACATTTACTGAGCTCAGCGTCCTGGCGCTTAGCAGCAGGTGGGTCAGTCTCTGCTGCACGGATCTGGGCACGGGTAGTCACAGGGTTAACATCAGTGGGACCCATGGGAGCATAGGCAGAAACAAGGGGGGCCAAGTTATTTCCAAGGAGAACATCAGCAGGTAAGTCCTTCTTGACCCCCACATTCACAGGTCTAGCGCCCCCTCCCCAATCCAAATGTACCTGGGCAACAGGTAGGCGGAACACAGCGCCCCCTGCTACCCTCACAGCCACAGTGTCTACAGTGTGCTGTTTCTCAGACACCAAGTTCTTTTGAAGCAAGGTCATGGTAGCACCAGTATCCCGTAGACCACTGACCTCCTTCCCATTCACTTTAACCAGTTGCCGGTTATTCCGGTGGGCAGCTTGTACGGGGTCTGCTTCATGTAGGATGCCCCAGCATTCTTGCTCTTCTACGTAGTGGGCCGCAGGCTGAGGGTTACGTGGGATTCCGCCGGCGGGTCTTCTCCAGGACTGTGCTTGGTTCGCTGCATTTAGGGGACACTCTGTTCTTTTGTGCCCTAGTTGCTTACATCCAAAGCACCGAATAGGTTGTGAGGAGCCCCGCAAATTGAACCGGGCTCTATGAGGGTAGTTTGTGGCCGGAGGCCGTGTGGTATAGCGGTGCGCCGGGGGTTGGTAACTGGCAGCTGCTGGGGTGACTGGGGGTCTGTACTCCACTCTAGCAGGGGGCTTAGTGGTAGCAGTGTCCAGTTTGCGGGCATCCGTATACTCATCTGCCAGGCGAGCAGCTTCATGCAGGGTGGAGGGTTTACAGTCCCGAACCCACTCTCTAACTCCTGCTGATAACTTGTCAAAGCAATGTTCCAACAGGAATAGCTGCAGCACCTCTTCCCCAGATACGGCTTGGCACCCCGCCATCCAGTAAGATGCTGTGCGGTGCACCTTATATGCCCACTCAACGTAGGAATCACCAGCTAATTTAACAGTGTCTGTGAACCGCCTCCGGTATGCCTCCGGTGTAACCGCATACCTGGAGAGCAGAGCCTCTTTTACAGTATTATAATCCACGACTTCCTCATCTGGAATGGCCCGAAAAGCCTCTCTGGCCCGGCCGGATAATTTGCCGGATAATATCGTGACCCAGTCCTCTGCGGGTACCTGGTGTAGTGCACATTGCCTCTCAAAATCCGCAAGGTACCCATCAATCTCTCCTTCTGTTTCCAGGAAGTTTTTAAAAGCTGCAAAATTTACTTTTCTCTTTTCCACTGGGGTTGCTGTGACTTGGGCTGCTGCAGCGCCGCTTTGGCGAAGTAGGTTGGCCTCCACAGCTGCTATGACCCGGTCGATAATTTCCGCAGATGGGTTGGGGCCATAATGTGCCAGTCTTATTTTAACCGCCCGATCAAAGCTTGCTTCTTCGGGGGTTCTGTCTGATATGCTGGGCCCATTGGTTCCTTCGGTCCCTGGTACTCCCATCTTAGTCAGTATTGTAATAATCCCCCTCTTCCTGAGGTTACTGGCTTGTGTAGTTGCTCTTCTGGGCGATAAGGATCATCCCGTCGCTTGCCACCAATTGTTACGGTATCAACAGGATACCAAGGGTTAATACCCGATAAACGATGTCCTGAATATGGGATCAGCAACTCACAACCCAGCCAGTTCCCCCCTCAAACATGAGACCAGGCTCCACATTGAAGGTAAAAACAGAATGCCATTTATTGAAGGCTGTATGCCCAGTATTTATGCAGGTCTGACCCCAGATGGGGGGTTGAAAGAATATTGTACATTAGATAGAGGGAAAACGCCCTTTGACATGATACAATAGAATTACATTACTTAAGCAGATAAACAATTTAAACACAAGAAAACAATGCAGTCCTTTTTATTACCTAGCAGTGAATGCTTATCACATAAACTTAATTACAGTACACAATAGCTGCTGCCAGGACCTGTCTTTAGAAAATAGCTTCTTAAAGCTGAACAAAGTTAACTCTTTCAGTACTGACAGAAGGGTCTGTCACAGTCACCTTTTTAGGTTTCCAGATAGATTCAGTGTCCATGACTCTGTCTATAACAGACGAGACGTTTTCAATTGGTTTCAGCCTGTCGGAACCTTCATTCTCAGTCATTCCCTTCAGTAGCTATGTGCATGGATGTTTTAGGTCACATGACTGCAGCATCGGACGCGGTCCCATTTGCTCGTTTTCATATGAGACCTCTCCAGCTTTATATGCTGAACCAATGGTGCAGGGATTATGCAAGGATATCACAGTTAATATCCTTAAATCCCAATGTTAGACTATCTTTAACTTAGTGGTTAGATCTCTATCGTATAGTTCAAGGGGGCCTCTTTTGTTCGTCCAATTGTCAGGGTGCCAGGAATCAGACTGAGACGAGAAGTGCAAAAATAATCCCACCTTTATTAATAGCATAAAATAATAAGTCCACAAGTCAAATAACAAGCCAGGAATAAAAAACAGAGCTGGTAGTCAGCTCTGACTAATCGCTTTGAGTCAGGAGCCAAAGCGAGTAGTCAGACGAGCCGGAATCAGGAACAAGGAGAACAGCAGAGTCGGGAACAAGCCAGGGATCAGGAACCAGGAGGGACGTCGGACAGCCAGGTAATACACAGGAGCTCTCACAATCAGGTCTGAGACAACGCAAGGGCAAAGCATACTGAACAGAGGCCCTTTAAATAATAAGTGATGACATCACAATTCTGAGACTGCATCCAGCCTCACACTGATGATGTACACCAGTCTAGCCTTAAAAGGAAGTGCAGGAAATGAGCAGCATCACACAGTATGCAGAGGTGAGTAAAATGGCTGCCAGGAGCACATGGCAAACAAAACACTGACACCAACCTGGACTGTGATCACAAAAGATGCGAGTCTTTCAGGTTGGGGAGCTGTTTGGGGATCTCTGACAGCACAATGGGTTTGGAAATCTCAAGAGGCGAGATTACCAATCAATATTTTGTAACTCCATGCGATTTTCAGGGCTCTTCAGATTTAGCCTTTGTTGAAGAGAGAACCGTTCATTTATTTCAGACAGACAATATCACAACTGTGGCATATGTCAATCATCAGGGTGGGACTCACAGCCCTCAAGCTATGAAGGAAGTATCCCGGATACTTGCTTGGGCGTAATCCAGCTCCTGTCTAATTTCTGTGGTTTATATCCCAGGTATAGACAATTGGGAAGCGGATTATCTCAGCCTTCAGACTTTACATCCGGGGAGTGGTCCCTCCATCCAGATGTGTTTTCTCAGGTTGTTCAGATGTGGGGTCTTCCAGAAATAGATCTGATGGCTTCTCATCTAAACAAGAAACTTCCCAGGTACCTGTCCAGGTCCAGGGATCCTCAGGCGGAAGCAGTGGATGCGTTGACACTTCCTTGGTGTTATCAACCTGCTTATATTCTCCCGCCTCTAGTTCTTCCAAGAGTGATCTCCAAAATCATCATGGAGCAATCGTTTGTGTTGCTGGTGGCTCCAGCATGGCCTCACAGGTTTTGGTATGCGGATCTTGTTCGGATGTCCAATTGCCAACCTTGGTCACTTCCATTAAGGCCGGACCTTCTGTCTCAAGGTCCATTTTTCTATCAGGATCTCAAATCATTAAATTTGAAGGTATGGAAATTGAACGCCTACTGCTTAGTCATAGAGGTTTCTCTGACTCAGTGATTAATACTATGTTACAGGCTCGTGAATCTGTTTCTAGAAAGATTTATTATCGAGTTTGGAAGATTTATATTTCATGGTGTTCTTCTTATAAATTCTCTTGGCATTCTTTTAAAATTCCAAGAATTTTACAGTTTCTTCAGGATGGTTTAGATAAGGGTTTGTTTGCAAGTTCCTTGAAGGGACAAATATCTGCTCTTTCTTTTTTATTTCACAGAAAGATTGCTAAGCTTCCTGTTATTCACTGTTTTGTACAGGCTTTGGTTCGTATCAAGCCTGTCATTAAATCAATCTCTCCTCCTTGGAGTCTTAATTTGATTTTGAAGTCTTTACAGGCTCCTCCATTTGAGCCTATGCATTCTTTGGACATTAAACTACTTTCTTGGAAAATGTTGTTTCTTTTGGCCATCTCTTCTGCTAGAAGAGTTTCTGAGCTATCTGCTCTTTCTTGTGAGTCTCCTTTTCTGATTTTTCATCAGGATATGGCGGTTTTGTGGATTTCATTTAATTTCTTACCTAAGGTTGTGAATTCTAACAACATTAATATAAAATTTGTTGTCCCTTCCTTGTGTCCTAATCCTAAGAATTCTTTGGAGAGATCCTTACATTCTTTGGATGTGGTAAGAGCTTTGAAATATTATGTTGAAGCTACTAAAGAATTCAGGAAGACTTCTAGTCTATTTATCTTTTCTGATTCTAGGAAAGGTCAGAAGGCTTCTGCCGTTTGCTTGGCATCGTGGTTAAAGCTTTTGATTCATCAAGCTTATTTGGAGTCAGGTCAAGCCCCGCCTCAGCGAATTACAACTCATTCTACTAGATCAGTTTCCACTTCGTGGCTTTTAAGAATGAAGCTTCAGTTGATCAGATTTGCAAAGCAGCAATTTGGTCTTTGCATACATTTACAAAATTCTACCGTTTTGATGTATTTGCTCCTTTGGAAGCAGTTTTTGGTAGAAAAGTTCTTCAGGCAGCTGTTTCAGTTTGATTCTTCTGCTTATAATTTCAGTTTTTTCTTTTCATTTATGAGAATAAACTTATATTTTGGGTGGTGGATTAATTTTTCAGCGAAAAATGGCTGTTTTTATTTTATCCCTCCCTCTCTAGTGACTCTTGCGTGGAGTTCCACATCTTGGGTATTTCTATCCCATATGTCACTAGCTCATGGACTCTTGCCAATTACATGAAAGAAAACATAATTTATGTAAGAACTTACCTGATA